>NW_027413126.1:655000-982500 GCF_048544455.1 Silene latifolia
GTTGGCTGAACTTAAGACCCTTAAACAAAATTCCTTGAGTGTTCATGAGTATGCTAGATTATTTGAGGAATTACACTTTGTGTATGACAATGAAGTAAGTTCTTTTCTTAAGGGAATCAGATTTTACAATGGCTTGAAATCTGAAATTGCTAGGGGGATTAAATTAGAAATGATGCATTCATATGGTGAATTTCTTGAGTTGGCTTTGTGTGTGGAGAAGAGCTTAGTAAGGCCTGAAAACCATAAGGCTTTAGCTAAAAGGGAATGTTTAGGGGTAACCAAAACAGTTGGGATAGAGGAGAGTTTAGACCAAGGAATTGTCATGCCATGCTTAAACATTGCTTGTCCTAAGTCTAAGTCCCTTGAGCCAAAGGTCATGAGCACTTATGCTAAAATGAATAGCTCATGTAGTGCTATATTTGAGAACCCATGTCTTGAAACAAAAACCCCCTTCAACTCATTAAATGAGCCTACTAGTGAGGAGCAGAGTAGCCATACCCTTACCCATGGAGCCATCAATAATGACCAAGCTACGGATTTGGGGCCTAGAGAAGTGATTGTTAATCAAGGACTACTTAGCCTCAAGACCATGGAGTTTGGACAGTCCATGGTCATGTTCAATGGTGGAACTTGTTCGGATTCAAGCAAGGGTAAAGCAAGAGGAGAGTCTTGGGTTGTTCCATACTCGAGTGTACCAAATCCGACCTCCTACATCAGCCATGGTTCTTGCTTCAAAAGCTACATCTTGGGAGCATGCCAACCGAGTAAGGAGCAACCTCAAACGTCCTTAGAGCCTGATTTGTCCAAGAACTTTGGTGACAAGAGAGTAACAACACCTCTCTTGCCATACACAATTTTGGTCTATGATCCGGGAGGAAGTCATGATAATCCATCTCTTGAGGTGTCACGGTCTTATTGTCAAGAGGTTGAAGATGACAATGTCGAGAATTTGAGGGCAAATTCTTTTGAAGAAAGGGAGTTTGCAACAAAATTTGTTGCATTGTGATTCATTTTTAAGCCAAAAGAAACAGTCCAAGGAACGGTTCACAATTGAATGCATTTCATCGCTTTTTGAAGTGTCATTACATCAAGCCTAACTTCCAAGCTCTATATCTCAAGTTTTACTCATGCAAATACAATGATTCTTATGTCATTAGAAAGCTTGGGATCTTAGAAAAACGATGGATTTTGAATCACCTCCATATCAGGTCTATAGCTTGAGATATGGCTGATGCAAACAGACTGCGCATTTCTGGACAGCCCATGACCTACATGCACTAAAAGTTCAATAACTCGAGATTTACTCAACGTCTAAGGTTGATTCTTTTTGGAGGTGAAAGATAGATCCCTTAGCTTTCAAATGAGCTATCATGGGCCCTGATATTCGTCCTGAGCTAAGAGATATGCCTCTTCCAAAATGCGTCTGATTTCCTAAGATGCTCTCCAAACCCGGTTTTGAACCGTCACCAACAATCGAGGTCCAACTTCAATTCCGTCTAAGAAGTCATGCCTCCAACCGCCCTATTTCACATCTTTGGTGAGTTTAGGATGTTTTTGTGTAGGATCTTTTATCTCCAAGGGTTACCATTCAGAAATTATTTGAAGAACTAAAGCAAAGGTACAAGGGGACCCGGTTTTGAACAATGAGCTAAATGTCGCTATCAACCTTTCCTCTTTTGATCCAACAAAGCTCAAGAGACTTTTTGGGAGCTGAATAGGAGTCATACACGGTTCCACAAGCCTCCAATCAGTCCATATAATCATAAATAAGAAGTTGAGCTACAAACAAGGAAGATTGGACTATTAGTTTACTTTATCATTTCTTTGCTTTATGTCATTTTCAATTTCAGCATTATAAGAGGCCTAGGCTGCTGTTTTTATGTCCTTTTAGCTGCTCATTTTGTGGCCCTTAGATGTAAATTGTAATCAAGGGTCAAGATTGTAAGCCTTGGTCTATATAAACCAAGTTAGACATATGAGAAAATCAGATTGGAGTTAATGAAAATTATGAGTTTTATGAGGTTTCTCAAAACCCTTGATTAGTTCTTTGCTTAGTGCTAGAACAACTCCATTACTTAGTGTTTGGGGTCGTGTATCTTGGTTTGCTTTGTGATCTGACCAAGTGCATAAGGGGATTAGTTCTTGCTTTGTGATCTTGAACAACATCCCGAGTCTTGAGATTGCTTTGTGATCTTCTCAAGTCATATCCCGAGTCTTGTTATTGTTTTGTGTCAAAACAGTCCCAAAGTTTCTGTTTTGTTGCCTTAAGTTATTGTGGGAATTGTTATTTGAATGTTTAGTTCATAAGCATTTAAGTTACAATCTTATTTCCATTGCTTTCTTTCAAAGTTATCAAGCTATTTAGGATCTTATATTCATCCAAAACAGGCTGTTTCGTGCCTTGCTTTGGTTGAATCGTTTATTAGCTTCTAAATGTGTCCTTATATAGCTTGTTGGTCCTTAAAACAATCCATCTAAGTGTCCAAATCGAGTCCTTTGTTGAGTCTAATTCTGTCCAAGTTAGTTCTTGTTTTCGAGTCTTATATGTCCAAAAATCAAGTCCTAAGAGTTTTACTCCAAATTGGTATCAGAGCTTTGGTTGAGTGTTCATCTTTCCTAACTACATCTAAAACTACAAAGACAACCCAATGAGTGAAGAGAGGTTTCCAAAGCTTTGGTTTGTTTCTTGAAAATCAGTTTTACTTAAGTTGTTGTGATTCTGATTTTTCCTCGGAAAATCAGTAGCTATTGGTGTTGTACCCTATGTTCCATGCTCAAAGATGAAGCCTTGTGATCTTGGTTCCATTTCCAAGTCATTAGAAGCAGCTATGGTGAAGTTGCAAGCTCTAACAAAAGGGTATGAAGGTGATGTGCATACAAGGAGTGCAACAAGTACCCATGGGGTTCCAAGGGAACCAAAACCTCCTGATTTGTATCAAGGAGAACACCTCGTGCCCTATGAGTGTTCTAATTCCTCTCCGACCCTTAGAAGCAAAGGTAACACACCATTACTTCCTTCCTTTAATGGTGAAAACAGTAGAGCATTTGTGTCTTGGTTGTTTGATGTTGAATGCTATTTCGAGAACAAGTGTTTTTCTGATAAAGAGAAGTATAAACTGGTTGTGTCTTCTTTAAAGGGTGTTGCTTTGTTATGGTATAATACTCTTACATTTTCAAGGAGGATGGAAGGGAAGGGTAGAATATGTTCTTGGTTTAAACTTGAAAGGAACATGAGATTAAAGTTTCTACCTTCTTCTACCATGGATAATTTGTTGGCTGAACTTAAGACCCTTAAACAAAATTCCTTGAGTGTTCATGAGTATGCTAGATTATTTGAGGAATTACACTTTGTGTATGACAATGAAGTAAGTTCTTTTCTTAAGGGAATCAGATTTTACAATGGCTTGAAATCTGAAATTGCTAGGGGGATTAAATTAGAAATGATGCATTCATATGGTGAATTTCTTGAGTTGGCTTTGTGTGTGGAGAAGAGCTTAGTAAGGCCTGAAAACCATAAGGCTTTAGCTAAAAGGGAATGTTTAGGGGTAACCAAAACAGTTGGGATAGAGGAGAGTTTAGACCAAGGAATTGTCATGCCATGCTTAAACATTGCTTGTCCTAAGTCTAAGTCCCTTGAGCCAAAGGTCATGAGCACTTATGCTAAAATGAATAGCTCATGTAGTGCTATATTTGAGAACCCATGTCTTGAAACAAAAACCCCCTTCAACTCATTAAATGAGCCTACTAGTGAGGAGCAGAGTAGCCATACCCTTACCCATGGAGCCATCAATAATGACCAAGCTACTGATTTGGGGCCTAGAGAAGTGATTGTTAACCAAGGACTACTTAGCCTTCAGACCATGGAGTTTGGACAGTCCATGGTCATGTTCAATGGTGGAACTTGTTCGGATTCAAGCAAGGGTAAAGCAAGAGGAGAGTCTTGGGTTGTTCCATACTCGAGTGTACCAAATCCGACCTCCTACATCAGCCATGGTTCTTGCTTCAAAAGCTACATCTTGGGAGCATGCCAACCGAGTAAGGAGCAACCTCAAACGTCCTTAGAGCCTGATTTGTCCAAGAACTTTGGTGACAAGAGAGTAACAACACCTCTCTTGCCATACACAATTCTGGTCTATGATCCGGGAGGAAGTCATGATAATCCATCTCTTGAGGTGTGTGTGGTCTTATTGTGAAGAGGTTGAAGATGACAATGTCGAGAATTTGAGGGCAAATTCTTTTGAAGAAAGGGAGTTTGCAACAAAATTTGTTGCATTGTGATTCATTTTTAAGCCAAAAGAAACAGTCCAAGGAACGGTTCACAATTGAATGCATTTCATCGCTTTTTGAAGTGTCATTACATCAAGCCTAACTTCCAAGCTCTATATCTCAAGTTTTACTCATGCAAATACAATGATTCTTATGTCATTAGAAAGCTTGGGATCTTAGAAAAACGATGGATTTTGAATCACCTCCATATCAGGTCTATAGCTTGAGATATGGCTGATGCAAACAGACTGCGCATTTCTGGACAGCCCATGACCTACCTGCACTAAAAGTTCAATAACTCGAGATTTACTCAACGTCTAAGGTTGATTCTTTTTGGAGGTGAAAGATAGATCCCTTAGCTTTCAAATGAGCTATCATGGGCCCTGATATTCGTCCTGAGCTAAGAGATATGCCTCTTCCAAAATGCGTCTGATTTCCTAAGATGCTCTCCAAACCCGGTTTTGAACCGTCACCAACAATCGAGGTCCAACTTCAATTCCGTCTAAGAAGTCATGCCTCCAACCGCCCTATTTCACATCTTTGGTGAGTTTAGGATGTTTTTGTGTAGGATCTTTTATCTCCAAGGGTTACCATTCAGAAATTATTTGAAGAACTAAAGCAAAGGTACAAGGGGACCCGGTTTTGAACAATGAGCTAAATGTCGCTATCAACCTTTCCTCTTTTGATCCAACAAAGCTCAAGAGACTTTTTGGGAGCTGAATAGGAGTCATACACGGTTCCACAAGCCTCCAATCAGTCCATATAATCATAAATAAGAAGTTGAGCTACAAACAAGGAAGATTGGACTATTAGTTTACTTTATCATTTCTTTGCTTTATGTCATTTTCAATTTCAGCATTATAAGAGGCCTAGGCTGCTGTTTTTATGTCCTTTTAGCTGCTCATTTTGTGGCCCTTAGATGTAAATTGTAATCAAGGGTCAAGATTGTAAGCCTTGGTCTATATAAACCAAGTTAGACATATGAGAAAATCAGATTGGAGTTAATGAAAATTATGAGTTTTATGAGGTTTCTCAAAACCCTTGATTAGTTCTTTGCTTAGTGCTAGAACAACTCCATTACTTAGTGTTTGGGGTCGTGTATCTTGGTTTGCTTT
The DNA here is from genome assembly GCF_048544455.1 of Silene latifolia. Lineage (NCBI taxonomy): Eukaryota > Viridiplantae > Streptophyta > Magnoliopsida > Caryophyllales > Caryophyllaceae > Silene > Silene latifolia. The sequence continues at coordinate 660,382 of NW_027413126.1, forward strand.
GTGATCTGACCAAGTGCATAAGGGGATTAGTTCTTGCTTTGTGATCTTGAACAACATCCCGAGTCTTGAGATTGCTTTGTGATCTTCTCAAGTCATATCCCGAGTCTTGTTATTGTTTTGTGTCAAAACAGTCCCAAAGTTTCTGTTTTGTTGCCTTAAGTTATTGTGGGAATTGTTATTTGAATGTTTAGTTCATAAGCATTTAAGTTACAATCTTATTTCCATTGCTTTCTTTCAAAGTTATCAAGCTATTTAGGATCTTATATTCATCCAAAACAGGCTGTTTCGTGCCTTGCTTTGGTTGAATCGTTTATTAGCTTCTAAATGTGTCCTTATATAGCTTGTTGGTCCTTAAAACAATCCATCTAAGTGTCCAAATCGAGTCCTTTGTTGAGTCTAATTCTGTCCAAGTTAGTTCTTGTTTTCGAGTCTTATATGTCCAAAAATCAAGTCCTAAGAGTTTTACTCCAAATTGGTATCAGAGCTTTGGTTGAGTGTTCATCTTTCCTAACTACATCTAAAACTACAAAGACAACCCAATGAGTGAAGAGAGGTTTCCAAAGCTTTGGTTTGTTTCTTGAAAATCAGTTTTACTTAAGTTGTTGTGATTCTGATTTTTCATCGGAAAATCAGTAGCTATTGGTGTTGTACCCTATGTTCCATGCTCAAAGATGAAGCCTTGTGATCTTGGTTCCATTTCCAAGTCATTAGAAGCAGCTATGGTGAAGTTGCAAGCTCTAACAAAAGGGTATGAAGGTGATGTGCATACAAAGAGTGCAACAAGTACCCATGGGGTTCCAAGGGAACCAAAACCTTCTGATTTGTATCAAGGAGAACACCTCCTGCCCTATGAGTGTTCTAATTCCTCTCCGACCCTTAGAAGCAAAGGTAACACACCATTACTTCCTTCCTTTAATGGTGAAAACAGTAGAGCATTTGTGTCTTGGTTGTTTGATGTTGAATGCTATTTCGAGAACAAGTGTTTTTCTGATAAAGAGAAGTATAAACTGGTTGTGTCTTCTTTAAAGGGTGTTGCTTTGTTATGGTATAATACTCTTACATTTTCAAGGAGGATGGAAGGGAAGGGTAGAATTTGTCCTTGTTCATTAGTCATTGTGACTCGTTGTGTGAATCATTTATCCTAATTCATTAGTCATTGTGACTCGTTGTGTGAATCATTTGTCCTATTTTATTAGTCCTTTTGACTCGTTGTGTGAATCATTTATCCTTGGTAATTAGTCCCTTTGACTCGTTGTGTGAATCATTTGTCCTTGTTAATTAGTCCCTTTGACTCGTTGTGTGAATCATTTGTCCTTGTTAATTAGTCCTTGTGACTCGTTGTGTTAACCATTTGTCCTTGTTAATTAGTCATTGTGACTCGTTGTGTGAACCATTGGTCCTCGTTCATTAGTCATTGTGACTCCTTGTGTGAATCACTTGTTCTCGTTCATTAGTCATTGTGACTCGTTATGTGAATCATTTGTCCTTGTTAATTAATACTTGTGGCTCATTTGTGTTGACCATTTCTCCTTGTTCATTAGTCATTGTGACTCGTTGTGTGAATCATTTGTCCTTGTTAATTAGTCCTTGTGACTCGTTGTGTGAATCATTTGTCCTTATTCTTTAGTCCTTGTGACTCGTTGTGTGAATCATTTGTCCTTGTTAATTAGTCCTTGTGACTCGTTGTGTTAACCATTTGTCCTTGGTAATTAGTCATTGTGACTCGTTGTGTGAACCATTGGTCCTCGTTCATTAGTCATTGTGACTCTTTGTGTGAATCACTTGTTCTCGTTCATTAGTCATTGTGACTCGTTATGTGAATCATTTGTCCTTGTTAATTAATACTTGTGGCTCGCTGTGTTGACCATTTCTCCTTGTTCATTAGTCATTGTGACTCGTTGTGTGAATCATTTGTCCTTGTTTATTAGTCCTTGTGACTCGTTGTGTGAATCATTTGTCCTTATTCTTTAGTCCTTGTGACTCGTTGTGTGAATCATTTGTCCTTGTTAATTAGTCCTTGTGACTCGTTGTGTTAACCATTTGTCCTTGTTAATTAGTCATTGTGACTCGTTGTGTGAACCATTGGTCCTTGTTCATTAGTCATTGTGACTCGTTGTGTGAATCATTTGTCCTTGTTAATTAGTCCTAGTGACTCGTTGTGTGAATCATTTGTCCTTTTTCATTAGTCCTTGTGACTCGTTTTGTGAATCATTTATCCTTGGTAATTAGTCCCTTTGACTCGTTGTGTGAATCATTTGTCCTTGTTAAATAGTCTCTTTGACTCGTTGTGTGAATCATTTGTCCTTGTTAAGTAATCCTTGTGACTCGTTGTGTTAACCATTTGTCCTTCTTAATTAGTCATTGTGACTCGTTGTGTGAACCATTGGTCCTTGTTCATTAGTCATTGTGACTCTTTGTGTGAATTACTTGTTCTAGTTCATTAGTCATTGTGACTCCTTGTATGAATCATTTGTCCTTGTTAATTAGTCCTTGTGACTCGTTGCGTTAATCATTTTTCCTTGTTAATTAGTCCTTGTGACTCGTTGTGTGAACCATTTGTCCTTGTTCATTAGTCATTGTGACTCGTTGTGTGTATCATTTGCCCTTGTTAATTAGTCATTGTGACTCGTTATGTGAACCATTGGTCCTTGATCATTAGTCATTGTGACTAGTTGTGTGAATCATTTGTCCTTGTTAATTATTCCTTGTGACTCGTTGTGTAAACCATTTGTCCTTGTTCATTAGTCATTGTGACTCGTTGTGTGAATCATTTATCCTAATTCATTAGTCATTGTGACTCGTTGTGTGAATCATTTGTCCTATTTTATTAGTCCTTTTGACTCGTTGTGTGAATCATTTATCCTTGGTAATTAGTCCCTTTGACTCGTTGTGTGAATCATTTGTCCTTGTTAATTAGTCCCTTTGACTCGTTGTGTGAATCATTTGTCCTTGTTAATTAGTCCTTGTGACTCGTTGTGTTAACCATTTGTCCTTGTTAATTAGTCATTGTGACTCGTTGTGTGAACCATTGGTCCTCGTTCATTAGTCATTGTGACTCTTTGTGTGAATCACTTGTTCTAGTTCATTAGTCATTGTGACTCGTTATGTGAATCATTTGTCCTTGTTAATTAATCCTTGTGGCTCGCTGTGTTGACCATTTCTCCTTGTTCATTAGTCATTGTGACTCGTTGTGTGAATCATTTGTCCTTGTTAATTAGTCCTTGTGACTCGTTGTGTGAATCATTTGTCCTTATTCTTTAGTCCTTGTGACTCGTTGTGTGAATCATTTGTCCTTGTTCATTAGTCATTGTGACTCGTTATGTGAATCATTTGTCCTTGTTAATTAATCCTTGTGGCTCGCTGTGTTGACCATTTCTCCTTGTTCATTAGTCATTGTGACTCGTTGTGTGAATCATTTGTCCTTGTTAATTAGTCCTTGTGACTCGTTGTGTGAATCATTTGTCCTTATTCTTTAGTCCTTGTGACTCGTTGTGTGAATCATTTGTCCTTGTTAATTAGTCCTTGTGACTCGTTGTGTTAACCATTTGTCCTTGTTAATTAGTCATTGTGACTCGTTGTGTGAACCATTGGTCCTTGTTCATTAGTCATTGTGACTCTTTGTGTGAATCACTTGTTCTAGTTCATTTGTCATTGTGACTCCTTGTATGAATCATTTTTTCTTTTTAATTAGTCCTTGTGACTCGTTGTGTGAATCATTTGTCCTTGTTAATTAGTCCTTGTGACTCGTTGTGTTAACAATTTGTCCTTGTTAATTAGTCATTGTGACTCGTTGTGTGAACCATTGGTCCTTGTTCATTAGTCATTGTGACTCTTTGCGTGAATTACTTGTTCTAGTTCATTAGTCATTGTGACTTGTTATGTGAATCATTTGTCCTTGTTAATTAATCCATGTGGCTCGTTGTGTTGACCATTTCTCCTTGTTCATTAGTCATTGTGACTCGTTGTGTGAATCATTTGTCCTTGTTAATTAGTCCTTGTGACTCGTTGTGTGAATCATTTGTCCTTATTCTTTAGTCCTTGTTACTCCTTGTGTGACCCATTCGTTCTTGTTCATTAGTCATTGTGACTCGTTGTGTGAATCATTTGTCCTTGTTAAGTAATCCTTGTGACTCGTTGTGTTAACCATTTGTCCTTCTTAATTAGTCATTGTGACTCGTTGTGTGAACCATTGGTCCTTGTTCATTAGTCATTGTGACTCTTTGTGTGAATTACTTGTTCTAGTTCATTAGTCATTGTGACTCCTTGTATGAATCATTTGTCCTTGTTAATTAGTCCTTGTGACTCGTTGCGTTAATCATTTTTCCTTGTTAATTAGTCCTTGTGACTCGTTGTGTGAACCATTTGTCCTTGTTCATTAGTCATTGTGACTCGTTGTGTGTATCATTTGCCCTTGTTAATTAGTCATTGTGACTCGTTATGTGAACCATTGGTCCTTGTTCATTAGTCATTGTGACTAGTTGTGTGAATCATTTGTCCTTGTTAATTATTCCTTGTGACTCGTTGTGTAAACCATTTGTCCTTGTTCATTAGTCATTGTGACTCGTTGTGTGAATCATTTATCCTAATTCATTAGTCATTGTGACTCGTTGTGTGAATCATTTGTCCTATTTTATTAGTCCTTTTGACTCGTTGTGTGAATCATTTATCCTTGGTAATTAGTCCCTTTGACTCGTTGTGTGAATCATTTGTCCTTGTTAATTAGTCCCTTTGACTCGTTGTGTGAATCATTTGTCCTTGTTAATTAGTCCTTGTGACTCGTTGTGTTAACCATTTGTCCTTGTTAATTAGTCATTGTGACTCGTTGTGTGAACCATTGGTCCTCGTTCATTAGTCATTGTGACTCTTTGTGTGAATCACTTGTTCTCGTTCATTAGTCATTGTGACTCGTTATGTGAATCATTTGTCCTTGTTAATTAATCCTTGTGGCTCATTTGTGTTGACCATTTCTCCTTGTTCATTAGTCATTGTGACTCGTTGTGTGAATCATTTGTCCTTGTTAATTAGTCCTTGTGACTCGTTGTGTGAATCATTTGTCCTTATTCTTTAGTCCTTGTGACTCGTTCTGTGAATCATTTGTCCTTGTTAATTAGTCCTTGTGACTCGTTGTGTTAACCATTTGTCCTTGTTAATTAGTCATTGTGACTCGTTGTGTGAACCATTGGTCCTTGTTCATTAGTCATTGTGACTCTTTGTGTGAATCACTTGTTCTAGTTCATTTGTCATTGTGACTCCTTGTATGAATCATTTTTTCTTTTTAATTAGTCCTTGTGACTCGTTGTGTGAATCATTTGTCCTTGTTAATTAGTCCTTGTGACTCGTTGTGTTAACCATTTGTCCTTGTTAATTAGTCATTGTGACTCGTTGTGTGAACCATTGGTCCTTGTTCATTAGTCATTGTGACTCTTTGTGTGAATCACTTGTTCTAGTTCATTAGTCATTGTGACTCCTTGTATGAATCATTTGTTCTTGTTAATTAGTCTATGTGACTCGTTGTGTGATTCATTTGTCCTTGTTAATTAGTCCTTGTGACTCGTTGTGTTAACAATTTGTCCTTGTTAATTAGTCATTGTGACTCGTTCTGTGAACCATTGGTCCTTGTTCATTAGTCATTGTGACTCTTTGCGTGAATTACTTGTTCTAGTTCATTAGTCATTGTGACTTGTTATGTGAATCATTTGTCCTTGTTAATTAATCCATGTGGCTCGTTGTGTTGACCATTTCTCCTTGTTCATTAGTCATTGTGACTCGTTGTGTGAATCATTTGTCCTTGTTAAGTAATCCTTGTGACTCCTTGTGTTAACCATTTGTCCTTCTTAATTAGTCATTGTGACTCGTTGTGTGAACCATTGCTCCTTGTTCATTAGTCATTGTGACTCTTTGTGTGAATTACTTGTTCTAGTTCATTAGTCATTGTGACTCCTTGTATGAATCATTTGTCCTTGTTAATTAGTCCTTGTGACTCGTTGCGTTAATCATTTTTCCTTGTTAATTAGTCCTTGTGACTCGTTGTGTGAACCATTTGTCCTTATTCATTAGTCATTGTGACTCGTTGTGTGAATCATTTGCCCTTGTTAATTAGTCATTGTGACTCTTTATGTGAACCATTGGTCCTTGTTCATTAGTCATTGTGACTAGTTGTGTGAATCATTTGTCCTTGTTAATTATTCCTTGTGACTCGTTGTGTAAACCATTTGTCCTTGTTCATTAGTCATTGTGACTCGTTGTGTGAATCATTTATCCTAATTCATTAGTCCTTGTGACTCGTTGTGTGAATCATTTGTCCTATTTTATTAGTCCTTGTGACTCGTTGTGTGAATCATTTATCCTTGGTAATTAGTCCATTTGACTCGTTGTGTGAATCATTTGTCCTTGTTAATTAGTCCTTGTGACTCGTTGTGTTAACCATTTGTCCTTGTTAATTAGTCATTGTGACTCGTTGTGTGAACCATTGGTCCTCGTTCATTAGTCATTGTGACTCTTTGTGTGAATCACTTGTTCTAGTTCATTAGTCATTGTGACTCGTTATGTGAATCATTTGTCCTTGTTAATTAATCCTTGTGGCTCGCTGTGTTGACCATTTCTCCTTGTTCATTAGTTATTGTGACTCGTTGTGTGAATCATTTGTCCTTGTTAATTAGTCCTTGTGACTCGTTGTGTGAATCATTTGTCCTTATTCTTTAGTCCTTGTGACTCCTTGTGTGACCCATTCGTTATTGTTCATTAGTCATTGTGACTAGTTGTGTGAATCATTTTCCCTAGTTCATTAGTCATTGTAACTTGTTGTTTGAATCATTTGTCCTTGTTAATTAGTCCTTGTGACTCGTTGTGTGAACCATTGGTCCTTGTTAATTAGTTATTGTGACTCGTTGTGTGAATCACTTGTTCCAGTTTATTAGTCATTGTGAATCGTTATGTAAATCATTTGTCCTTGTTAATTAGTCCTTGTGACTCGTTGTGTGAATCACTTGGTCTACTTCATTAGTCCTTGTGACTCGTTGTGTGAATCATTTATCCTTGGTAATTAGTCCCTTTGACTCGTTGTGTGAATCATTTGTCCTTGTTAATTAGTCCCTTAAACTCGTTGTGTGAATCATTTGTCCTTGTTAATTAGTCCTTGTGACTCATTGTGTTAACCATTCGTCCTTTTTAATTAGTCATTGTGACTCTTTGTGTGAACCATTGGTCCTTGTTCATTAGTCATTGTGACTCTTTGTGTGAATCACTTGTTCTACTTCATTAGTCATTGTGACTCCTTGTATGAATCATTTGTCCTTGTTAATTAGTCCTTGTGACTCGTTGTGTGAACCATTTGTCCTTGTTCATTAGTCATTGTGACTCGTTGTGTGAATTATTTGTCCTAATTCATTAGCCCTTGTGACTCGTTGTGTGAATCATTTCTCCTATTTTATTAGTCCTTGTGACTCGTTTTGTGAATCATTTATCCTTGGTAATTAGTCCCTTTGACTCGTTGTGTGAATCATTTGTCCTTGTTAAATAGTCCCTTTGACTCGCTGTGTGCATCATTTGTCCTTGTTAATTAATCCTTGTGACTCGTTGTGTTAACCATTTGTCCTTCTTAATTAGTCATTGTGACTCGTTGTGTGAACCATTGGTCCTTGTTCATTAGTCATTGTGACTCTTTGTGTGAATCACTTGTTCTAGTTCATTAGTCATTGTGACTCCTTGTATGAATCATTTGACCTTGTTAATTAGTCCTTGTGACTCGTTGCGTTAATCATTTTTCCTTGTTAATTAGTCCTTGTGACTCGTTGTGTGAACCATTTGTCCTTGTTCATTAGTCATTGTGACTCGTTGTGTGAATCATTTGTCCTTGTTAATTAGTCATTGTGACTCGTTATGTGAACCATTGGTCCTTGTTCATTAGTCATTGTGACTAGTTGTGTGAATCACTTGTTCTAGTTCATTAGTCGTTGTGACTCGTTGATAATTTGTCCTTTTTAATTATTCCTTGTGACTCGTTGTGTAAACCATTTGTCCTTGTTCATTAGTCATTGTGACTCGTTGTGTGAATCATTTATCCTAATTCATTAGTCCTTGTGACTCGTTGTGTGAATAATTTGTCCTATTTTATTAGTCCTTGTGACTCGTTGTGTGAATCATTTATCCTTGGTAATTAGTCCCTTTGACTCGTTGTGTGAATCATTTGTCCTTGTTAATTAGTCCCTTTGACTCGTTGTGTGAATCATTTGTCCTTGTTAATTAGTCCTTGTGACTCCTTGTGTTAACCATTTGTCCTTGTTAATTAGTCATTGTGACTCGTTGTGTGAACCATTTCTCCTTGTTCATTAGTCATTGTGACTCTTTGTGTGAATCACTTGTTCTAGTTCATTTGTCATTGTGACTCCTTGTATGAATCATTTGTTCTTGTTAATTATTCCTTGTGACTCGTTGTGTGAATCATTTGCCCATGTTAATTAGTCCTTGTGACTCGTTGTGTTAACCATTTGTCCTTGTTAATTAGTCATTGTAACTCGTTGTGTGAACCATTGGTCCTTGTTCATTAGTCATTGTGACTCTTTGTGTGAATCACTTGTTCTAGTTCATTAGTCATTGTGACTTGTTATGTGAATCATTTGTCCTTGTTAATTAATCCATATGGCTCGTTGTGTTGACCATTTCTCCTTGTTCATTAGTCATTGTGACTCGTTGTGTGAATCATTTGTCCTTGTTAATTAGTCCTTGTGACTCGTTGTGTGAATCATTTGTCCTTTTTCATTAGTCCTTGTGACTCCTTGTGTGAACCATTCATTCTTGTTCATTAGTCATTGTGACTAGTTGTGTGAATCATTTTCCCTTGTTCATTAGTCATTGTAACTTATTGTTTGAATCATTTGTCCTTGTTAATTAGTCCTTGTGACTCGTTGTGTGAACCGTTGGTCCTTGTTAATTAGTTATTGTGACTCGTTGTGTGAATCACTTGTTCCAGTTTATTAGTCATTGTGAATCGTTATGTAAATCATATGCCCTTGTTAATTAGTCCTTGTGACTTGTTGTGTGAACCATTTGTCCTTGTTCATTAGTCGTTGTGACTCGTTGTATGAATCATTTTTCCTTGTTCATTAGTCATTGTGACTCGTTGTATGAATCATTTGTCCTTTTTAATTAGTCCTTGTGACTCGTTGTATGAATCATTTGTCCTTGTTAATGACTCCCTTTGACACGTAGTGTGAATCAGTTGTCCTTGTTAATTAGTCATTGTGACTCGTTATGTGAACCATTGGTCCTTGTTCATTAGTCATTGTGACTCGTTGTGTGAATCACTTGTTCTACTTCATTAGTCATTGTGACTCCTTGTATGAATCATTTGTCCTTGTTAATTAGTCCTTGTGACTCGTTGTGTGAACCATTTGTCCTTGTTCATAAGTCATTGTGACTCGTTGTGTGAATTTTTTGTCCTAATTCATTAGTCCTTGTGACTCGTTGTGTGAATCATTTCTCCTATTTTATTAGTCCTTGTGACTCGTTTTGTGAATCATTTATCCTTGGTAATTAGTCCCTTTGACTCGTTGTGTGAATCATTTGTCCTTGTTAAATAGTCCCTTTGACTCGCTGTGTGCATCATTTGTCCTTGTTAATTAATCCTTGTGACTCGTTGTGTTAACCATTTGTCCTTCTTAATTAGTCATTGTGACTCGTTGTGTGAACCATTGGTCCTTGTTCATTAGTCATTGTGACTCTTTGTGTGAATCACTTGTTCTAGTTCATTAGTCATTGTGACTCCTTGTATGAATCATTTGACCTTGTTAATTAGTCCTTGTGACTCGTTGCGTTAATCATTTTCCTTGTTAATTAGTCCTTGTGACTCGTTGTGTGAACCATTTGTCCTTGTTCATTAGTCATTGTGACTCGTTGTGTGAATCATTTGTCCTTGTTAATTAGTCATTGTGACTCGTTATGTGAACCATTGGTCCTTGTTCATTAGTCATTGTGACTAGTTGTGTGAATCACTTGTTCTAGTTCATTAGTCGTTGTGACTCGTTGATCATTTATCCTTTTTAATTATTCCTTGTGACTCGTTGTGTAAACCATTTGTCCTTGTTCATTAGTCATTGTGACTCGTTGTGTGAATCATTTATCCTAATTCATTAGTCCTTGTGACTCGTTGTGTGAATAATTTGTCCTATTTTATTAGTCCTTGTGACTCGTTGTGTGAATCATTTATCCTTGGTAATTAGTCCCTTTGACTCGTTGTGTGAATCATTTGTCCTTGTTAATTAGTCCCTTTGACTCGTTGTGTGAATCATTTGTCCTTGTTAATTAGTCCTTGTGACTCGTTGTGTTAACCATTTGTCCTTGTTAATTAGTCATTGTGACTCGTTGTGTGAACCATTGGTCCTTGTTCATTAGTCATTGTGACTCTTTGTGTGAATCACTTGTTCTAGTTCATTTGTCATTGTGACTCCTTGTATGAATCATTTGTTCTTGTTAATTATTCCTTGTGACTCGTTGTGTGAATCATTTGCCCATGTTAATTAGTCCTTGTGACTCGTTGTGTTAACCATTTGTCCTTGTTAATTAGTCATTGTAACTCGTTGTGTGAACCATTGGTCCTTGTTCATTAGTCATTGTGACTCTTTGTGTGAATCACTTGTTCTAGTTCATTAGTCATTGTGACTTGTTATGTGAATCATTTGTCCTTGTTAATTAATCCATATGGCTCGTTGTGTTGACCATTTCTCCTTGTTCATTAGTCATTGTGACTCGTTGTGTGAATCATTTGTCCTTGTTAATTAGTCCTTGTGACTCGTTGTGTGAATCATTTGTCCTTTTTCATTAGTCCTTGTGACTCCTTGTGTGAACCATTCATTCTTGTTCATTAGTCATTGTGACTAGTTGTGTGAATCATTTTCCCTTGTTCATTAGTCATTGTAACTTATTGTTTGAATCATTTGTCCTTGTTAATTAGTCCTTGTGACTCCTTGTGTTAACCATTTGTCCTTGTTAATTAGTCATTGTGACTCGTTGTGTGAACCATTTCTCCTTGTTCATTAGTCATTGTGACTCTTTGTGTGAATCACTTGTTCTAGTTCATTTGTCATTGTGACTCCTTGTATGAATCATTTGTTCTTGTTAATTATTCCTTGTGACTCGTTGTGTGAATCATTTGCCCATGTTAATTAGTCCTTGTGACTCGTTGTGTTAACCATTTGTCCTTGTTAATTAGTCATTGTAACTCGTTGTGTGAACCATTGGTCCTTGTTCATTAGTCATTGTGACTCTTTGTGTGAATCACTTGTTCTAGTTCATTAGTCATTGTGACTTGTTATGTGAATCATTTGTCCTTGTTAATTAATCCATATGGCTCGTTGTGTTGACCATTTCTCCTTGTTCATTAGTCATTGTGACTCGTTGTGTGAATCATTTGTCCTTGTTAATTAGTCCTTGTGACTCGTTGTGTGAATCATTTGTCCTTTTTCATTAGTCCTTGTGACTCCTTGTGTGAACCATTCATTCTTGTTCATTAGTCATTGTGACTAGTTGTGTGAATCATTTTCCCTTGTTCATTAGTCATTGTAACTTATTGTTTGAATCATTTGTCCTTGTTAATTAGTCCTTGTGACTCGTTGTGTGAACCGTTGGTCCTTGTTAATTAGTTATTGTGACTCGTTGTGTGAATCACTTGTTCCAGTTTATTAGTCATTGTGAATCGTTATGTAAATCATATGCCCTTGTTAATTAGTCCTTGTGACTCGTTGTGTGAACCATTTGTCCTTGTTCATTAGTCGTTGTGACTCGTTGTATGAATCATTTTTCCTTGTTCATTAGTCATTGTGACTCGTTGTATGAATCATTTGTCCTTTTTAATTAGTCCTTGTGACTCGTTGTATGAATCATTTGTCCTTGTTAATGACTCCCTTTGACACGTAGTGTGAATCAGTTGTCCTTGTTAATTAGTCATTGTGACTCGTTATGTGAACCATTGGTCCTTGTTCATTAGTCATTGTGACTCGTTGTGTGAATCACTTGTTCTACTTCATTAGTCATTGTGACTCCTTGTATGAATCATTTGTCCTTGTTAATTAGTCCTTGTGACTCGTTGTGTGAACCATTTGTCCTTGTTCATAAGTCATTGTGACTCGTTGTGTGAATTTTTTGTCCTAATTCATTAGTCCTTGTGACTCGTTGTGTGAATCATTTCTCCTATTTTATTAGTCCTTGTGACTCGTTTTGTGAATCATTTATCCTTGGTAATTAGTCCCTTTGACTCGTTGTGTGAATCATTTGTCCTTGTTAAATAGTCCCTTTGACTCGCTGTGTGCATCATTTGTCCTTGTTAATTAATCCTTGTGACTCGTTGTGTTAACCATTTGTCCTTCTTAATTAGTCATTGTGACTCGTTGTGTGAACCATTGGTCCTTGTTCATTAGTCATTGTGACTCTTTGTGTGAATCACTTGTTCTAGTTCATTAGTCATTGTGACTCCTTGTATGAATCATTTGACCTTGTTAATTAGTCCTTGTGACTCGTTGCGTTAATCATTTTCCTTGTTAATTAGTCCTTGTGACTCGTTGTGTGAACCATTTGTCCTTGTTCATTAGTCATTGTGACTCGTTGTGTGAATCATTTGTCCTTGTTAATTAGTCATTGTGACTCGTTATGTGAACCATTGGTCCTTGTTCATTAGTCATTGTGACTAGTTGTGTGAATCACTTGTTCTAGTTCATTAGTCGTTGTGACTCGTTGATCATTTATCCTTTTTAATTATTCCTTGTGACTCGTTGTGTAAACCATTTGTCCTTGTTCATTAGTCATTGTGACTCGTTGTGTGAATCATTTATCCTAATTCATTAGTCCTTGTGACTCGTTGTGTGAATAATTTGTCCTATTTTATTAGTCCTTGTGACTCGTTGTGTGAATCATTTATCCTTGGTAATTAGTCCCTTTGACTCGTTGTGTGAATCATTTGTCCTTGTTAATTAGTCCCTTTGACTCGTTGTGTGAATCATTTGTCCTTGTTAATTAGTCCTTGTGACTCGTTGTGTTAACCATTTGTCCTTGTTAATTAGTCATTGTGACTCGTTGTGTGAACCATTGGTCCTTGTTCATTAGTCATTGTGACTCTTTGTGTGAATCACTTGTTCTAGTTCATTTGTCATTGTGACTCCTTGTATGAATCATTTGTTCTTGTTAATTATTCCTTGTGACTCGTTGTGTGAATCATTTGCCCATGTTAATTAGTCCTTGTGACTCGTTGTGTTAACCATTTGTCCTTGTTAATTAGTCATTGTAACTCGTTGTGTGAACCATTGGTCCTTGTTCATTAGTCATTGTGACTCTTTGTGTGAATCACTTGTTCTAGTTCATTAGTCATTGTGACTTGTTATGTGAATCATTTGTCCTTGTTAATTAATCCATATGGCTCGTTGTGTTGACCATTTCTCCTTGTTCATTAGTCATTGTGACTCGTTGTGTGAATCATTTGTCCTTGTTAATTAGTCCTTGTGACTCGTTGTGTGAATCATTTGTCCTTTTTCATTAGTCCTTGTGACTCCTTGTGTGAACCATTCATTCTTGTTCATTAGTCATTGTGACTAGTTGTGTGAATCATTTTCCCTTGTTCATTAGTCATTGTAACTTATTGTTTGAATCATTTGTCCTTGTTAATTAGTCCTTGTGACTCGTTGTGTGAACCGTTGGTCCTTGTTAAATTAGTTATTGTGACTCGTTGTGTGAATCACTTGTTCCAGTTTATTAGTCATTGTGAATCGTTATGTAAATCATATGCCCTTGTTAATTAGTCCTTGTGACTCGTTGTGTGAACCATTTGTCCTTGTTCATTAGTCGTTGTGACTCGTTGTATGAATCATTTTTCCTTGTTCATTAGTCATTGTGACTCGTTGTATGAATCATTTGTCCTTTTTAATTAGTCCTTGTGACTCGTTGTATGAATCATTTGTCCTTGTTAATGACTCCCTTTGACTCGTAGTCTGAATCAGTTGTCCTTGTTAATTAGTCATTGTGACTCGTTATGTGAACCATTGGTCCTTGTTCATTAGTCATTGTGACTCGTTGTGTGAATCACTTGTTCTACTTCATTAGTCATTGTGACTCCTTGTATGAATCATTTGTCCTTGTTAATTAGTCCTTGTGACTCGTTGTGTGAACCATTTGTCCTTGTTCATAAGTCATTGTGACTCGTTGTGTGAATTTTTGTTCCTAATTCATTAGTCCTTGTGACTCGTTGTGTGAATCATTTCTCCTATTTTATTAGTCCTTGTGACTCGTTTTGTGAATCATTTATCCTTGGTAATTATTCCCTTTGACTCGTTGTGTGAATCATTTGTCCTTGTTAAATAGTCCCTTTGACTCGTTGTGTGAATCATTTGTCCTTGTTAAGTAATCCTTGTGACTCCTTGTGTTAACCATTTGTCCTTCTTAATTAGTCATTGTGACTCGTTGTGTGAACCATTGGTCCTTGTTCATTAGTCATTGTGACTCTTTGTGAATTACTTGTTCTAGTTCATTAGTCATTGTGACTCCTTGTATGAATCATTTGTCCTTGTTTATTAGTCTTTGTGACTCGTTGCGTTAATCATTTTTCCTTGTTAATTAGTCCTTGTGACTCGTTGTGTGAACCATTTGTCCTTGTTGATTAGTCATTGTGACTCGTTGTGTGAATCATTTGCCCTTGTTAATTAGTCATTGTGACTCGTTATGTGAACCATTGGTCCTTGTTCATTAGTCATTGTGACTAGTTGTGTGAATCATTTGTCCTTGTTAATTATTCCTTGTGACTCGTTGTGTAAACCATTTGTCCTTGTTCATTAGTCATTGTGACTCGTTGTGTGAATCATTTATCCTATTTAATTAGTCCTTGTGACTCGTTGTGTGAATCATTTGTCCTATTTTATTAGTCCTTGTGACTCGTTGTGTGAATCATTTATCCTTGGTAATTAGTCCCTTTGACTCGTTTGAATCATTTGTCCTTGTTAATTAGTCCCTTTGACTCGTTGTGTGAATTATTTGTCCTTGTTAATTAGTCCTTGTGACTCGTTGTGTTAACCATTTGTCCTTGTGTCATTGTGACTCGTTGTGTGAACCATTGGTCCTCGTTCATTAGTCATTGTGACTCTTTGTGTGAATCACTTGTTCTAGTTCATTAGTCATTGTGACGCGTTATGTGAATCATTTGTCCTTGCTAATTAATCCTTGTGGCTCATTTGTGTTGACCATTTCTCCTTGTTCATTAGTCATTGTGACTCGTTGTGTGAATCATTTGTCCTTGTTAATTAGTCCTTGTGACTCGTTGTGTGAATCATTTGTCCTTATTCTTTAGTCCTTGTGACTCCTTGTGTGACCCATTCGTTCTTGTTCATTAGTCATTGTGACTAGTTGTGTGAATCATTTTCCCTAGTTCATTATGATCATTGTAACTCGTTGTTTGAATCATTTGTCCTTGTTAATTAGTCCTTGTGACTCGTTGTGTGAACCATTGGTCCTTGTTAATTAGTTATTGTGACTCGTTGTGTGAATCACTTGTTCCAGTTTATTAGTCATTGTGAATCGTTATGTAAATCATTTGCCCTTGTTAATTAGTCCTTGTGACTCGTTGTGTGAACCATTTGTCCTTGTTCATTAGTCGTTGTGACTCGTTGTATGAATAATTTTTCCTTGTTCATTAGTCATTGTGACTCGTTGTATGAATCATTTGTCCTTTTTAATTAGTCCTTGTGACTCGTTGTATGAATCATTTGTCCTTGTTAATGACTCCCTTTGACTCGTAGTGTGAATCAGTTGTCCTTGTTAATTAGTCATTGTGACTCGTTATGTGAACCATTGGTCCTTGTTCATTAGTCATTGTGACTCGTTGTGTGAATCACTTGTTCTACTTCATTAGTCATTGTTACTCCTTGTATGAATCATTTGTCCTTGTTAATTAGTCCTTGTGACTCGTTGTGTGAACCATTTGTCCTTGTTCATAAGTCATTGTGACTCGTTGTGTGAATTTTTTGTCCTAATTCATTAGTCCTCGTGACTCGTTGTGTGAATCATTTCTCCTATTTTATTAGTCCTTGTGACTCGTTTTGTGAATCATTTATCCTTGGTAATTAGTCCCTTTGACTCGTTGTGTGAATCATTTGTCCTTGTTAAATAGTCTCTTTGACTCGTTGTGTGAATCATTTGTCCTTGTTAAGTAATCCTTGTGACTCGTTGTGTTAACCATTTGTCCTTCTTAATTAGTCATTGTGACTCGTTGTGTGAACCATTGGTCCTTGTTCATTAGTCATTGTGACTCTTTGTGTGAATTACTTGTTCTAGTTCATTAGTCATTGTGACTCCTTGTATGAATCATTTGTCCTTGTTAATTAGTCCTTGTGACTCGTTGCGTTAATCATTTTTCCTTGTTAATTAGTCCTTGTGACTCGTTGTGTGAACCATTTGTCCTTGTTTATTAGTCATTGTGACTCGTTGTGTGAATCATTTGCCCTTGTTAATTAGTCATTGTGACTCGTTATGTGAACCATTGGTCCTTGTTCATTAGTCATTGTGACTCGTTGTGTGAATCACTTGTTCTACTTCATTAGTCATTGTTACTCCTTGTATGAATCATTTCTCCTTGTTAATTATTCCTTGTGACTCGTTGTGTAAACCATTTGTCCTTGTTCATTAGTCATTGTGACTCGTTGTGTGAATCATTTATCCAAATTCATTAGTCATTGTGACTCGTTGTGTGAATCATTTGTCCTATTTTATTAGTCCTTTTGACTCGTTGTGTGAATCATTTATCCTTGGTAATTAGTCCCTTTGACTCGTTGTGTGAATCATTTGTCCTTGTTAATTAGTCCCTTTGACTCGTTGTGTGAATCATTTGTCCTTGTTAATTAGTCCTTGTGACTCGTTGTGTTAACCATTTGTCCTTCTTAATTAGTCATTGTGACTCGTTGTGTGAACCATTGGTCCTCGTTCATTAGTCATTGTGACTCTTTGTGTGAATCACTTGTTCTAGTTCATTAGTCATTGTGACTCGTTATGTGAATCATTTGTCCTTGTTAATTAATCCTTGTGGCTCGCTGTGTTGACCTTTTCTCCTTGTTCATTAGTCATTGTGACTCGTTGTGTGAATCATTTGTCCTTGTTAATTAGTCCTTGTGACTCGTTGTGTGAATCATTTGTCCTTATTCTTTAGTCCTTGTGACTCCTTGTGTGACCCATTCGTTCTTGTTCATTAGTCATTGTGACTAGTTGTGTGAATCATTTTCCCTAGTTCATTAGTCATTGTAACTTGTTGTTTGAATCATTTGTCCTTGTTAATTAGTCCTTGTGACTCGTTGTGTGAACCATTGGTCCTTGTTAATTAGTTATTGTGACTCGTTGTGTGAATCACTTGTTCCAGTTTATTAGTCATTGTGAATCGTTATGTAAATCATTTGTCCTTGTTAATTAGTCCTTGTGACTCGTTGTGTGAATCACTTGTTCTACTTCATTAGTCCTTGTGACTTGTTGTGTGAATCATTTATCCTTGGTAATTAGTCCATTTGACTCGTAGTGTGAATCATTTGTCCTTGTTAAATAGTCCCTTAAACTCGTTGTGTGAATCATTTGTCCTTGTTAATTAGTCCTTGTGACTCATTGTGTTAACCATTTGTCCTTCTTAATTAGTCATTGTGACTCATTGTGTGAACCATTGGTCCTTGTTCATTAGTCATTGTGACTCTTTGTGTGAATCACTTGTTCTACTTCATAAGTCATTGTGACTCCTTGTATGAATCATTTGTCCTTGTTAATTAGTCATTGTGACTCGTTGTGTGAACCATTTGTCCTTGTTCATTAGTCATTGTGACTCGTTGTGTGAATTATTTGTCCTAATTCATTAGTCCTTGTGACTCGTTGTGTGAATCATTTCTCCTATTTTATTAGTCCCTGTGACTCGTTTTGTGAATCATTTATCCTTGGTAATTAGTCCCTTTGACTCGTTGTGTGAATCATTTGTCCTTGTTAAATAGTCCCTTTGACTCATTGTGTGAATCATTTGTCCTTGTTAATTAATCCTTCTGACTCGTTGTGTTAACCATTTGTCCTTCTTAATTAGTCATTGTGACTCGTTGTGTGAACCATTGGTCCTTGTTCATTAGTCATTGTGACTCTTTGTGTGAATCACTTGTTCTAGTTCATTAGTCATTGTGACTCCTTGTATGAATCATTTGACCTTGTTAATTAGTCCTTGTGACTCGTTGCGTTAATCATTTTTCCTTGTTAATTAGTCCTTGTGACTCGTTGTGTGAACCATTTGTCCTTGTTCATTAGTCATTGTGACTCGTTGTGTGAATCATTTGTCCTTGTTAATTAGTCATTGTGACTCGTTATGTGAACCATTGGTCCTTGTTCATTAGTCATTGTGACTAGTTGTGTGAATCACTTTTTCTAGTTCATTAGTCGTTGTGACTTGTTGTGTGAATCATTTGTTCTTGTTAATTATTCCTTGTGACTCGTTGTGTAAACCATTTGTCCTTGTTCATTAGTCATTGTGACTCGTTGTGTGAATCATTTATCCTAATTCATTAGTCCTTGTGACTCGTTGTGTGAATCATTTGTCCTATTTTATTAGTCCTTGTGACTCGTTGTGTGAATCATTTATCCTTGGTAATTAGTCCCTTTGACTCGTTGTGTGAATCATTTGTCCTTGTTAATTAGTCCCTTTGACTCGTTGTGTGGATCATTTGTCCTTGTTAATTAGTCCTTGTGACTCGTTGTGTTAACCATTTGTCCTTGTTAATTAGTCATTGTGACTCGTTGTGTGAACCATTGGTCCTTGTTCATTAGTCATTGTGACTCTTTGTTTGAATCACTTGTTCTAGTTCATTTGTCATTGTGACTCCTTGTATGAATCATTTGTTCTTTTTAATTAGTCCTTGTGACTCGTTGTGTGAATCATTTGTCCTTGTTAATTAGTCCTTGTGACTCGTTGTGTTAACCATTTGTCCTTGTTAATTAGTCATTGTGACTCGTTGTGTGAACCATTGGTCCTTGTTCATTAGTCATTGTGACTCCTTGTGTTAACCATTTGTCCTTCTTAATTAGTCATTGTGACTCGTTGTGTGAACCATTGGTCCTTGTTCATTAGTCATTGTGACTCTTTGTGACTTACTTGTTCTAGTTCATTAGTCATTGTGACTCCTTGTATGAATCATTTGTCCTTGTTTATTAGTCCTTGTGACTCGTTGTGTGAATCATTTATCCTTGGTAATTAGTCCCTTTGACTCGTTGTGTGAATCATTTGTCCTTGTTAATTAAGCCCTTTGACTCGTTGTGTGAACCATTGGTCCTCGTTCATTAGTCATTGTGACTCTTTGTGTGAATCACTTGTTCTAGTTCATTAGTCATTGTGACGCGTTATGTGAATCATTTGTCCTTGTTAATTAATCCTTATGGCTCGCTGTGTTGACCGTTTCTCCTTGTTCATTAGTCATTGTGACTCGTTGTGTGAATCATTTGTCCTTGTTAATTAGTCCTTGTGACTCATTGTGTGAATCATTTGTCCTTATTCTTTAGTCCTTGTGACTCCTTGTGTGACCCATTCGTTCTTGTTCATTAGTCATTGTGACTAGTTGTGTGAATCATTTTCCCTAGTTCATTAGTCATTGTAACTTGTTGTTTGAATCATTTGTCCTTGTTAATTAGTCCTTGTGACTCGTTGTGTGAACCATTGGTCCTTGTTAATTAGTTATTGTGACTCGTTGTGTGAATCACTTGTTCCAGTTTATTAGTCATTGTGAATCGTTATGTAAATCATTTGCCCTTGTTAATTAGTCCTTGTGACTCGTTGTGTGAACCATTTGTCCTTGTTCATTAGTCGTTGTGACTCGTTGTATGAATCATTTTTCCTTGTTCATTAGTCATTGTGACTCGTTGTATGAATCATTTGTCCTTTTTAATTAGTCCTTGTGACTCGTTGTATGAATCATTTGTCCTTGTTAATGACTCCCTTTGACTCGTAGTCTGAATCAGTTGTCCTTGTTAATTAGTCATTGTGACTCGTTATGTGAACCATTGGTCCTTGTTCATTAGTCATTGTGACTCGTTGTGTGAATCACTTGTTCTACTTCATTAGTCATTGTGACTCCTTGTATGAATCATTTGTCCTTGTTAATTAGTCCTTGTGACTCGTTGTGTGAACCATTTGTCCTTGTTCATAAGTCATTGTGACTCGTTGTGTGAATTTTTTGTCCTAATTCATTAGTCCTTGTGACTCGTTGTGTGAATCGTTTCTCCTATTTTATTAGTCCTTGTGACTCGTTTTTTGAATCATTTATCCTTGGTAATTATTCCCTTTGACTCGTTGTGTGAATCATTTGTCCTTGTTAAATAGTCCCTTTGACTCGTTGTGTGAATCATTTGTCCTTGTTAAGTAATCCTTGTGACTCCTTGTGTTAACCATTTGTCCTTCTTAATTAGTCATTGTGACTCGTTGTGTGAACCATTGGTCCTTGTTCATTAGTCATTGTGACTCTTTGTGAATTACTTGTTCTAGTTCATTAGTCATTGTGACTCCTTGTATGAATCATTTGTCCTTGTTTATTAGTCTTTGTGACTCGTTGCGTTAATCATTTTTCCTTGTTAATTAGTCCTTGTGACTCGTTGTGTGAACCATTTGTCCTTGTTGATTAGTCATTGTGACTCGTTGTGTGAATCATTTGCCCTTGTTAATTAGTCATTGTGACTCGTTATGTGAACCATTGGTCCTTGTTCATTAGTCATTGTGACTAGTTGTGTGAATCATTTGTCCTTGTTAATTATTCCTTGTGACTCGTTGTGTAAACCATTTGTCCTTGTTCATTAGTCATTGTGACTCGTTGTGTGAATCATTTATCCTATTTAATTAGTCCTTGTGACTCGTTGTGTGAATCATTTGTCCTATTTTATTAGTCCTTGTGACTCGTTGTGTGAATCATTTATCCTTGGTAATTAGTCCCTTTGACTCGTTCTGTGAATCATTTGTCCTTGTTAATTAGTCCCTTTGACTCGTTGTGTGAATTATTTGTCCTTGTTAATTAGTCCTTGTGACTCGTTGTGTTAACCATTTGTCCTTGTGTCATTGTGACTCGTTGTGTGAACCATTGGTCCTCGTTCATTAGTCATTGTGACTCTTTGTGTGAATCACTTGTTCTAGTTCATTAGTCATTGTGACGCGTTATGTGAATCATTTGTCCTTGCTAATTAATCCTTGTGGCTCGCTGTGTTGACCATTTCTCCTTGTTCATTAGTCATTGTGACTCGTTGTGTGAATCATTTGTCCTTGTTAATTAGTCCTTGTGACTCGTTGTGTGAATCATTTGTCCTTATTCTTTAGTCCTTGTGACTCCTTGTGTGACCCATTCGTTCTTGTTCATTAGTCATTGTGACTAGTTGTGTGAATCATTTTCCCTAGTTCATTAGTCATTGTAACTCGTTGTTTGAATCATTTGTCCTTGTTAATTAGTCCTTGTGACTCGTTGTGTGAACCATTGGTCCTTGTTAATTAGTTATTGTGACTCGTTGTGTGAATCACTTGTTCCAGTTTATTAGTCATTGTGAATCGTTATGTAAATCATTTGCCCTTGTTAATTATTCCTTGTGACTCGTTGTGTGAACCATTTGTCCTTGTTCATTAGTCGTTGTGACTCGTTGTATGAATAATTTTTCCTTGTTCATTAGTCATTGTGACTCGTTGTATGAATCATTTGTCCTTTTTAATTAGTCCTTGTGACTCGTTGTATGAATCATTTGTCCTTGTTAATGACTCCCTTTGACTCGTAGTGTGAATCAGTTGTCCTTGTTAATTAGTCATTGTGACTCGTTATGTGAACCATTGGTCCTTGTTCATTAGTCATTGTGACTCGTTGTGTGAATCACTTGTTCTACTTCATTAGTCATTGTTACTCCTTGTATGAATCATTTGTCCTTGTTAATTAGTCCTTGTGACTCGTTGTGTGAACCATTTGTCCTTGTTCATAAGTCATTGTGACTCGTTGTGTGAATTTTTTGTCCTAATTCATTAGTCCTCGTGACTCGTTGTGTGAATCATTTCTCCTATTTTATTAGTCCTTGTGACTCGTTTTGTGAATCATTTATCCTTGGTAATTAGTCCCTTTGACTCGTTGTGTGAATCATTTGTCCTTGTTAAATAGTCTCTTTGACTCGTTGTGTGAATCATTTGTCCTTGTTAAGTAATCCTTGTGACTCGTTGTGTTAACCATTTGTCCTTCTTAATTAGTCATTGTGACTCGTTGTGTGAACCATTGGTCCTTGTTCATTAGTCATTGTGACTCTTTGTGTGAATTACTTGTTCTAGTTCATTAGTCATTGTGACTCCTTGTATGAATCATTTGTCCTTGTTAATTAGTCCTTGTGACTCGTTGCGTTAATCATTTTTCCTTGTTAATTAGTCCTTGTGACTCGTTGTGTGAACCATTTGTCCTTGTTTATTAGTCATTGTGACTCGTTGTGTGAATCATTTGCCCTTGTTAATTAGTCATTGTGACTCGTTATGTGAACCATTGGTCCTTGTTCATTAGTCATTGTGACTCGTTGTGTGAATCACTTGTTCTACTTCATTAGTCATTGTTACTCCTTGTATGAATCATTTCTCCTTGTTAATTATTCCTTGTGACTCGTTGTGTAAACCATTTGTCCTTGTTCATTAGTCATTGTGACTCGTTGTGTGAATCATTTATCCTAATTCATTAGTCATTGTGACTCGTTGTGTGAATCATTTGTCCTATTTTATTAGTCCTTTTGACTCGTTGTGTGAATCATTTATCCTTGGTAATTAGTCCATTTGACTCGTTGTGTGAATCATTTGTCCTTGTTAATTAGTCCCTTTGACTCGTTGTGTGAATCATTTGTCCTTGTTAATTAGTCCTTGTGACTCGTTGTGTTAACCATTTGTCCTTCTTAATTAGTCATTGTGACTCGTTGTGTGAACCATTGGTCCTCGTTCATTAGTCATTGTGACTCTTTGTGTGAATCACTTGTTCTAGTTCATTAGTCATTGTGACTCGTTATGTGAATCATTTGTCCTTGTTAATTAATCCTTGTGGCTCGCTGTGTTGACCTTTTCTCCTTGTTCATTAGTCATTGTGACTCGTTGTGTGAATCATTTGTCCTTGTTAATTAGTCCTTGTGACTCGTTGTGTGAATCATTTGTCCTTATTCTTTAGTCCTTGTGACTCCTTGTGTGACCCATTCGTTCTTGTTCATTAGTCATTGTGACTAGTTGTGTGAATCATTTTCCCTAGTTCATTAGTCATTGTAACTTGTTGTTTGAATCATTTGTCCTTGTTAATTAGTCCTTGTGACTCGTTGTGTGAACCATTGGTCCTTGTTAATTAGTTATTGTGACTCGTTGTGTGAATCACTTGTTCCAGTTTATTAGTCATTGTGAATCGTTATGTAAATCATTTGTCCTTGTTAATTAGTCCTTGTGACTCGTTGTGTGAATCACTTGTTCTACTTCATTAGTCCTTGTGACTTGTTGTGTGAATCATTTATCCTTGGTAATTAGTCCATTTGACTCGTAGTGTGAATCATTTGTCCTTGTTAAATAGTCCCTTAAACTCGTTGTGTGAATCATTTGTCCTTGTTAATTAGTCCTTGTGACTCATTGTGTTAACCATTTGTCCTTCTTAATTAGTCATTGTGACTCATTGTGTGAACCATTGGTCCTTGTTCATTAGTCATTGTGACTCTTTGTGTGAATCACTTGTTCTACTTCATAAGTCATTGTGACTCCTTGTATGAATCATTTGTCCTTGTTAATTAGTCATTGTGACTCGTTGTGTGAACCATTTGTCCTTGTTCATTAGTCATTGTGACTCGTTGTGTGAATTATTTGTCCTAATTCATTAGTCCTTGTGACTCGTTGTGTGAATCATTTCTCCTATTTTATTAGTCCCTGTGACTCGTTTTGTGAATCATTTATCCTTGGTAATTAGTCCCTTTGACTCGTTGTGTGAATCATTTGTCCTTGTTAAATAGTCCCTTTGACTCATTGTGTGAATCATTTGTCCTTGTTAATTAATCCTTCTGACTCGTTGTGTTAACCATTTGTCCTTCTTAATTAGTCATTGTGACTCGTTGTGTGAACCATTGGTCCTTGTTCATTAGTCATTGTGACTCTTTGTGTGAATCACTTGTTCTAGTTCATTAGTCATTGTGACTCCTTGTATGAATCATTTGACCTTGTTAATTAGTCCTTGTGACTCGTTGCGTTAATCATTTTTCCTTGTTAATTAGTCCTTGTGACTCGTTGTGTGAACCATTTGTCCTTGTTCATTAGTCATTGTGACTCGTTGTGTGAATCATTTGTCCTTGTTAATTAGTCATTGTGACTCGTTATGTGAACCATTGGTCCTTGTTCATTAGTCATTGTGACTAGTTGTGTGAATCACTTTTTCTAGTTCATTAGTCGTTGTGACTTGTTGTGTGAATCATTTGTTCTTGTTAATTATTCCTTGTGACTCGTTGTGTAAACCATTTGTCCTTGTTCATTAGTCATTGTGACTCGTTGTGTGAATCATTTATCCTAATT
The DNA here is from genome assembly GCF_048544455.1 of Silene latifolia. Lineage (NCBI taxonomy): Eukaryota > Viridiplantae > Streptophyta > Magnoliopsida > Caryophyllales > Caryophyllaceae > Silene > Silene latifolia. The sequence goes on from NW_027413126.1 coordinate 684,932, forward strand.
CATTAGTCCTTGTGACTCGTTGTGTGAATCATTTGTCCTATTTTATTAGTCCTTGTGACTCGTTGTGTGAATCATTTATCCTTGGTAATTAGTCCCTTTGACTCGTTGTGTGAATCATTTGTCCTTGTTAATTAGTCCCTTTGACTCGTTGTGTGGATCATTTGTCCTTGTTAATTAGTCCTTGTGACTCGTTGTGTTAACCATTTGTCCTTGTTAATTAGTCATTGTGACTCGTTGTGTGAACCATTGGTCCTTGTTCATTAGTCATTGTGACTCTTTGTTTGAATCACTTGTTCTAGTTCATTTGTCATTGTGACTCCTTGTATGAATCATTTGTTCTTTTTAATTAGTCCTTGTGACTCGTTGTGTGAATCATTTGTCCTTGTTAATTAGTCCTTGTGACTCGTTGTGTTAACCATTTGTCCTTGTTAATTAGTCATTGTGACTCGTTGTGTGAACCATTGGTCCTTGTTCATTAGTCATTGTGACTCCTTGTGTTAACCATTTGTCCTTCTTAATTAGTCATTGTGACTCGTTGTGTGAACCATTGGTCCTTGTTCATTAGTCATTGTGACTCTTTGTGACTTACTTGTTCTAGTTCATTAGTCATTGTGACTCCTTGTATGAATCATTTGTCCTTGTTTATTAGTCCTTGTGACTCGTTGTGTGAATCATTTATCCTTGGTAATTAGTCCCTTTGACTCGTTGTGTGAATCATTTGTCCTTGTTAATTAAGCCCTTTGACTCGTTGTGTGAACCATTGGTCCTCGTTCATTAGTCATTGTGACTCTTTGTGTGAATCACTTGTTCTAGTTCATTAGTCATTGTGACGCGTTATGTGAATCATTTGTCCTTGTTAATTAATCCTTATGGCTCATTTGTGTTGACCGTTTCTCCTTGTTCATTAGTCATTGTGACTCGTTGTGTGAATCATTTGTCCTTGTTAATTAGTCCTTGTGACTCATTGTGTGAATCATTTGTCCTTATTCTTTAGTCCTTGTGACTCCTTGTGTGACCCATTCGTTCTTGTTCATTAGTCATTGTGACTAGTTGTGTGAATCATTTTCCCTAGTTCATTAGTCATTGTAACTTGTTGTTTGAATCATTTGTCCTTGTTAATTAGTCCTTGTGACTCGTTGTGTGAACCATTGGTCCTTGTTAATTAGTTATTGTGACTCGTTGTGTGAATCACTTGTTCCAGTTTATTAGTCATTGTGAATCGTTATGTAAATCATTTGCCCTTGTTAATTAGTCCTTGTGACTCGTTGTGTGAACCATTTGTCCTTGTTCATTAGTCGTTGTGACTCGTTGTATGAATCATTTTTCCTTGTTCATTAGTCATTGTGACTCGTTGTATGAATCATTTGTCCTTTTTAATTAGTCCTTGTGACTCGTTGTATGAATCATTTGTCCTTGTTAATGACTCCCTTTGACTCGTAGTGTGAATCAGTTGTCCTTGTTAATTAGTCATTGTGACTCGTTATGTGAACCATTGGTCCTTGTTCATTAGTCATTGTGACTCGTTGTGTGAATCACTTGTTCTACTTCATTAGTCATTGTTACTCCTTGTATGAATCATTTGTCCTTGTTAATTAGTCCTTGTGACTCGTTGTGTGAACCATTTGTCCTTGTTCATAAGTCATTGTGACTCGTTGTGTGAATTTTTTTGTCCTAATTCATTAGTCCTTGTGCAGCAGGAGCTAGGGGTATGGGTCACTCAGTTTTTTTGTAAGCCAAGAACATGCCAAAGGATGGTGCCAGGCAATCCCTAAATTGGATGCACCTAACCAGCTCAGGGGTCATGAAATGCTCCCAATCAACATCAGATTTCCAGACCAAAGTTCAGATGGCCACATCTGGAGTTTTACTTCACTAAAATTCACTTTCTTTATATGGCTAGAATCTTGAGAGAGTTTACTTTCCAATAGACTTGGAATCAAGAGGGTCTAATGTGTGAATTTTTCAGAAGCAAGCTTCAAAGACTGTCATGCTTCGAATGCAACTCATTTCTGAAAATGACCTACCAGTGTTCAAAAATTAATATCTCAAGATTCACTCACAATTTTTGGTTGATTCTTTTTTGAGATGAAAGCTAACTCCTCTAGCTTTCATTTGAGCCATCATTCATATTTTTAGTCCACCTGAGCGAGGAGATACAATTTTTACAAGAACAAGTCTTTGCATGGAGAACGCTATGCCTTTCTCAAGTGACTGTCCTCACTCAAAATTCAATAATTCAAGTTCCAGGGCATTATTCTGAGTAATTCCAGTTGCAGAGGATAGCTAAGTCATCTACGGTTCTTTTGGTATATGGGAGGCAGCCTATTTCTTCTTGAGCAGGAAGTTACAACATCTGCAACAACCAACTATTTCCTGCATACTGTAAAGGGGCCTGTTTTGATATTTGTTCTTGGCAAAGTAATTCAATCCTCTAATTAATCTTAAGAATGCTCGTGCCTATTGTCAAGCTGATCCCAATGTCCATACCATGTCATGGAATAAGAAATGGCAAGGTTTGAGATATTAAAAGCCAGCTCCCTACACCAAAAAAAAGTAAAAGAAGAAAAGCATTCTTTCCTTTAATGGCAAAGACAAAGGCCTGATTTGATAAAGTACTTTAGCATTGTTGGTACCATTTAGCAGATGAGCTCGTGATATTTGAGGTGTCAACTGAAAGAAGGAGCCAAAGACAATTAAAAGCTTTTGTCCTTGAACCCCAAGCCAAGAAGCATACATCGCCCAAGCCGCAACAAGTCTGTCATTGTCACTAAACCGCCTGTCCCATTTCAAATTTGTTTACTTTTGTTATTTTCCATTCGAAATTGTAAGATATTTAAGTAGCTTGTTTGTTTCCTAAGTTTAATCTTGACCTTAGATACTAGCTTTAGAATTAAGGGCCAAGATTAGATCAAAGGTCCTATATAAGGAACCTCCTATGCCTTGTAATAGTCAGACTTTGATGAAATGAAAAACCAAACCAGAGAATACTTTCTCCAGTTTAAATCTTCTTAGCTTGAGCATTGCTTCTTGTTAACAAGTCAGGCTTAATAACACTTCTCTAAGTGTTGATTAATCACTGGCAAAGCATGTGATTCGTGCTAGGTGTGAATTGTTTACTCCTTTGTTGTTCATTTAGATTGATATTTACCTGTGCATAGACTGTGGTATTTGTCAACTAAATTCCCTAAATTATTGATCTAATTTCCTGTGCTTGGACTGTGGAAATTGAGTCTTTAATTATATCCTTTATTTGTTGCAAACTTAAACCAGAAAAATCAACCACAAAAACATTTCTTTTATCCTTGTTCTGAACTGTATTATGTTCATGTGCTGGCTGCCTTGAGTAGTCTGTTTATCATAGCTTGAGTCCTTGTTTAATCTTGAAACTTTTATCAGTATCACAGTAAGTCTCAATCTTAATTGTGACCAAGTTTCAGAATTTGTGAGGTTTATTTGCTATTTTATCCACAAATTAGAAGTTCATTGCATTCATCAGAATTTCTGAATGTGTCCCATTTCTGCTGCAAACTTTGTTAAACTCTGAATATTGTGAACCCCCGGGTGTTTACACATCAAATTGGCATCAGAGCCAAGGTTCTAACATAGTTCTTACTTGTGTTAGTCTTGGGGAGACTTTAGCCAAGCAAAAATCAAACTCTTGTCCAAACAAAACCTGTCCAAAAATAACTTTTCCAAACTGTTTGTGCTTGCATCTGTTCAGTGTCTTAGTTGATGTTCATACTCATTTGTCATGGAGAAATCAGTGGCCAAAGCATTTTACATTGATGGTTCTTACCAAAGAAAGAATCTTTATGGAAGGGAGCATGCCCTCACCATGAAGAAGCCAGGAACTACACCAAAGGAACATCTGGTTGACAGGAGCGAAGATTGGGGTATCGTTGTATATGGGGATCATTCAAACCCACCTCCTGTACTTAACACCAAAGGTATAACACCCATACTTCCTACTTTTGATGGTCAATCCAGTAGAAGTTTTGTCTTATGGTTGTGTGAAATCAAATGTTATTTTTTGAGCCAATACATACCTGAGTCAATGAAATGTGAACTGGTTGTGTCATGCTTGAAAGAAGCTACTTTACTTTGGTATGCCACTCTTAATCTCAAAAGAAAAATGGAAGGGAAGGGAAAGATTAGATCTTGGCATAAGCTGGAATCCCACATGAGAAAGGAGTTTACTCTTTCTCCCACAATGAGTGAACTACAAACCAGGGGAGAGAACTTAAAACAACAACTCCTAAGCATCAACAAAATTGCCAAACCTTGTACCAAACCCATGCCTAACATGAACTCTAAATTGAAAAACATTCAAGCCTATCATGACCCAAAACCAGAAACCATTAAGCCATCCAGTTTGAAAATAATTTTTCCACACAGTGACATGAACCAACTTGTGAAAAAAAAGAACCTAGCCAGAGAGAAAATGAAATGCTTCCATTGCCAGGGATTTGGTCACCTTAGGAAGGACTGTCCTTCCACCAAAACTCCCTTGGAAATCACCTGTTCAAATGACAGAACACCTGAGCCAACTACTAGTGTTGAGGAGAGTATAGCCAACACCATAGAGAATGAGGAAACTGTTGAGTGTGGAAACATTGAGGATAAAGCCTTTATGGAGTCTTGTATTGATGCTGTAGTAAAGAGTAGTGAGTGTGTCATATTAGGAACTCTAACAAGCCTTGTTAAGATTCCCTGCGATGCAGTGAGCCTGGAAAGTAGTGCTTACACAGATGAGGACTTGAACCTCACTGAAATTGTGCCTATGAGTGATGCTTGCACAGTTGAGCACTTACACACCATTGAATTTGAGTCAGTGAATGTTCCAAGCCTTGAAAGGAAGGGTATGAACCGCGTCCTTGTCCCTTCAATGGAAAAAGAGCATGATCGCACCAGCATCATTCCAGTTGATGCAACACAAACTCTTCAAAACCCTATGTTGAGCACTTATGTCAGTCCATTGGACATTTACATCAACAAGAGACTACATAAATTTTTAAGACTTGATAGGAGTCAATTTCTGACCACACTTAATGGCAAGAAATGTTGGAGTCCAAGTAACAAGGAACAAAACAAACACTCCCATTTTAATTGTTCAAAAATTCCAAGTTTTATACCTCACATCAAACACTGCCCAAATTTCAGTCCTGGTTGCTTGAGAAGTCTGAAGTATATTCTTTCAATGCCCCACTTTCATTCTTCCATGCTAAAGAAAATGCAAACCATCTTAGTCCAATTGAGTACAATCCCATACACATTTAAAGACCTGAACTTTTATTCTTGGCATCAATCTGTGCTGCCAAGTAGGATTTACATTTCTGAAATGGGAATCCTTATTTATTTAAAGTTGAGATTATTCATTCCAACTGAAAGGGCTCCCTTTGAGATGTGTTGTCCAACTCTGGAACTTTTGAGTTGTGAGAAGTTTCAGGGCCTGAAATATAATTGTTATATCTTGAGTAAGTTGGGAAATGGACTGGATACTCCTGAAATGTTTATACCCAGTAATTCAAGGTGTAAACCACCTGTTTATGGTGCAATGGGTAACATTAATCACCACTGCCCAGGTATGAATTCTCTGAATTCTGGGGTGAGAGATGTCCCATTTATTTGTGAGGAGTTGTGGGGAACATTAGGATCAGGTTCCACACCAAATACTGCTGGGAATTTTGCTCACTTGGTCATAAACCTGCTGAGAACACCACACCAAGGCAACAACAATATCTTGGTATTTGATCTAGGAAAAACAAAGGGTGCATGGGTGGATAGTGTTCCAAACACTTATGAAGAAATGTTGGGAACATCAAGTTCAGGGTCCTTACCTGATGAAGATGGGTTTTCAACTCATCTGGTAATGAGAAAGTTGAAGGACACACCTCAATGCAATGGCAGGCTAGCAATATTTGATCCAGGGATCTTAGGGAATGCTGGTTTTCTTTTAAACCAACAATCTGAAGCTAAAAATGCTGCTACATTTCAGGAGGGGCAATCCCATGGGTTGACTTATGAGGAGCATGAGGCTGCCATTTATGTCCCACCCAGGCAGCTCACATTAGTCTTTGATCCAGGGGGAAGGATGCAACATTTTATCCTTGAACTGAGGAAATTCGTTTTCAACCTCTACCCTCCAGATTTGAGGACAAATCTTTTTCAACCTGGGGTGGTTGCAGCAGGAGCTAGGGGTATGGGTCACTCATTTTTTTGTAAGCCAAGAACATGCCAAAGGATGGTGCCAGGCAATCCCTAAATTGGATGCACCTAACCAGCTCAGGGGTCGTGAAATGCTCCCAATCAACATCAGATTTCCAGACCAAAGTTCAGATGGCCACATCTGGAGTTTTACTTCACTAAAATTCACTTTCTTTATATGGCTAGAATCTTGAGAGAGTCTACTTTCCAATAGAGTTGGAATCAAGAGGGTCTAATGTGTGAATTTTTCAGAAGCAAGCTTCAAAGACTGTCATGCTTCGAATGCAACTCATTTCTGAAAATGACCTACCAGTGTTCAAAAATTAATATCTTAAGATTCACTCACAATTTTTGGTTGATTCTTTTTTGAGATGAAAGCTAACTCCTCTAGCTTTCATTTGAGCCATCATTCATATTTTTAGTCCACCTGAGCGAGGAGATACAATTTTTACAAGAACAAGCTCAGACAGAGAACGCTATGCCTTTCTGAAGTGACCTGTCCTCACTCAAAATTCAATAATTCAAGTTCCAGGGCATTATTCTGAGTAATTCCAGTTGCAGAGGATAGCTAAGTCATCTACGGTTCTTTTGGTATATGGGAGGCAGCCTATTTCTTCTTGAGCAGGAAGTTACAACATCTGCAACAACCAACTATTTCCTGCATACTGTAAAGGGGCCTGTTTTGATATTTGTTCTTGGCAAAGTAATTCAATCCTCTAATTAATCTTAAGAATGCTCGTGCCTATTGTCAAGCTGATCCCAATGTCCATACCATGTCATGGAATAAGAAATGGCAAGGTTTGAGATATTAAAAGCCAGCTCCCCTACACCAACAAAAGCCAGAAAAGAAGAAAAGCATTCTTTCCTTTAATGGCAAAGACAAAGGCCTGATTTGATAAAGTACTTTAGCATTGTTGGTACCATTTAGCAGATGAGCTCGTGATATTTGAGGTGTCAACTGAAAGAAGGAGCCAAAGACAATTAAAACCTTTTGTCCTTGAACCCCAAGCCAAGAAGCATACACTGCCCAAGCTGCAACAAGCTGTCATTGTCACTAAACTGCCTGTCCCATTTCAGCTGTTTACTTTTGTTATTTTCCATTCGAAATTGTAAGATATTTAAGTAGCTTGTTTGTTTCCTAAGTTTAATCTTGACCTTAGATACTAGCTTTAGAATTAAGGGCCAAGATTAGATCAAAGGTCCTATATAAGGAACCTCCTATGCCTTGTAATAGTCAGACTTTGATGAAATGAAAAACCAAACCAGAGAATACTTTCTCCAGTTTAAATCTTCTTAGCTTGAGCATTGCTTCTTGTTAACAAGTCAGGCTTAATAACACTTCTCTAAGTGTTGATTAATCACTTGTGGCAAAGCATAAACAGTTCTGTGCTAGGCTGTGAATTGTTTACTCCTTTGTTGTTCATTTAGATTGATATTTACCTGTGCATAGACTGTGGTATTTGTCAACTAAATTCCCTAAATTATTGATCTAATTTCCTGTGCTTGGACTGTGGAAATTGAGTCTTTAATTATATCCTTTATTTGTTGCAAACTTAAACCAGAAAAATCAACCACAAAAACATTTCTTTTATCCTTGTTCTGAACTGTATTATGTTCATGTGCTGGCTGCCTTGAGTAGTCTGTTTATCATAGCTTGAGTCCTTGTTTAATCTTGAAACTTTTATCAGTATCACAGTAAGTCTCAATCTTAATTGTGACCAAGTTTCAGAATTTGTGAGGTTTATTTGCTATTTTATCCACAAATTAGAAGTTCATTGCATTCATCAGAATTTCTGAATGTGTCCCATTTCTGCTGCAAACTTTGTTAAACTCTGAATATTGTGAACCCCCGGGTGTTTACACATCACCTTGTGACTCGTTGTGTGAATCATTTCTCCTATTTTATTAGTCCTTGTGACTCGTTTTGTGAATCATTTATCCTTGGTAATTAGTCCCTTTGACTCGTTGTGTGAATCATTTGTCCTTGTTAAATAGTCTCTTTGACTCGTTGTGTGAATCATTTGTCCTTGTTAAGTAATCCTTGTGACTCGTTGTGTTAACCATTTGTCCTTCTTAATTAGTCATTGTGACTCGTTGTGTGAACCATTGGTCCTTGTTCATTAGTCATTGTGACTCTTTGTGTGAATTACTTGTTCTAGTTCATTAGTCATTGTGACTCCTTGTATGAATCATTTGTCCTTGTTAATTAGTCCTTGTGACTCGTTGCGTTAATCATTTTTCCTTGTTAATTAGTCCTTGTGACTCGTTGTGTGAACCATTTGTCCTTGTTCATTAGTCATTGTGACTCGTTGTGTGTATCATTTGCCCTTGTTAATTAGTCATTGTGACTCGTTATGTGAACCATTGGTCCTTGTTCATTAGTCATTGTGACTAGTTGTGTGAATCATTTGTCCTTGTTAATTATTCCTTGTGACTCGTTGTGTAAACCATTTGTCCTTGTTCATTAGTCATTGTGACTCGTTGTGTGAATCATTTATCCTAATTCATTAGTCATTGTGACTCGTTGTGTGAATCATTTGTCCTATTTTATTAGTCCTTTTGACTCGTTGTGTGAATCATTTATCCTTGGTAATTAGTCCCTTTGACTCGTTGTGTGAATCATTTGTCCTTGTTAATTAGTCCCTTTGACTCGTTGTGTGAATCATTTGTCCTTGTTAATTAGTCCTTGTGACTCGTTGTGTTAACCATTTGTCCTTGTTAATTAGTCATTGTGACTCGTTGTGTGAACCATTGGTCCTCGTTCATTAGTCATTGTGACTCTTTGTGTGAATCACTTGTTCTCGTTCATTAGTCATTGTGACTCGTTATGTGAATCATTTGTCCTTGTTAATTAATCCTTGTGGCTCATTTGTGTTGACCATTTCTCCTTGTTCATTAGTCATTGTGACTCGTTGTGTGAATCATTTGTCCTTGTTAATTAGTCCTTGTGACTCGTTGTGTGAATCATTTGTCCTTATTCTTTAGTCCTTGTGACTCGTTGTGTGAATCATTTGTCCTTGTTAATTAGTCCTTGTGACTCGTCAGTTAACCATTTGTCCTTGTTAATTAGTCATTGTGACTCGTTGTGTGAACCATTGGTCCTTGTTCATTAGTCATTGTGACTCTTTGTGTGAATCACTTGTTCTAGTTCATTTGTCATTGTGACTCCTTGTATGAATCATTTTTTCTTTTTAATTAGTCCTTGTGACTCGTTGTGTGAATCATTTGTCCTTGTTAATTAGTCCTTGTGACTCGTTGTGTTAACCATTTGTCCTTGTTAATTAGTCATTGTGACTCGTTGTGTGAACCATTGGTCCTTGTTCATTAGTCATTGTGACTCTTTGTGTGAATCACTTGTTCTAGTTCATTAGTCATTGTGACTCCTTGTATGAATCATTTGTTCTTGTTAATTAGTCTATGTGACTCGTTGTGTGATTCATTTGTCCTTGTTAATTAGTCCTTGTGACTCGTTGTGTTAACAATTTGTCCTTGTTAATTAGTCATTGTGACTCGCTTCGTGAACCATTGGTCCTTGTTCATTAGTCATTGTGACTCTTTGCGTGAATCACTTGTTCTAGTTCATTAGTCATTGTGACTTGTTATGTGAATCATTTGTCCTTGTTAATTAATCCATGTGGCTCGTTGTGTTGACCATTTCTCCTTGTTCATTAGTCATTGTGACTCGTTGTGTGAATCATTTGTCCTTGTTAATTAGTCCTAGTGACTCGTTGTGTGAATCATTTGTCCTTTTTCATTAGTCCTTGTGACTCGTTTTGTGAATCATTTATCCTTGGTAATTAGTCCCTTTGACTCGTTGTGTGAATCATTTGTCCTTGTTAAATAGTCTCTTTGACTCGTTGTGTGAATCATTTGTCCTTGTTAAGTAATCCTTGTGACTCATTGTGTTAACCATTTGTCCTTCTTAATTAGTCATTGTGACTCGTTGTGTGAACCATTGGTCCTTGTTCATTAGTCATTGTGACTCTTTGTGTGAATTACTTGTTCTAGTTCATTAGTCATTGTGACTCCTTGTATGAATCATTTGTCCTTGTTAATTAGTCCTTGTGACTCGTTGCGTTAATCATTTTTCCTTGTTAATTAGTCCTTGTGACTCGTTGTGTGAACCATTTGTCCTTGTTCATTAGTCATTGTGACTCGTTGTGTGTATCATTTGCCCTTGTTAATTAGTCATTGTGACTCGTTATGTGAACCATTGGTCCTTGATCATTAGTCATTGTGACTAGTTGTGTGAATCATTTGTCCTTGTCAATTATTCCTTGTGACTCGTTGTGTAAACCATTTGTCCTTGTTCATTAGTCATTGTGACTCGTTGTGTGAATCATTTATCCTAATTCATTAGTCATTGTGACTCGTTGTGTGAATCATTTGTCCTATTTTATTAGTCCTTTTGACTCGTTGTGTGAATCATTTATCCTTGGTAATTAGTCCCTTTGACTCGTTGTGTGAATCATTTGTCCTTGTTAATTAGTCCCTTTGACTCGTTGTGTGAATCATTTGTCCTTGTTAATTAGTCCTTGTGACTCGTTGTGTTAACCATTTGTCCTTGTTAATTAGTCATTGTGACTCGTTGTGTAAACCATTGGTCCTCGTTCATTAGTCATTGTGACTCTTTGTGTGAATCACTTGTTCTAGTTCATTAGTCATTGTGACTCGTTATGTGAATCATTTGTCCTTGTTAATTAATCCTTGTGGCTCATTTGTGTTGACCATTTCTCCTTGTTCATTAGTCATTGTGACTCGTTGTGTGAATCATTTGTCCTTGTTAATTAGTCCTTGTGACTCGTTGTGTGAATCATTTGTCCTTATTCTTTAGTCCTTGTGACTCGTTGTGTGAATCATTTGTCCTTGTTAATTAGTCCTTGTGACTCGTTGTGTTAACCATTTGTCCTTGTTAATTAGTCATTGTGACTCGTTGTGTGAACCATTGGTCCTTGTTCATTAGTCATTGTGACTCTTTGTGTGAATCACTTGTTCTAGTTCATTTGTCATTGTGACTCCTTGTATGAATCATTTGTTCTTTTTAATTAGTCCTTGTGACTCGTTGTGTGAATCATTTGTCCTTGTTAATTAGTCCTTGTGACTCGTTGTGTTAACCATTTGTCCTTGTTAATTAGTCATTGTGACTCGTTGTGTGAACCATTGGTCCTTGTTCATTAGTCATTGTGACTCTTTGTGTGAATCACTTGTTCTAGTTCATTAGTCATTGTGACTCCTTGTATGAATCATTTGTTCTTGTTAATTAGTCTATGTGACTCGTTGTGTGATTCATTTGTCCTTGTTAATTAGTCCTTGTGACTCGTTGTGTTAACAATTTGTCCTTGTTAATTAGTCATTGTGACTCGTTGTGTGAACCATTGGTCCTTGTTCATTAGTCATTGTGACTCTTTGCGTGAATTACTTGTTCTAGTTCATTAGTCATTGTGACTTGTTATGTGAATCATTTGTCCTTGTTAATTAATCCATGTGGCTCGTTGTGTTGACCATTTCTCCTTGTTCATTAGTCATTGTGACTCGTTGTGTGAATCATTTGTCCTTGTTAATTAGTCCTTGTGACTCGTTGTGTGAATCATTTGTCCTTATTCTTTAGTCCTTGTGACTCCTTGTGTGACCCATTCGTTCTTGTTCATTAGTCATTGTGACTCGTTGTGTGAATCATTTGTCCTTGTTAAGTAATCCTTGTGACTCGTTGTGTTAACCATTTGTCCTTCTTAATTAGTCATTGTGACTCGTTGTGTGAACCATTGGTCCTTGTTCATTAGTCATTGTGACTCTTTGTGTGAATTACTTGTTCTAGTTCATTAGTCATTGTGACTCCTTGTATGAATCATTTGTCCTTGTTAATTAGTCCTTGTGACTCGTTGCGTTAATCATTTTTCCTTGTTAATTAGTCCTTGTGACTCGTTGTGTGAACCATTTGTCCTTGTTCATTAGTCATTGTGACTCGTTGTGTGTATCATTTGCCCTTGTTAATTAGTCATTGTGACTCGTTATGTGAACCATTGGTCCTTGTTCATTAGTCATTGTGACTAGTTGTGTGAATCATTTGTCCTTGTTAATTATTCCTTGTGACTCGTTGTGTAAACCATTTGTCCTTGTTCATTAGTCATTGTGACTCGTTGTGTGAATCATTTATCCTAATTCATTAGTCATTGTGACTCGTTGTGTGAATCATTTGTCCTATTTTATTAGTCCTTTTGACTCGTTGTGTGAATCATTTATCCTTGGTAATTAGTCCATTTGACTCGTTGTGTGAATCATTTGTCCTTGTTAATTAGTCCCTTTGACTCGTTGTGTGAATCATTTGTCCTTGTTAATTAGTCCTTGTGACTCGTTGTGTTAACCATTTGTCCTTGTTAATTAGTCATTGTGACTCGTTGTGTGAACCATTGGTCCTCGTTCATTAGTCATTGTGACTCTTTGTGTGAATCACTTGTTCTCGTTCATTAGTCATTGTGACTCGTTATGTGAATCATTTGTCCTTGTTAATTAATCCTTGTGGCTCATTTGTGTTGACCATTTCTCCTTGTTCATTAGTCATTGTGACTCGTTGTGTGAATCATTTGTCCTTGTTAATTAGTCCTTGTGACTCGTTGTGTGAATCATTTGTCCTTATTCTTTAGTCCTTGTGACTCGTTGTGTGAATCATTTGTCCTTGTTAATTAGTCCTTGTGACTCGTTGTGTTAACCATTTGTCCTTGTTAATTAGTCATTGTGACTCGTTGTGTGAACCATTGGTCCTTGTTCATTAGTCATTGTGACTCTTTGTGTGAATCACTTGTTCTAGTTCATTTGTCATTGTGACTCCTTGTATGAATCATTTTTTCTTTTTAATTAGTCCTTGTGACTCGTTGTGTGAATCATTTGTCCTTGTTAATTAGTCCTTGTGACTCGTTGTGTTAACCATTTGTCCTTGTTAATTAGTCATTGTGACTCGTTGTGTGAACCATTGGTCCTTGTTCATTAGTCATTGTGACTCTTTGTGTGAATCACTTGTTCTAGTTCATTAGTCATTGTGACTCCTTGTATGAATCATTTGTTCTTATTAATTAGTCTATGTGACTCGTTGTGTGATTCATTTGTCCTTGTTAATTAGTCCTTGTGACTCGTTGTGTTAACAATTTGTCCTTGTTAATTAGTCATTGTGACTCGTTCTGTGAACCATTGGTCCTTGTTCATTAGTCATTGTGACTCTTTGCGTGAATTACTTGTTCTAGTTCATTAGTCATTGTGACTTGTTATGTGAATCATTTGTCCTTGTTAATTAATCCATGTGGCTCGTTGTGTTGACCATTTCTCCTTGTTCATTAGTCATTGTGACTCGTTGTGTGAATCATTTGTCCTTGTTAATTAGTCCTTGTGACTCGTTGTGTGAATCATTTGTCCTTATTCTTTAGTCCTTGTGACTCCTTGTGTGACCCATTCGTTCTTGTTCATTAGTCATTGTGACTCGTTGTGTGAATCATTTGTCCTTGTTAAGTAATCCTTGTGACTCGTTGTGTTAACCATTTGTCCTTCTTAATTAGTCATTGTGACTCGTTGTGTGAACCATTGGTCCTTGTTCATTAGTCATTGTGACTCTTTGTGTGAATTACAAGTTCTAGTTCATTAGTCATTGTTACTCCTTGTATGAATCATTTGTCCTTGTTAATTAGTCCTTGTGACTCGTTGCGTTAATCATTTTTCCTTGTTAATTAGTCCTTGTGACTCGTTGTGTGAACCATTTGTCCTTGTTCATTAGTCATTGTGACTCGTTGTGTGTATCATTTGCCCTTGTTAATTAGTCATTGTGACTCGTTATGTGAACCATTGGTCCTTGTTCATTAGTCATTGTGACTAGTTGTGTGAATCATTTGTCCTTGTTAATTATTCCTTGTGACTCGTTGTGTAAACCATTTGTCCTTGTTCATTAGTCATTGTGACTCGTTGTGTGAATCATTTATCCTAATTCATTAGTCATTGTGACTCGTTGTGTGAATCATTTGTCCTATTTTATTAGTCCTTTTGACTCGTTGTGTGAATCATTTATCCTTGGTAATTAGTCCCTTTGACTCGTTGTGTGAATCATTTGTCCTTGTTAATTAGTCCCTTTGACTCGTTGTGTGAATCATTTGTCCTTGTTAATTAGTCCTTGTGACTCGTTGTGTTAACCATTTGTCCTTGTTAATTAGTCATTGTGACTCGTTGTGTGAACCATTGGTCCTCGTTCATTAGTCATTGTGACTCTTTGTGTGAATCACTTGTTCTCGTTCATTAGTCATTGTGACTCGTTATGTGAATCATTTGTCCTTGTTAATTAATCCTTGTGGCTCGCTGTGTTGACCATTTCTCCTTGTTCATTAGTCATTGTGACTCGTTGTGTGAATCATTTGTCCTTGTTAATTAGTCCTTGTGACTCGTTGTGTGAATCATTTGTCCTTATTCTTTAGTCCTTGTGACTCGTTGTGTGAATCATTTGTCCTTGTTAATTAGTCCTTGTGACTCGTTGTGTTAACCATTTGTCCTTGTTAATTAGTCATTGTGACTCGTTGTGTGAACCATTGGTCCTTGTTCATTAGTCATTGTGACTCTTTGTGTGAATCACTTGTTCTAGTTCATTTGTCATTGTGACTCCTTGTATGAATCATTTTTTCTTTTTAATTAGTCCTTGTGACTCGTTGTGTGAATCATTTGTCCTTGTTAATTAGTCCTTGTGACTCGTTGTGTTAACCATTTGTCCTTGTTAATTAGTCATTGTGACTCGTTGTGTGAACCATTGGTCCTTGTTCATTAGTCATTGTGACTCTTTGTGTGAATCACTTGTTCTAGTTCATTAGTCATTGTGACTCCTTGTATGAATCATTTGTTCTTGTTAATTAGTCTATGTGACTCGTTGTGTGATTCATTTGTCCTTGTTAATTAGTCCTTGTGACTCGTTGTGTTAACAATTTGTCCTTGTTAATTAGTCATTGTGACTCGTTCTGTGAACCATTGGTCCTTGTTCATTAGTCATTGTGACTCTTTGCGTGAATCACTTGTTCTAGTTCATTAGTCATTGTGACTTGTTATGTGAATCATTTGTCCTTGTTAATTAATCCATGTGGCTCGTTGTGTTGACCATTTCTCCTTGTTCATTAGTCATTGTGACTCGTTGTGTGAATCATTTGTCCTTGTTAATTAGTCCTTGTGACTCGTTGTGTGAATCATTTGTCCTTTTTCATTAGTCCTTGTGACTCGTTTTGTGAATCATTTATCCTTGGTAATTAGTCCCTTTGACTCGTTGTGTGAATCATTTGTCCTTGTTAAATAGTCTCTTTGACTCGTTGTGTGAATCATTTGTCCTTGTTAAGTAATCCTTGTGACTCGTTGTGTTAACCATTTGTCCTTCTTAATTAGTCATTGTGACTCGTTGTGTGAACCATTGGTCCTTGTTCATTAGTCATTGTGACTCTTTGTGTGAATTACTTGTTCTAGTTCATTAGTCATTGTGACTCCTTGTATGAATCATTTGTCCTTGTTAATTAGTCCTTGTGACTCGTTGCGTTAATCATTTTTCCTTGTTAATTAGTCCTTGTGACTCGTTGTGTGAACCATTTGTCCTTGTTCATTAGTCATTGTGACTCGTTGTGTGTATCATTTGCCCTTGTTAATTAGTCATTGTGACTCGTTATGTGAACCATTGGTCCTTGATCATTAGTCATTGTGACTAGTTGTGTGAATCATTTGTCCTTGTTAATTATTCCTTGTGACTCGTTGTGTAAACCATTTGTCCTTGTTCATTAGTCATTGTGACTCGTTGTGTGAATCATTTATCCTAATTCATTAGTCATTGTGACTCGTTGTGTGAATCATTTGTCCTATTTTATTAGTCCTTTTGACTCGTTGTGTGAATCATTTATCCTTGGTAATTAGTCCCTTTGACTCGTTGTGTGAATCATTTGTCCTTGTTAATTAGTCCCTTTGACTCGTTGTGTGAATCATTTGTCCTTGTTAATTAGTCCTTGTGACTCGTTGTGTTAACCATTTGTCCTTGTTAATTAGTCATTGTGACTCGTTGTGTGAACCATTGGTCCTCGTTCATTAGTCATTGTGACTCTTTGTGTGAATCACTTGTTCTAGTTCATTAGTCATTGTGACTCGTTATGTGAATCATTTGTCCTTGTTAATTAATCCTTGTGGCTCGCCGCATTTGTGTTGACCATTTCTCCTTGTTCATTAGTCATTGTGACTCGTTGTGTGAATCATTTGTCCTTGTTAATTAGTCCTTGTGACTCGTTGTGTGAATCATTTGTCCTTATTCTTTAGTCCTTGTGACTCGTTGTGTGAATCATTTGTCCTTGTTAATTAGTCCTTGTGACTCGTTGTGTTAACCATTTGTCCTTGTTAATTAGTCATTGTGACTCGTTGTGTGAACCATTGGTCCTTGTTCATTAGTCATTGTGACTCTTTGTGTGAATCACTTGTTCTAGTTCATTTGTCATTGTGACTCCTTGTATGAATCATTTGTTCTTTTTAATTAGTCCTTGTGACTCGTTGTGTGAATCATTTGTCCTTGTTAATTAGTCCTTGTGACTCGTTGTGTTAACCATTTGTCCTTGTTAATTAGTCATTGTGACTCGTTGTGTGAACCATTGGTCCTTGTTCATTAGTCATTGTGACTCTTTGTGTGAATCACTTGTTCTAGTTCATTAGTCATTGTGACTCCTTGTATGAATCATTTGTTCTTGTTAATTAGTCTATGTGACTCGTTGTGTGATTCATTTGTCCTTGTTAATTAGTCCTTGTGACTCGTTGTGTTAACAATTTGTCCTTGTTAATTAGTCATTGTGACTCGTTGTGTGAACCATTGGTCCTTGTTCATTAGTCATTGTGACTCTTTGCGTGAATTACTTGTTCTAGTTCATTAGTCATTGTGACTTGTTATGTGAATCATTTGTCCTTGTTAATTAATCCATGTGGCTCGTTGTGTTGACCATTTCTCCTTGTTCATTAGTCATTGTGACTCGTTGTGTGAATCATTTGTCCTTGTTAATTAGTCCTTGTGACTCGTTGTGTGAATCATTTGTCCTTTTTCATTAGTCCTTGTGACTCCTTGTGTGAACCATTCATTCTTGTTCATTAGTCATTGTGACTAGTTGTGTGAATCATTTTCCCTTGTTCATTAGTCATTGTAACTTGTTGTTTGAATCATTTGTCCTTGTTAATTAGTCCTTGTGACTCGTTGTGTGAACCATTGGCCCTTGTTAATTAGTTATTGTGACTCGTTGTGTGAATCACTTGTTCCAGTTTATTAGTCATTGTGAATCGTTATGTAAATCATTTGCCCTTGTTAATTAGTCCTTGTGACTCGTTGTGTGAACCATTTGTCCTTGTTCATTAGTCGTTGTGACTCGTTGTATGAATCATTTTTCCTTGTTCATTAGTCATTGTGACTCGTTGTATGAATCATTTGTCCTTTTTAATTAGTCCTTGTGACTCGTTGTATGAATCATTTGTCCTTGTTAATGACTCCCTTTGACTCGTAGTGTGAATCAGTTGTCCTTGTTAATTAGTCATTGTGACTCGTTATGTGAACCATTGGTCCTTGTTCATTAGTCATTGTGACTCGTTGTGTGAATCACTTGTTCTACTTCATTAGTCATTGTGACTCCTTGTATGAATCATTTGTCCTTGTTAATTAGTCCTTGTGACTCGTTGTGTGAACCATTTGTCCTTGTTCATAAGTCATTGTGACTCGTTGTGTGAATTTTTTGTCCTAATTCAATAGTCCTTGTGACTCGTTGTGTGAATCGTTTCTCCTATTTTATTAGTCCTTGTGACTCGTTTTTTGAATCATTTATCCTTGGTAATTATTCCCTTTGACTCGTTGTGTGAATCATTTGTCCTTGTTAAATAGTCCCTTTGACTCGTTGTGTGAATCATTTGTCCTTGTTAAGTAATCCTTGTGACTCCTTGTGTTAACCATTTGTCCTTCTTAATTAGTCATTGTGACTCGTTGTGTGAACCATTGGTCCTTGTTCATTAGTCATTGTGACTCTTTGTGAATTACTTGTTCTAGTTCATTAGTCATTGTGGCTCCTTGTATGAATCATTTGTCCTTGTTTATTAGTCCTTGTGACTCGTTGCGTTAATCATTTTTCCTTGTTAATTAGTCCTTGTGACTCGTTGTGTGAACCATTTGTCCTTGTTCATTAGTCATTGTGACTCGTTGTGTGAATCATTTGCCCTTGTTAATTAGTCATTGTGACTCGTTATGTGAACCATTGGTCCTTGTTCATTAGTCATTGTGACTAGTTGTGTGAATCATTTGTCCTTGTTAATTATTCCTTGTGACTCGTTGTGTAACCATTTGTCCTTGTTCATTAGTCATTGTGACTCGTTGTGTGAATCATTTATCCTAATTCATTAGTCATTGTGACTCGTTGTGTGAATCATTTGTCCTATTTTATTAGTCCTTTTGACTCGTTGTGTGAATCATTTATCCTTGGTAATTAGTCCCTTTGACTCGTTGTGTGAATCATTTGTCCTTGTTAATTAGTCCCTTTGACTCGTTGTGTGAATCATTTGTCCTTGTTAATTAGTCCTTGTGACTCGTTGTGTTAACCATTTGTCCTTGTTAATTAGTCATTGTGACTCGTTGTGTGAACCATTGGTCCTCGTTCATTAGTCATTGTGACTCTTTGTGTGAATCACTTGTTCTAGTTCATTAGTCATTGTGACTCGTTATGTGAATCATTTGTCCTTGTTAATTAATCCTTGTGGCTCATTTGTGTTGACCATTTCTCCTTGTTCATTAGTCATTGTGACTCGTTGTGTGAATCATTTGTCCTTGTTAATTAGTCCTTGTGACTCGTTGTGTGAATCATTTGTCCTTATTCTTTAGTCCTTGTGACTCGTTGTGTGAATCATTTGTCCTTGTTAATTAGTCCTTGTGACTCGTTGTGTTAACCATTTGTCCTTGTTAATTAGTCATTGTGACTCGTTGTGTGAACCATTGGTCCTTGTTCATTAGTCATTGTGACTCTTTGTGTGAATCACTTGTTCTAGTTCATTTGTCATTGTGACTCCTTGTATGAATCATTTGTTCTTTTTAATTAGTCCTTGTGACTCGTTGTGTGAATCATTTGTCCTTGTTAATTAGTCCTTGTGACTCGTTGTGTTAACCATTTGTCCTTGTTAATTAGTCATTGTGACTCGTTGTGTGAACCATTGGTCCTTGTTCATTAGTCATTGTGACTCTTTGTGTGAACCACTTGTTCTAGTTCATTAGTCATTGTGACTCCTTGTATGAATCATTTGTTCTTGTTAATTAGTCTATGTGACTCGTTGTGTGATTCATTTGTCCTTGTTAATTAGTCCTTGTGACTCGTTGTGTTAACAATTTGTCCTTGTTAATTAGTCATTGTGACTCGTTGTGTGAACCATTGGTCCTTGTTCATTAGTCATTGTGACTCTTTGCGTGAATTACTTGTTCTAGTTCATTAGTCATTGTGACTTGTTATGTGAATCATTTGTCCTTGTTAATTAATCCATGTGGCTCGTTGTGTTGACCATTTCTCCTTGTTCATTAGTCATTGTGACTCGTTGTGTGAATCATTTGTCCTTGTTAATTAGTCCTTGTGACTCGTTGTGTGAATCATTTGTCCTTTTTCATTAGTCCTTGTGACTCCTTGTGTGAACCATTCATTCTTGTTCATTAGTCATTGTGACTAGTTGTGTGAATCATTTTCCCTTGTTCATTAGTCATTGTAACTTGTTGTTTGAATCATTTGTCCTTGTTAATTAGTCCTTGTGACTCGTTGTGTGAACCATTGGCCCTTGTTAATTAGTTATTGTGACTCGTTGTGTGAATCACTTGTTCCAGTTTATTAGTCATTGTGAATCGTTATGTAAATCATTTGCCCTTGTTAATTAGTCCTTGTGACTCGTTGTGTGAACCATTTGTCCTTGTTCATTAGTCGTTGTGACTCGTTGTATGAATCATTTTTCCTTGTTCATTAGTCATTGTGACTCGTTGTATGAATCATTTGTCCTTTTTAATTAGTCCTTGTGACTCGTTGTATGAATCATTTTTCCTTGTTAATGACTCCCTTTGACTCGTAGTGTGAATCAGTTGTCCTTGTTAATTAGTCATTGTGACTCGTTATGTGAACCATTGGTCCTTGTTCATTAGTCATTGTGACTCGTTGTGTGAATCACTTGTTCTACTTCATTAGTCATTGTGACTCCTTGTATGAATCATTTGTCCTTGTTAATTAGTCCTTGTGACTCGTTGTGTGAACCATTTGTCCTTGTTCATAAGTTATTGTGACTTGTTGTGTGAATTTTTTGTCCTAATTCAATAGTCCTTGTGACTCGTTGTGTGAATCGTTTCTCCTATTTTATTAGTCCTTGTGACTCGTTTTTTGAATCATTTATCCTTGGTAATTATTCCCTTTGACTCGTTGTGTGAATCATTTGTCCTTGTTAAATAGTCCCTTTGACTCGTTGTGTGAATCATTTGTCCTTGTTAAGTAATCCTTGTGACTCCTTGTGTTAACCATTTGTCCTTCTTAATTAGTCATTGTGACTCGTTGTGTGAACCATTGGTCCTTGTTCATTAGTCATTGTGACTCTTTGTGAATTACTTGTTCTAGTTCATTAGTCATTGTGACTCCTTGTATGAATCGTTTGTCCTTGTTTATTAGTCCTTGTGACTCGTTGCGTTAATCATTTTTCCTTGTTAATTAGTCCTTGTGACTCGTTGTGTGAACCATTTGTCCTTGTTCATTAGTCATTGTGACTCGTTGTGTGAATCATTTGCCCTTGTTAATTAGTCATTGTGACTCGTTATGTGAACCATTGGTCCTTGTTCATTAGTCATTGTGACTAGTTGTGTGAATCATTTGTCCTTGTTAATTATTCCTTGTGACTCGTTGTGTAAACCATTTGTACTTGTTCATTAGTCATTGTGACTCGTTGTGTGAATCATTTATCCTAATTCATTAGTCCTTGTGACTCGTTGTGTGAATCATTTGTCCTATTTTATTAGTCCTTGTGACTCGTTGTGTAAATCATTTATCCTTGGTAATTAGTCCCTTTGACTCGTTGTGTGAATCATTTGTCCTTGTTAATTAGTCCCTTTGACTCGTTGTGTGAATTATTTGTCCTTGTTAATTAGTCCTTGTGACTCGTTGTGTTAACCATTTGTCCTTGTGTCATTGTGACTCGTTGTGTGAACCATTGGTCCTCGTTCATTAGTCATTGTGACTCTTTGTGTGAATCACTTGTTCTAGTTCATTAGTCATTGTGACGCGTTATGTGAATCATTTGTCCTTGTTAATTAATCCTTGTGGCTCGCTGTGTTGACCATTTCTCCTTGTTCATTAGTCATTGTGACTCTTTGTGTGAATCATTTGTCCTTGTTAATTAGTCCTTGTGACTCGTTGTGTGAATCATTTGTCCTTATTCTTTAGTCCTTGTGACTCCTTGTGTGACCCATTCGTTCTTGTTCATTAGTCATTGTGACTAGTTGTGTGAATCATTTTCCCTAGTTCATTAGTCATTGTAACATGTTGTTTGAATCATTTGTCCTTGTTAATTAGTCCTTGTGACTCGTTGTGTGAACCATTGGTCCTTGTTAATTAGTTATTGTGACTCGTTGTGTGAATCACTTGTTCCAGTTTATTAGTCATTGTGAATCGTTATGTAAATCATTTGCCCTTGTTAATTAGTCCTTGTGACTCGTTGTGTGAACCATTTGTCCTTGTTCATTAGTCGTTGTGACTCGTTGTATGAATCATTTGTCCTTTTTAATTAGTCCTTGTGACTCGTTGTATGAATCATTTGTCCTTGATAATGACTCCCTTGGACTCGTAGTGTGAATCAGTTGTCCTTGTTAATTAGTCATTGTGACTCGTTATGTGAACCATTGGTCCTTGTTCATTAGTCATTGTGACTAGTTGTGTGAATCATTTGTCCTTGTTAATTATTCCTTGTGACTCGTTGTGTAAACCATTTGTCCTTGTTCATTAGTCATTGTGACTCGTTGTGTGAATCATTTATCCTAATTCATTAGTCATTGTGACTCGTTGTGTGAATCATTTGTCCTATTTTATTAGTCCTTTTGACTCGTTGTGTGAATCATTTATCCTTGGTAATTAGTCCCTTTGACTCGTTGTGTGAATCATTTGTCCTTGTTAATTAGTCCCTTTGACTCGTTGTGTGAATCATTTGTCCTTGTTAATTAGTCCTTGTGACTCGTTGTGTTAACCATTTGTCCTTGTTAATTAGTCATTGTGACTCGTTGTGTGAACCATTGGTCCTCGTTCATTAGTCATTGTGACTCTTTGTGTGAATCACTTGTTCTAGTTCATTAGTCATTGTGACTCGTTATGTGAATCATTTGTCCTTGTTAATTAATCCTTGTGGCTCGCTGTGTTGACCATTTCTCCTTGTTCATTAGTCATTGTGACTCGTTGTGTGAATCATTTGTCCTTGTTAATTAGTCCTTGTGACTCGTTGTGTGAATCATTTGTCCTTTTTCATTAGTCCTTGTGTGAACCATTCATTCTTGTTCATTAGTCATTGTGACTAGTTGTGTGAATCATTTTCCCTTGTTCATTAGTCATTGTAACTTGTTGTTTGAATCATTTGTCCTTGTTAATTAGTCCTTGTGACTCGTTGTGTGAACCATTGGCCCTTGTTAATTAGTTATTGTGACTCGTTGTGTGAATCACTTGTTCCAGTTTATTAGTCATTGTGAATCGTTATGTAAATCATTTGCCCTTGTTAATTAGTCCTTGTGACTCGTTGTGTGAACCATTTGTCCTTGTTCATTAGTCGTTGTGACTCGTTGTATGAATCATTTTTCCTTGTTCATTAGTCATTGTGACTCGTTGTATGAATCATTTGTCCTTTTTAATTAGTCCTTGTGACTCGTTGTATGAATCATTTTTCCTTGTTAATGACTCCCTTTGACTCGTAGTGTGAATTAGTTGTCCTTGTTAATTAGTCATTGTGACTCGTTATGTGAACCATTGGTCCTTGTTCATTAGTCATTGTGACTCGTTGTGTGAATCACTTGTTCTACTTCATTAGTCATTGTGACTCCTTGTATGAATCATTTGTCCTTGTTAATTAGTCCTTGTGACTCGTTGTGTGAACCATTTGTCCTTGTTCATAAGTCATTGTGACTCGTTGTGTGAATTTTTTGTCCTAATTCAATAGTCCTTGTGACTCGTTGTGTAAATCGTTTCTCCTATTTTATTAGTCCATGTGACTCGTTTTTTGAATCATTTATCCTTGGTAATTATTCCCTTTGACTCGTTGTGTGAATCATTTGTCCTTGTTAAATAGTCCCTTTGACTCGTTGTGTGAATCATTTGTCCTTGTTAAGTAATCCTTGTGACTCCTTGTGTTAACCATTTGTCCTTCTTAATTAGTCATTGTGACTCGTTGTGTGAACCATTGGTCCTTGTTCATTAGTCATTGTGACTCTTTGTGAATTACTTGTTCTAGTTCATTAGTCATTGTGACTCCTTGTATGAATCATTTGTCCTTGTTTATTAGTCCTTGTGACTCGTTGCGTTAATCATTTTTCCTTGTTAATTAGTCCTTGTGACTCGTTGTGTGAACCATTTGTCCTTGTTCATTAGTCATTGTGACTCGTTGTGTGAATCATTTGCCCTTTTTAATTAGTCATTGTGACTCGTTATGTGAACCATTGGTCCTTGTTCATTAGTCATTGTGACTAGTTGTGTGAATCATTTGTCCTTGTTAATTATTCCTTGTGACTCGTTGTGTAAACCATTTGTACTTGTTCATTAGTCATTGTGACTCGTTGTGTGAATCATTTATCCTAATTCATTAGTCCTTGTGACTCGTTGTGTGAATCATTTGTCCTATTTTATTAGTCCTTGTGACTCGTTGTGTAAATCATTTATCCTTGGTAATTAGTCCCTTTGACTCGTTGTGTGAATCATTTGTCCTTGTTAATTAGTCCCTTTGACTCGTTGTGTGAATTATTTGTCCTTGTTAATTAGTCCTTGTGACTCGTTGTGTTAACCATTTGTCCTTGTGTCATTGTGACTCGTTGTGTGAACCATTGGTCCTCGTTCATTAGTCATTGTGACTCTTTGTGTGAATCACTTGTTCTAGTTCATTAGTCATTGTGACGCGTTATGTGAATCATTTGTCCTTGTTAATTAATCCTTGTGGCTCATTTGTGTTGACCATTTCTCCTTGTTCATTAGTCATTGTGACTCTTTGTGTGAATCATTTGTCCTTGTTAATTAGTCCTTGTGACTCGTTGTGTGAATCATTTGTCCTTATTCTTTAGTCCTTGTGACTCCTTGTGTGACCCATTCGTTCTTGTTCATTAGTCATTGTGACTAGTTGTGTGAATCATTTTCCCTAGTTCATTAGTCATTGTAACATGTTGTTTGAATCATTTGTCCTTGTTAATTAGTCCTTGTGACTCGTTGTGTGAACCATTGGTCCTTGTTAATTAGTTATTGTGACTCGTTGTGTGAATCACTTGTTCCAGTTTATTAGTCATTGTGAATCGTTATGTAAATCATTTGCCCTTGTTAATTAGTCCTTGTGACTCGTTGTGTGAACCATTTGTCCTTGTTCATTAGTCGTTGTGACTCGTTGTATGAATCATTTGTCCTTTTTAATTAGTCCTTGTGACTCGTTGTATGAATCATTTGTCCTTGATAATGACTCCCTTTGACTCGTAGTGTGAATCAGTTGTCCTTGTTAATTAGTCATTGTGACTCGTTATGTGAACCATTGGTCCTTGTTCATTAGTCATTGTGACTCGTTGTGTGAATCACTTGTTCTACTTCATTAGTCATTGTTACTCCTTGTATGAATCATTTGTCCTTGTTAATTAGTCCTTGTGACTCGTTGTGTGAACCATTTGTCCTTGTTCATAAGTCATTGTGACTCGTTGTGTGAATTTTTTGTCCTAATTCATTAGTCCTTGTGACTCGTTGTGTGAATCATTTCTCCTATTTTTTTAGTCCTTGTGACTCGTTTTGTGAATCATTTATCCTTGGTAATTAGTCCTTTTGACTCGTTGTGTGAATCATTTGTCCTTGTTTTCACATTTGTCCTTGTTAAGTAATCCTTGTGACTCGTTGTGTTAACCATTGGTCCTTGTTCATTAGTCATTGTGACTCTTTGTGTGAATTACTTGTTCTAGTTCATTAGTCATTGTGACTCCTTGTATGAATCATTTGTCCTTGTTAATTAGTCCTTGTGACTCGTTGCGTTAATCATTTTTCCTTGTTAATTAGTCCTTGTGACTCGTTGTGTGAACCATTTGTCCTTGTTCATTAGTCATTGTGACTCGTTGTGTGAATCATTTGCCCTTGTTAATTAGTCATTGTGACTCGTTATGTGAACCATTGGTCCTTGTTCATTAGTCATTGTGACTAGTTGTGTGAATCATTTGTCCTTGTTAATTATTCCTTGTGACTCGTTGTGTAAACCATTTGTCCTTGTTCATTAGTCATTGTGACTCGTTGTGTGAATCATTTATCCTAATTCATTAGTCATTGTGACTCGTTGTGTGAATCATTTGTCCTATTTTATTAGTCCGTTTGACTCGTTGTGTGAATCATTTATCCTTGGTAATTAGTCCCTTTGACTCGTTGTGTGAATCATTTGTCCTTGTTAATTAGTCCCTTTGACTCGTTGTGTGAATCATTTGTCCTTGTTAATTAGTCCTTGTGACTCGTTGTGTTAACCATTTGTCCTTGTTAATTAGTCATTGTGACTCGTTGTGTGAACCATTGGTCCTCGTTCATTAGTCATTGTGACTTGTTATGTGAATCATTTGTCCTTGTTAATTAATCCTTGTGGCTCGCTGTGTTGACCATTTCTCCTTGTTCATTAGTCATTGTGACTCGTTGTGTGAATCATTTGTCCTTGTTAATTAGTCCTTGTGACTCGTTGTGTGAATCATTTGTCCTTATTCTTTAGTCCTTGTGACTCCTTGTGTGACCCATTCGTTCTTGTTCATTAGTCATTGTGACTAGTTGTGTGAATCATTTTCCCTAGTTCATTAGTCATTGTAACTTCTTGTTTGAATCATTTGTCCTTGTTAATTAGTCCTTGTGACTCGTTGTGTGAACCATTGGTCCTTGTTAATTAGTTATTGTGACTCGTTGTGTGAATCACTTGTTCCAGTTTATTAGTCATTGTGAATCGTTAAGTAAATCATTTGTCCTTGTTAATTAGTCCTTGTGACTCGTTGTGTGAATCACTTGTTCTACTTCATTAGTCCTTGTGACTTGTTGTGTGAATCATTTATCCTTGGTAATTAGTCCCTTTGACTCGTTGTGTGAATCATTTGTCCTTGTTAAATAGTCCCTTAAACTCGTTGTGTGAATCATTTGTCCTTGTTAATTAGTCCTTGTGACTCATTGTGTTAACCATTTGTCCTTCTTAATTAGTCATTGTGACTCATTGTGTGAACCATTGGTCCTTGTTCATTAGTCATTGTGACTCTTTGTGTGAATCACTTGTTATACTTCATAAGTCATTGTGACTCCTTGTATGAATCATTTGTCCTTGTTAATTAGTCCTTGTGACTCGTTTTGTGAACCATTTGTCCTTGTTCATTAGTCATTGTGACTCGTTGTGTGAATTTTTTGTCCAAATTCATTAGTCCTTATGACTCGTTGTGTGAATCATTTCTCCTATTTTATTAGTCCTTGTGACTCGTTTTGTGAATCATTTATCCTTGGTAATTAGTCCCTTTGACTCGTTGTGTGAATCATTTGTCCTTGTTAAATAGACCCTTTGACTCGTTGTGTGAATCATTTGTCCTTGTTAAGTAATCCTTGTGACTCGTTGTGTTAACCATTTGTCCTTCTTAATTAGTCATTGTGACTCGTTGTGTGAACCATTGGTCCTTGTTCATTAGTCATTGTGACTCTTTGTGTGAATTACTGGTTCTAGTTCATTAGTCATTGTGACTCCTTGTATGAATCATTTGTCCTTGTTAATTAGTCCTTGTGACTCGTTGCGTTAATCATTTTTCCTTGTTAATTAGTCCTTGTGACTCGTTGTGTGAACCATTTGTCCTTGTTCATTAGTCATTGTGACTCGTTGTGTGAATCATTTGCCCTTGTTAATTAGTCATTGTGACTCGTTATGTGAACCATTGGTCCTTGTTCATTAGTCATTGTGACTAGTTGTGTGAATCATTTGTCCTTGTTAATTATTCCTTGTGACTCGTTGTGTAAACCATTTGTCCTTGTTCATTAGTCATTGTGACTCGTTGTGTGAATCATTTATCCTAATTCATTAGTCATTGTGACTCGTTGTGTGAATCATTTGTCCTATTTTATTAGTCCTTTTGACTCGTTGTGTGAATCATTTATCCTTGGTAATTAGTCCCTTTGACTCGTTGTGTGAATCATTTGTCCTTGTTAATTAGTCCCTTTGACTCGTTGTGTGAATCATTTGTCCTTGTTAATTAGTCCTTGTGACTCGTTGTGTTAACCATTTGTCCTTGTTAATTAGTCATTGTGACTCGTTGTGTGAACCATTGGTCCTCGTTCATTAGTCATTGTGACTCTTTGTGTGAATCACTTGTTCTAGTTCATTAGTCATTGTGACTTGTTATGTGAATCATTTGTCCTTGTTAATTAATCCTTGTGGCTCATTTGTGTTGACCATTTGTCCTTGTTCATTAGTCATTGTGACTCGTTGTGTGAATCATTTGTCCTTGTTAATTAGTCCTTGTGACTCGTTGTGTGAATCATTTGTCCTTATTATTTAGTCCTTGTGACTCCTTGTGTGACCCATTCGTTCTTGTTCATTAGTCATTGTGACTAGTTGTGTGAATCATTTTCCCTAGTTCATTAGTCATTGTAACTTCTTGTTTGAATCATTTGTCCTTGTTAATTAGTCCTTGTGACTCGTTGTGTGAACCATTGGTCCTTGTTAATTAGTTATTGTGACTCGTTGTGTGAATCACTTGTTCCAGTTTATTAGTCATTGTGAATCGTTATGTAAATCATTTGTCCTTGTTAATTAGTCCTTGTGACTCGTTGTGTGAATCACTTGTTCTACTTCATTAATCCTTGTGACTTGTTGTGTGAATCATTTATCCTTGGTAATTAGTCCCTTTGACTCGTTGTGTGAATCATTTGTCCTTGTTAAATAGTCCCTTAAACTCGTTGTGTGAATCATTTGTCCTTGTTAATTAGTCCTTGTGACTCATTGTGTTAACCATTTGTCCTTCTTAATTAGTCATTGTGACTCATTGTGTGAACCATTGGTCCTTGTTCATTAGTCATTGTGACTCTTTGTGTGAATCACTTGTTATACTTCATAAGTCATTGTGACTCCTTGTATGAATCATTTGTCCTTGTTAATTAGTCCTTGTGACTCGTTTTGTGAACCATTTGTCCTTGTTCATTAGTCATTGTGACACGTTGTGTGAATTATTTGTCCTAATTCATTAGTCCTTGTGACTCGTTGTGTGAATCTTTTCTCCTATTTTATTAGTCCTTGTGACTCGTTTTGTGAATCATTTATCCTTGGTAATTAGTCCCTTTGACTCGTTGTGTGAATCATTTGTCCTTGTTAAATAGTCCCTTTGACTCGTTGTGTGAATCATTTGTCCTTGTTAATTAATCCTTGTGACTCGTTGTGTTAACCATTTGTCCTTCTTAATTAGTCATTGTGACTCGTTGTGTGAACCATTGGTCCTTTTTCATTAGTCATTGTGACTCTTTGTGTGAATCACTTGTTCTAGTTCATTAGTCATTGTGACTCGTTATGTGAATCATTTGTCCTTGTTAAATAATCCATGTGGCTAGTTGTGTTGACCATTTCTCCTTGTTCATTAGTCATTGTGACTCGTTGTGTGAATCATTTGTCCTTGTTAATTAGTCCTTGTGACTCGTTGTGTGAATCATTTGTCCTTGTTCATTAGTCCTTGTGACTCGTTGCGTTAATCATTTTTCCTTGTTAATTAGTCCTTGTGACTCGTTGTGTGAACCATTTGTCCTTGTTCATTAGTCATTGTGACTCGTTGTGTGAATCATTTGTCCTTGTTAATTAGACATTGTGACTCGTTATGTGAACCATTGGTCTTTGTTCATTAGTCATTGTGACTAGTTGTGTGAATCACTTGTTCTAGTTCATTAGTCGTTGTGACTCGTTGTGTGAATCATTTGTTCTTGTTAATTATTCCTTGTGACTCGTTGTGTAAACCATTTGTCCTTGTTCATTTCATTGTGACTCGTTGTGTGAATCATTTATCCTAATTCATTAGTCCTTGTGACTCGTTGTGTGAATCATTTGTCCTATTTTATTAGTCCTTGTGACTCGTTGTGTGAATCATTTATCCTTGGTAATTAGTCCCTTTGACTCGTTGTGTGAATCATTTGTCCTTGTTAATTAGTCCCTTTGACTCGTTGTGTGAATCATTTGTCCTTGTTAATTAGTCCTTGTGACTCGTTGTGTTAACCATTTGTCCTTGTTAATTAGTCATTGTGACTCGTTGTGTGAACCATTGGTCCTTGTTCATTAGTCATTGTGACTCTTTGTGTGAATCATTTGTCCTTGTTAATTAGTCCTTGTGACTCGTTGTGTTAACCATTTGTCCTTGATAATTAGTCCTTGTGACTCGTTGCGTTAATCATTTTTCCTTGTTAATTAGTCCTTGTGACTCGTTGTGTGAACCATTTGTCCTTGTTCATTAGTCATTGTGACTCGTTGTGTGAATCATTTGCCCTTGTTAATTAGTCATTGTGACTCGTTATGTGAACCATTGGTCCTTGTTCATTAGTCATTGTGACTAGTTGTGTGAATCATTTGTCCTTGTTAATTATTCCTTGTGACTCGTTGTGTAAACCATTTGTCCTTGTTCATTAGTCATTGTGACTCGTTGTGTGAATCATTTATCCTAATTCATTAGTCATTGTGACTCGTTGTGTGAATCATTTGTCCTATTTTATTAGTCCTTTTGACTCGTTGTGTGAATCATTTATCCTTGGTAATTAGTCCCTTTGACTCGTTGTGTGAATCATTTGTCCTTGTTAATTAGTCCCTTTGACTCGTTGTGTGAATCATTTGTCCTTGTTAATTAGTCCTTGTGACTCGTTGTGTTAACCATTTGTCCTTGTTAATTAGTCATTGTGACTCGTTGTGTGAACCATTGGTCCTCGTTCATTAGTCATTGTGACTCTTTGTGTGAATCACTTGTTCTAGTTCATTAGTCATTGTGACTCGTTATGTGAATCATTTGTCCTTGTTAATTAATCCTTGTGGCTCATTTGTGTTGACCATTTCTCCTTGTTCATTAGTCATTGTGACTCGTTGTGTGAATCATTTGTCCTTGTTAATTAGTCCTTGTGACTCGTTGTGTGAATCATTTGTCCTTATTCTTTAGTCCTTGTGACTCCTTGTGTGACCCATTCGTTCTTGTTCATTAGTCATTGTGACTAGTTGTGTGAATCATTTTCCCTAGTTCATTAGTCATTGTAACTTGTTGTTTGAATCATTTGTCCTTGTTAATTAGTCCTTGTGACTCGTTGTGTGAACCATTGGTCCTTGTTAATTAGTTATTGTGACTCGTTGTGTGAATCACTTTTTCCAGTTTATTAGTCATTGTGAATCGTTATGTAAATCATTTGTCCTTGTTAATTAGTCCTTGTGACTCGTTGTGTGAATCACTTGTTCTACTTCATTAGTCCTTGTGACTTGTTGTGTGAATCATTTATCCTTGGTAATTAGTCCCTTTGACTCGTTGTGTGAATCATTTGTCCTTGTTAAATAGTCCCTTAAACTCGTTGTGTGAATCATTTGTCCTTGTTAATTAGTCCTTGTGACTCATTGTGTTAACCATTTGTCCTTCTTAATTAGTCATTGTGACTCATTGTGTGAACCATTGGTCCTTGTTCATTAGTCATTGTGACTCTTTGTGTGAATCACTTGTTATACATCATAAGTCATTGCGACTCCTTGTATGAATCATTTGTCCTTGTTAATTAGTCCTTGTGACTCGTTTTGTGAACCATTTGTCCTTGTTCATTAGTCATTGTGACTCGTTGTGTGAATTATTTGTCCTAATTCATTAGTCCTTGTGACTCGTTGTGTGAATCTTTTCTCCTATTTTATTAGTCCTTGTGACTCGTTTTGTGAATCATTTATCCTTGGTAATTAGTCCCTTTGACTCGTTGTGTGAATCATTTGTCCTTGTTAAATAGTCCCTTTGACTCGTTGTGTGAATCATTTGTCCGTGTTAATTAATCCTTGTGACTCGTTGTGTTAACCATTTGTCCTTCTTAATTAGTCATTGTGACTCGTTGTGTGAACCATTGGTCCTTGTTCATTAGTCATTGTGACTCTTTGTGTGAATCACTTGTTCTAGTTCATTAGTCATTGTG
Organism: Silene latifolia; assembly: GCF_048544455.1. NCBI lineage: Eukaryota > Viridiplantae > Streptophyta > Magnoliopsida > Caryophyllales > Caryophyllaceae > Silene > Silene latifolia. The sequence goes on from NW_027413126.1 coordinate 716,530, forward strand.
ACTCGTTATGTGAATCATTTGTCCTTGTTAAATAATCCATGTGGCTAGTTGTGTTGACCATTTCTCCTTGTTCATTAGTCATTGTGACTCGTTGTGTGAATCATTTGTCCTTGTTAATTAGTCCTTGTGACTCGTTGTGTGAATCATTTGTCCTTGTTCATTAGTCCTTGTGACTCGTTGTGTGAATCATTTGTCCTTGTTAATTAGACATTGTGACTCGTTATGTGAACCATTGGTCCTTGTTCATTAGTCATTGTGACTAGTTGTGTGAATCACTTGTTCTAGTTCATTAGTCGTTGTGACTCGTTGTGTGAATCATTTGTTCTTGTTAATTATTCCTTGTGACTCGTTGTGTAAACCATTTGTCCTTGTTCATTAGTCATTGTGACTCGTTGTGTGAATCATTTATCCTAATTCATTAGTCCTTGTGACTCGTTGTGTGAATCATTTGTCCTATTTTATTAGTCCTTGTGACTCGTTGTGTGAATCATTTATCCTTGGTAATTAGTCCCTTTGACTCGTTGTGTGATTCATTTGTCCTTGTTAATTAGTCCCTTTGACTCGTTGTGTGAATCATTTGTCCTTGTTAATTAGTCCTTGTGACTCGTTGTGTTAACCATTTGTCCTTGTTAATTAGTCATTGTGACTCGTTGTGTGAACCATTGGTCCTTGTTCATTAGTCATTGTGACTCTTTGTGTGAATCACTTGTTCTAGTTCATTTGTCATTGTGACTCCTTGTATGAATCATTTGTTCTTTTTAATTAGTCCTTGTGACTCGTTGTGTGAATCATTTGTCCTTGTTAATTAGTCCTTGTGACTCGTTGTGTTAACCATTTGTCCTTGTTAATTAGTCCTTGTGACTCGTTGCGTTAATCATTTTTCCTTGTTAATTAGTCCTTGTGACTCGTTGTGTGAACCATTTGTCCTTGTTCATTAGTCATTGTGACTCGTTGTGTGAATCATTTGCCCTTGTTAATTAGTCATTGTGACTCGTTATGTGAACCATTGGTCCTTGTTCATTAGTCATTGTGACTAGTTGTGTGAATCATTTGTCCTTGTTAATTATTCCTTGTGACTCGTTGTGTAAACCATTTGTCCTTGTTCATTAGTCATTGTGACTCGTTGTGTGAATCATTTATCCTAATTCATTAGTCATTGTGACTCGTTGTGTGAATCATTTGTCCTATTTTATTAGTCCTTTTGACTCGTTGTGTGAATCATTTATCCTTGGTAATTAGTCCCTTTGACTCGTTGTGTGAATCATTTGTTCTTGTTAATTATTCCTTGTGACTCGTTGTGTAAACCATTTGTCCTTGTTCATTAGTCATTGTGACTCGTTGTGTGAATCATTTATCCTAATTCATTAGTCCTTGTGACTCGTTGTGTGAATCATTTGTCCTATTTTATTAGTCCTTGTGACTCGTTGTGTGAATCATTTATCCTTGGTAATTAGTCCCTTTGACTCGTTGTGTGAATCATTTGTCCTTGTTAATTAGTCCCTTTGACTCGTTGTGTGAATCATTTGTCCTTGTTAATTAGTCCTTGTGACTCGTTGTGTTAACCATTTGTCCTTGTTAATTAGTCATTGTGACTCGTTGTGTGAACCATTGGTCCTTGTTCATTAGTCAGTGTGACTCTTTGTGTGAATCACTTGTTCTAGTTCATTTGTCATTGTGACTCCTTGTATGAATCATTTGTTCTTTTTAATTAGTCCTTGTGACTCGTTGTGTGAATCATTTGTCCTTGTTAATTAGTCCTTGTGACTCGTTGTGTTAACCATTTGTCCTTGTTAATTAGTCCTTGTGACTCGTTGCGTTAATCATTTGTCCTTGTTAATTAGTCCTTGTGACTCGTTGTGTGAACCATTGGTCCTTGTTAATTAGTTATTGTGACTCGTTGTGTGAATCACTTGTTCCAGTTTATTAGTCATTGTGAATCGTTATGTAAATCATTTGTCCTTGTTAATTAGTCCTTGTGACTCGTTGTGTGAATCACTTGTTCTACTTCATTAGTCCTTGTGACTTGTTGTGTGAATCATTTATCCTTGGTAATTAGTCCCTTTGACTCGTTGTGTGAATCATTTGTCCTTGTTAAATAGTTCCTTAAACTCGTTGTGTGAATCATTTGTCCTTGTTAATTAGTCCTTGTGACTCATTGTGTTAACCATTTGTCCTTCTTAATTAGTCATTGTGACTCATTGTGTGAACCATTGGTCCTTGTTCATTAGTCATTGTGACTCTTTGTGTGAATCACTTGTTATACTTCATAAGTCATTGTGACTCCTTGTATGAATCATTTGTCCTTGTTAATTAGTCCTTGTGACTCGTTTTGTGAACCATTTGTCCTTGTTCATTAGTCATTGTGACTCGTTGTGTGAATTATTTGTCCTAATTCATTAGTCCTTGTGACTCGTTGTGTGAATCTTTTCTCCTATTTTATTAGTCCTTGTGACTCGTTTTGTGAATCATTTATCCTTGGTAATTAGTCCCTTTGACTCGTTGTGTGAATCATTTGTCCTTGTTAAATAGTCCCTTTGACTTGCTGTGTGAATCATTTGTCCTTGTTAATTAATCCTTGTGACTCGTTGTGTTAACCATTTGTCCTTCTTAATTAGTCATTGTGACTCGTTGTGTGAACCATTGGTCCTTGTTCATTAGTCATTGTGACTCTTTGTGTGAATCACTTGTTCTAGTTCATTAGTCATTGTGACTCGTTATGTGAATCATTTGTCCTTGTTAAATAATCCATGTGGCTAGTTGTGTTGACCATTTCTCCTTGTTCATTAGTCATTGTGACTCGTTGTGTGAATCATTTGTCCTTGTTAATTAGTCCTTGTGACTCGTTGTGTGAATCATTTGTCCTTGTTCATTAGTCCTTGTGACTCGTTGCGTTAATCATTTTTCCTTGTTAATTAGTCCTTGTGACTCGTTGTGTGAACCATTTGTCCTTGTTCATTAGTCATTGTGACTCGTTGTGTGAATCATTTGTCCTTGTTAATTAGACATTGTGACTCGTTATGTGAACCATTGGTCTTTGTTCATTAGTCATTGTGACTAGTTGTGTGAATCACTTGTTCTAGTTCATTAGTCGTTGTGACTCGTTGTGTGAATCATTTGTTCTTGTTAATTATTCCTTGTGACTCGTTGTGTAAACCATTTGTCCTTGTTCATTTCATTGTGACTCGTTGTGTGAATCATTTATCCTAATTCATTAGTCCTTGTGACTCGTTGTGTGAATCATTTGTCCTATTTTATTAGTCCTTGTGACTCGTTGTGTGAATCATTTATCCTTGGTAATTAGTCCCTTTGACTCGTTGTGTGAATCATTTGTCCTTGTTAATTAGTCCCTTTGACTCGTTGTGTGAATCATTTGTCCTTGTTAATTAGTCCTTGTGACTCGTTGTGTTAACCATTTGTCCTTGTTAATTAGTCATTGTGACTCGTTGTGTGAACCATTGGTCCTTGTTCATTAGTCATTGTGACTCTTTGTGTGAATCACTTGTTCTAGTTCATTTGTCATTGTGACTCCTTGTATGAATCATTTGTTCTTTTTAATTAGTCCTTGTGACTCGTTGTGTGAATCATTTGTCCTTGTTAATTAGTCCTTGTGACTCGTTGTGTTAACCATTTGTCCTTGTTAATTAGTCCTTGTGACTCGTTGCGTTAATCATTTTTCCTTGTTAATTAGTCCTTGTGACTCGTTGTGTGAACCATTTGTCCTTGTTCATTAGTCATTGTGACTCGTTGTGTGAATCATTTGCCCTTGTTAATTAGTCATTGTGACTCGTTATGTGAACCATTGGTCCTTGTTCATTAGTCATTGTGACTAGTTGTGTGAATCATTTGTCCTTGTTAATTATTCCTTGTGACTCGTTGTGTAAACCATTTGTCCTTGTTCATTAGTCATTGTGACTCGTTGTGTGAATCATTTATCCTAATTCATTAGTCATTGTGACTCGTTGTGTGAATCATTTGTCCTATTTTATTAGTCCTTTTGACTCGTTGTGTGAATCATTTATCCTTGGTAATTAGTCCCTTTGACTCGTTGTGTGAATCATTTGTCCTTGTTAATTAGTCCCTTTGACTCGTTGTGTGAATCATTTGTCCTTGTTAATTAGTCCTTGTGACTCGTTGTGTTAACCATTTGTCCTTGTTAATTAGTCATTGTGACTCGTTGTGTGAACCATTGGTCCTCGTTCATTAGTCATTGTGACTCTTTGTGTGAATCACTTGTTCTAGTTCATTAGTCATTGTGACTTGTTATGTGAATCATTTGTCCTTGTTAATTAATCCTTGTGGCTCGCTGTGTTGACCATTTCTCCTTGTTCATTAGTCATTGTGACTCGTTGTGTGAATCATTTGTCCTTGTTAATTAGTCCTTGTGACTCGTTGTGTGAATCATTTGTCCTTATTATTTAGTCCTTGTGACTCCTTGTGTGACCCATTCGTTCTTGTTCATTAGTCATTGTGACTAGTTGTGTGAATCATTTTCCCTAGTTCATTAGTCATTGTAACTTCTTGTTTGAATCATTTGTCCTTGTTAATTAGTCCTTGTGACTCGTTGTGTGAACCATTGGTCCTTGTTAATTAGTTATTGTGACTCGTTGTGTGAATCACTTGTTCCAGTTTATTAGTCATTGTGAATCGTTATGTAAATCATTTGTCCTTGTTAATTAGTCCTTGTGACTCGTTGTGTGAATCACTTGTTCTACTTCATTAATCCTTGTGACTTGTTGTGTGAATCATTTATCCTTGGTAATTAGTCCCTTTGACTCGTTGTGTGAATCATTTGTCCTTGTTAAATAGTCCCTTAAACTCGTTGTGTGAATCATTTGTCCTTGTTAATTAGTCCTTGTGACTCATTGTGTTAACCATTTGTCCTTCTTAATTAGTCATTGTGACTCATTGTGTGAACCATTGGTCCTTGTTCATTAGTCATTGTGACTCTTTGTGTGAATCACTTGTTATACTTCATAAGTCATTGTGACTCCTTGTATGAATCATTTGTCCTTGTTAATTAGTCCTTGTGACTCGTTTTGTGAACCATTTGTCCTTGTTCATTAGTCATTGTGACACGTTGTGTGAATTATTTGTCCTAATTCATTAGTCCTTGTGACTCGTTGTGTGAATCTTTTCTCCTATTTTATTAGTCCTTGTGACTCGTTTTGTGAATCATTTATCCTTGGTAATTAGTCCCTTTGACTCGTTGTGTGAATCATTTGTCCTTGTTAAATAGTCCCTTTGACTCGTTGTGTGAATCATTTGTCCTTGTTAATTAATCCTTGTGACTCGTTGTGTTAACCATTTGTCCTTCTTAATTAGTCATTGTGACTCGTTGTGTGAACCATTGGTCCTTGTTCATTAGTCATTGTGACTCTTTGTGTGAATCCCTTGTTCTAGTTCATTAGTCATTGTGACTCGTTATGTGAATCATTTGTCCTTGTTAAATAATCCATGTGGCTAGTTGTGTTGACCATTTCTCCTTGTTCATTAGTCATTGTGACTCGTTGTGTGAATCATTTGTCCTTGTTAATTAGTCCTTGTGACTCGTTGTGTGAATCATTTGTCCTTGTTCATTAGTCCTTGTGACTCGTTGCGTTAATCATTTTTCCTTGTTAATTAGTCCTTGTGACTCGTTGTGTGAACCATTTGTCCTTGTTCATTAGTCATTGTGACTCGTTGTGTGAATCATTTGTCCTTGTTAATTAGACATTGTGACTCATTATGTGAACCATTGGTCTTTGTTCATTAGTCATTGTGACTAGTTGTGTGAATCACTTGTTCTAGTTCATTAGTCGTTGTGACTCGTTGTGTGAATCATTTGTTCTTGTTAATTATTCCTTGTGACTCGTTGTGTAAACCATTTGTCCTTGTTCATTTCATTGTGACTCGTTGTGTGAATCATTTATCCTAATTCATTAGTCCTTGTGACTCGTTGTGTGAATCATTTGTCCTATTTTATTAGTCCTTGTGACTCGTTGTGTGAATCATTTATCCTTGGTAATTAGTCCCTTTGACTCGTTGTGTGAATCATTTGTCCTTGTTAATTAGTCCCTTTGACTCGTTGTGTGAATCATTTGTCCTTGTTAATTAGTCCTTGTGACTCGTTGTGTTAACCATTTGTCCTTGTTAATTAGTCATTGTGACTCGTTGTGTGAACCATTGGTCCTTGTTCATTAGTCATTGTGACTCTTTGTGTGAATCATTTGTCCTTGTTAATTAGTCCTTGTGACTCGTTGTGTTAACCATTTGTCCTTGATAATTAGTCCTTGTGACTCGTTGCGTTAATCATTTTTCCTTGTTAATTAGTCCTTGTGACTCGTTGTGTGAACCATTTGTCCTTGTTCATTAGTCATTGTGACTCGTTGTGTGAATCATTTGCCCTTGTTAATTAGTCATTGTGACTCGTTATGTGAACCATTGGTCCTTGTTCATTAGTCATTGTGACTAGTTGTGTGAATCATTTGTCCTTGTTAATTATTCCTTGTGACTCGTTGTGTAAACCATTTGTCCTTGTTCATTAGTCATTGTGACTCGTTGTGTGAATCATTTATCCTAATTCATTAGTCATTGTGACTCGTTGTGTGAATCATTTGTCCTATTTTATTAGTCCTTTTGACTCGTTGTGTGAATCATTTATCCTTGGTAATTAGTCCCTTTGACTCGTTGTGTGAATCATTTGTCCTTGTTAATTAGTCCCTTTGACTCGTTGTGTGAATCATTTGTCCTTGTTAATTAGTCCTTGTGACTCGTTGTGTTAACCATTTGTCCTTGTTAATTAGTCATTGTGACTCGTTGTGTGAACCATTGGTCCTCGTTCATTAGTCATTGTGACTCTTTGTGTGAATCACTTGTTCTAGTTCATTAGTCATTGTGACTCGTTATGTGAATCATTTGTCCTTGTTAATTAATCCTTGTGGCTCATTTGTGTTGACCATTTCTCCTTGTTCATTAGTCATTGTGACTCGTTGTGTGAATCATTTGTCCTTGTTAATTAGTCCTTGTGACTCGTTGTGTGAATCATTTGTCCTTATTCTTTAGTCCTTGTGACTCCTTGTGTGACCCATTCGTTCTTGTTCATTAGTCATTGTGACTAGTTGTGTGAATCATTTTCCCTAGTTCATTAGTCATTGTAACTTGTTGTTTGAATCATTTGTCCTTGTTAATTAGTCCTTGTGACTCGTTGTGTGAACCATTGGTCCTTGTTAATTAGTTATTGTGACTCGTTGTGTGAATCACTTTTTCCAGTTTATTAGTCATTGTGAATCGTTATGTAAATCATTTGTCCTTGTTAATTAGTCCTTGTGACTCGTTGTGTGAATCACTTGTTCTACTTCATTAGTCCTTGTGACTTGTTGTGTGAATCATTTATCCTTGGTAATTAGTCCCTTTGACTCGTTGTGTGAATCATTTGTCCTTGTTAAATAGTCCCTTAAACTCGTTGTGTGAATCATTTGTCCTTGTTAATTAGTCCTTGTGACTCATTGTGTTAACCATTTGTCCTTCTTAATTAGTCATTGTGACTCATTGTGTGAACCATTGGTCCTTGTTCATTAGTCATTGTGACTCTTTGTGTGAATCACTTGTTATACATCATAAGTCATTGCGACTCCTTGTATGAATCATTTGTCCTTGTTAATTAGTCCTTGTGACTCGTTTTGTGAACCATTTGTCCTTGTTCATTAGTCATTGTGACTCGTTGTGTGAATTATTTGTCCTAATTCATTAGTCCTTGTGACTCGTTGTGTGAATCTTTTCTCCTATTTTATTAGTCCTTGTGACTCGTTTTGTGAATCATTTATCCTTGGTAATTAGTCCCTTTGACTCGTTGTGTGAATCATTTGTCCTTGTTAAATAGTCCCTTTGACTCGTTGTGTGAATCATTTGTCCGTGTTAATTAATCCTTGTGACTCGTTGTGTTAACCATTTGTCCTTCTTAATTAGTCATTGTGACTCGTTGTGTGAACCATTGGTCCTTGTTCATTAGTCATTGTGACTCTTTGTGTGAATCACTTGTTCTAGTTCATTAGTCATTGTGACTCGTTATGTGAATCATTTGTCCTTGTTAAATAATCCATGTGGCTAGTTGTGTTGACCATTTCTCCTTGTTCATTAGTCATTGTGACTCGTTGTGTGAATCATTTGTCCTTGTTAATTAGTCCTTGTGACTCGTTGTGTGAATCATTTGTCCTTGTTCATTAGTCCTTGTGACTCGTTGTGTGAATCATTTGTCCTTGTTAATTAGACATTGTGACTCGTTATGTGAACCATTGGTCCTTGTTCATTAGTCATTGTGACTAGTTGTGTGAATCACTTGTTCTAGTTCATTAGTCGTTGTGACTCGTTGTGTGAATCATTTGTTCTTGTTAATTATTCCTTGTGACTCGTTGTGTAAACCATTTGTCCTTGTTCATTAGTCATTGTGACTCGTTGTGTGAATCATTTATCCTAATTCATTAGTCCTTGTGACTCGTTGTGTGAATCATTTGTCCTATTTTATTAGTCCTTGTGACTCGTTGTGTGAATCATTTATCCTTGGTAATTAGTCCCTTTGACTCGTTGTGTGATTCATTTGTCCTTGTTAATTAGTCCCTTTGACTCGTTGTGTGAATCATTTGTCCTTGTTAATTAGTCCTTGTGACTCGTTGTGTTAACCATTTGTCCTTGTTAATTAGTCATTGTGACTCGTTGTGTGAACCATTGGTCCTTGTTCATTAGTCATTGTGACTCTTTGTGTGAATCATTTGTTCTAGTTCATTTGTCATTGTGACTCCTTGTATGAATCATTTGTTCTTTTTAATTAGTCCTTGTGACTCGTTGTGTGAATCATTTGTCCTTGTTAATTAGTCCTTGTGACTCGTTGTGTTAACCATTTGTCCTTGTTAATTAGTCCTTGTGACTCGTTGCGTTAATCATTTTTCCTTGTTAATTAGTCCTTGTGACTCGTTGTGTGAACCATTTGTCCTTGTTCATTAGTCATTGTGACTCGTTGTGTGAATCATTTGCCCTTGTTAATTAGTCATTGTGACTCGTTATGTGAACCATTGGTCCTTGTTCATTAGTCATTGTGACTAGTTGTGTGAATCATTTGTCCTTGTTAATTATTCCTTGTGACTCGTTGTGTAAACCATTTGTCCTTGTTCATTAGTCATTGTGACTCGTTGTGTGAATCATTTATCCTAATTCATTAGTCATTGTGACTCGTTGTGTGAATCATTTGTCCTATTTTATTAGTCCTTTTGACTCGTTGTGTGAATCATTTATCCTTGGTAATTAGTCCCTTTGACTCGTTGTGTGAATCATTTGTTCTTGTTAATTATTCCTTGTGACTCGTTGTGTAAACCATTTGTCCTTGTTCATTAGTCATTGTGACTCGTTGTGTGAATCATTTATCCTAATTCATTAGTCCTTGTGACTCGTTGTGTGAATCATTTGTCCTATTTTATTAGTCCTTGTGACTCGTTGTGTGAATCATTTATCCTTGGTAATTAGTCCCTTTGACTCGTTGTGTGAATCATTTGTCCTTGTTAATTAGTCCCTTTGACTCGTTGTGTGAATCATTTGTCCTTGTTAATTAGTCCTTGTGACTCGTTGTGTTAACCATTTGTCCTTGTTAATTAGTCATTGTGACTCGTTGTGTGAACCATTGGTCCTTGTTCATTAGTCAGTGTGACTCTTTGTGTGAATCACTTGTTCTAGTTCATTTGTCATTGTGACTCCTTGTATGAATCATTTGTTCTTTTTAATTAGTCCTTGTGACTCGTTGTGTGAATCATTTGTCCTTGTTAATTAGTCCTTGTGACTCGTTGTGTTAACCATTTGTCCTTGTTAATTAGTCCTTGTGACTCGTTGCGTTAATCATTTGTCCTTGTTAATTAGTCCTTGTGACTCGTTGTGTGAACCATTGGTCCTTGTTAATTAGTTATTGTGACTCGTTGTGTGAATCACTTGTTCCAGTTTATTAGTCATTGTGAATCGTTATGTAAATCATTTGTCCTTGTTAATTAGTCCTTGTGACTCGTTGTGTGAATCACTTGTTCTACTTCATTAGTCCTTGTGACTTGTTGTGTGAATCATTTATCCTTGGTAATTAGTCCCTTTGACTCGTTGTGTGAATCATTTGTCCTTGTTAAATAGTTCCTTAAACTCGTTGTGTGAATCATTTGTCCTTGTTAATTAGTCCTTGTGACTCATTGTGTTAACCATTTGTCCTTCTTAATTAGTCATTGTGACTCATTGTGTGAACCATTGGTCCTTGTTCATTAGTCATTGTGACTCTTTGTGTGAATCACTTGTTATACTTCATAAGTCATTGTGACTCCTTGTATGAATCATTTGTCCTTGTTAATTAGTCCTTGTGACTCGTTTTGTGAACCATTTGTCCTTGTTCATTAGTCATTGTGACTCGTTGTGTGAATTATTTGTCCTAATTCATTAGTCCTTGTGACTCGTTGTGTGAATCTTTTCTCCTATTTTATTAGTCCTTGTGACTCGTTTTGTGAATCATTTATCCTTGGTAATTAGTCCCTTTGACTCGTTGTGTGAATCATTTGTCCTTGTTAAATAGTCCCTTTGACTTCTTTGTGTGAATCATTTGTCCTTGTTAATTAATCCTTGTGACTCGTTGTGTTAACCATTTGTCCTTCTTAATTAGTCATTGTGACTCGTTGTGTGAACCATTGGTCCTTGTTCATTAGTCATTGTGACTCTTTGTGTGAATCACTTGTTCTAGTTCATTAGTCATTGTGACTCGTTATGTGAATCATTTGTCCTTGTTAAATAATCCATGTGGCTAGTTGTGTTGACCATTTCTCCTTGTTCATTAGTCATTGTGACTCGTTGTGTGAATCATTTGTCCTTGTTAATTAGTCCTTGTGACTCGTTGTGTGAATCATTTGTCCTTGTTCATTAGTCCTTGTGACTCGTTGCGTTAATCATTTTTCCTTGTTAATTAGTCCTTGTGACTCGTTGTGTGAACCATTTGTCCTTGTTCATTAGTCATTGTGACTCGTTGTGTGAATCATTTGTCCTTGTTAATTAGACATTGTGACTCGTTATGTGAACCATTGGTCTTTGTTCATTAGTCATTGTGACTAGTTGTGTGAATCACTTGTTCTAGTTCATTAGTCGTTGTGACTCGTTGTGTGAATCATTTGTTCTTGTTAATTATTCCTTGTGACTCGTTGTGTAAACCATTTGTCCTTGTTCATTTCATTGTGACTCGTTGTGTGAATCATTTATCCTAATTCATTAGTCCTTGTGACTCGTTGTGTGAATCATTTGTCCTATTTAATTAGTCCTTGTGACTCGTTGTGTGAATCATTTATCCTTGGTAATTAGTCCCTTTGACTCGTTGTGTGAATCATTTGTCCTTGTTAATTAGTCCCTTTGACTCGTTGTGTGAATCATTTGTCCTTGTTAATTAGTCCTTGTGACTCGTTGTGTTAACCATTTGTCCTTGTTAATTAGTCATTGTGACTCGTTGTGTGAACCATTGGTCCTTGTTCATTAGTCATTGTGACTCTTTGTGTGAATCACTTGTTCTAGTTCATTTGTCATTGTGACTCCTTGTATGAATCATTTGTTCTTTTTAATTAGTCCTTGTGACTCGTTGTGTGAATCATTTGTCCTTGTTAATTAGTCCTTGTGACTCGTTGTGTTAACCATTTGTCCTTGTTAATTAGTCCTTGTGACTCGTTGCGTTAATCATTTTTCCTTGTTAATTAGTCCTTGTGACTCGTTGTGTGAACCATTTGTCCTTGTTCATTAGTCATTGTGACTCGTTGTGTGAATCATTTGTCCTTGTTAATTATTCCTTGTGACTCGTTGTGTAAACCATTTGTCCTTGTTCATTAGTCATTGTGACTCGTTGTGTGAATCATTTATCCTAATTCATTAGTCATTGTGACTCGTTGTGTGAATCATTTGTCCTATTTTATTAGTCCTTTTGACTCGTTGTGTGAATCATTTATCCTTGGTAATTAGTCCCTTTGACTCGTTGTGTGAATCATTTGTCCTTGTTAATTAGTCCCTTTGACTCGTTGTGTGAATCATTTGTCCTTGTTAATTAGTCCTTGTGACTCGTTGTGTTAACCATTTGTCCTTGTTAATTAGTCATTGTGACTCGTTGTGTGAACCATTGGTCCTCGTTCATTAGTCATTGTGACTCTTTGTGTGAATCACTTGTTCTAGTTCATTAGTCATTGTGACTCGTTATGTGAATCATTTGTCCTTGTTAATTAATCCTTGTGGCTCATTTGTGTTGACCATTTCTCCTTGTTCATTAGTCATTTGTGACTCGTTGTGTGAATCATTTGTCCTTGTTAATTAGTCCTTGTGACTCGTTGTGTGAATCATTTGTCCTTATTCTTTAGTCCTTGTGACTCCTTGTGTGACCCATTCGTTCTTGTTCATTAGTCATTGTGACTAGTTGTGTGAATCATTTTCCCTAGTTCATTAGTCATTGTAACTTGTTGTTTGAATCATTTGTCCTTGTTAATTAGTCCTTGTGACTCGTTGTGTGAACCATTGGTCCTTGTTAATTAGTTATTGTGACTCGTTGTGTGAATCACTTGTTCCAGTTTATTAGTCATTGTGAATCGTTATGTAAATCATTTGTCCTTGTTAATTAGTCCTTGTGACTCGTTGTGTGAATCACTTGTTCTACTTCATTAGTCCTTGTGACTTGTTGTGTGAATCATTTATCCTTGGTAATTAGTCCCTTTGACTCGTTGTGTGAATCATTTGTCCATGTTAAATAGTCCCTTAAACTCGTTGTGTGAATCATTTGTCCTTGTTAATTAGTCCTTGTGACTCATTGTGTTAACCATTTGTCCTTCTTAATTAGTCATTGTGACTCATTGTGTGAACCATTGGTCCTTGTTCATTAGTCATTGTGACTCTTTGTGTGAATCACTTGTTATACATCATAAGTCATTGTGACTCCTTGTATGAATCATTTGTCCTTGTTAATTAGTCCTTGTGACTCGTTTTGTGAACCATTTGTCCTTGTTCATTAGTCATTGTGACTCGTTGTGTGAATTATTTGTCCTAATTCATTAGTCCTTGTGACTCGTTGTGTGAATCTTTTCTCCTATTTTATTAGTCCTTGTGACTCATTTTGTGAATCATTTATCCTTGGTAATTAGTCCCTTTGACTCGTTGTGTGAATCATTTGTCCTTGTTAAATAGTCCCTTTGACTCGTTGTGTGAATCATTTGTCCTTGTTAATTAATCCTTGTGACTCGTTGTGTTAACCATTTGTCCTTCTTAATTAGTCATTGTGACTCGTTGTGTAAACCATTGGTCCTTGTTCATTAGTCATTGTGACTCTTTGTGTGAATCACTTGTTCTAGTTCATTAGTCATTGTGACTCGTTATGTGAATCATTTGTCCTTGTTAAATAATCCATGTGGCTAGTTGTGTTGACCATTTCTCCTTGTTCATTAGTCATTGTGACTCGTTGTGTGAATCATTTGTCCTTGTTAATTAGTCCTTGTGACTCGTTGTGTGAATCATTTGTCCTTGTTCATTAGTCCTTGTGACTCGTTGTGTGAATCATTTGTCCTTGTTAATTAGACATTGTGACTCGTTATGTGAACCATTGGTCCTTGTTCATTAGTCATTGTGACTAGTTGTGTGAATCACTTGTTCTAGTTCATTAGTCGTTGTGACTCGTTGTGTGAATCATTTGTTCTTGTTAATTATTCCTTGTGACTCGTTAAACCATTTGTCCTTGTTCATTAGTCATTGTGACTCGTTGTGTGAATCATTTATCCTAATTCATTAGTCCTTGTGACTCGTTGTGTGAATCATTTGTCCTATTTTATTAGTCCTTGTGACTCGTTGTGTGAATCATTTATCCTTGGTAATTAGTCCCTTTGACTCGTTGTGTGAATCATTTGTCCTTGTTAATTAGTCCCTTTGACTCGTTGTGTGAATCATTTGTCCTTGTTAATTAGTCCTTGTGACTCGTTGTGTTAACCATTTGTCCTTGTTAATTAGTCATTGTGACTCGTTGTGTGAACCATTGGTCCTTGTTCATTACTCATTGTGACTCTTTGTGTGAATCACTTGTTCTAGTTCATTTGTCATTGTGACTCCTTGTATGAATCATTTGTTCTTTTTAATTAGTCCTTGTGACTCGTTGTGTGAATCATTTGTCCTTGTTAATTAGTCCTTGTGACTCGTTGTGTTAACCATTTGTCCTTGTTAATTAGTCCTTGTGACTCGTTGCGTTAATCATTTTTCCTTGTTAATTAGTCCTTGTGACTCGTTGTGTGAACCATTTGTCCTTGTTCATTAGTCATTGTGACTCGTTGTGTGAATCATTTGCCCTTGTTAATTAGTCATTGTGACTCGTTATGTGAACCATTGGTCCTTGTTCATTAGTCATTGTGACTAGTTGTGTGAATCATTTGTCCTTGTTAATTATTCCTTGTGACTCGTTGTGTAAACCATTTGTCCTTGTTCATTAGTCATTGTGACTCGTTGTGTGAATCATTTATCCTAATTCATTAGTCATTGTGACTCGTTGTGTGAATCATTTGTCCTATTTTATTAGTCCTTTTGACTCGTTGTGTGAATCATTTATCCTTGGTAATTAGTCCCTTTGACTCGTTGTGTGAATCATTTGTTCTTGTTAATTATTCCTTGTGACTCGTTGTGTAAACCATTTGTCTTTGTTCATTAGTCATTGTGACTCGTTGTGTGAATCATTTATCCTAATTCATTAGTCCTTGTGACTCGTTGTGTGAATCATTTGTCCTATTTTATTAGTCCTTGTGACTCGTTGTGTGAATCATTTATCCTTGGTAATTAGTCCCTTTGACTCGTTGTGTGAATCATTTGTCCTTGTTAATTAGTCCCTTTGACTCGTTGTGTGAATCATTTGTCCTTGTTAATTAGTCCTTGTGACTCGTTGTGTTAACCATTTGTCCTTGTTAATTAGTCATTGTGACTCGTTGTGTGAACCATTGGTCCTCGTTCATTAGTCATTGTGACTCTTTGTGTGAATCACTTGTTCTAGTTCATTAGTCATTGTGACTCGTTATGTGAATCATTTGTCCTTGTTAATTAATCCTTGTGGCTCGCTGTGTTGACCATTTCTCCTTGTTCATTAGTCATTGTGACTCGTTGTGTGAATCATTTGTCCTTGTTAATTAGTCCTTGTGACTCGTTGTGTGAATCATTTGTCCTTATTCTTTAGTCCTTGTGACTCCTTGTGTGAACCATTCGTTCTTGTTCATTAGTCATTGTGACTAGTTGTGTGAATCATTTTCCCTAGTTCATTAGTCATTGTAACTTGTTGTTTGAATCATTTGTCCTTGTTAATTAGTCCTTGTGACTCGTTGTGTGAACCATTGGTCCTTGTTAATTAGTTATTGTGACTCGTTGTGTGAATCACTTGTTCCAGTTTATTAGTCATTGTGAATCGTTATGTAAATCATTTGTCCTTGTTAATTAGTCCTTGTGACTCGTTGTGTGAATCACTTGTTCTACTTCATTAGTCCTTGTGACTTGTTGTGTGAATCATTTATCCTTGGTAATTAGTCCCTTTGACTCGTTGTGTGAATCATTTGTCCATGTTAAATAGTCCCTTAAACTCGTTGTGTGAATCATTTGTCCTTGTTAATTAGTCCTTGTGACTCATTGTGTTAACCATTTGTCCTTCTTAATTAGTCATTGTGACTCATTGTGTGAACCATTGGTCCTTGTTCATTAGTCATTGTGACTCTTTGTGTGAATCACTTGTTATACATCATAAGTCATTGTGACTCCTTGTATGAATCATTTGTCCTTGTTAATTAGTCCTTGTTACTCGTTTTGTGAACCATTTGTCCTTGTTCATTAGTCATTGTGACTCGTTGTGTGAATTATTTGTCCTAATTCATTAGTCCTTGTGACTCGTTGTGTGAATCTTTTCTCCTATTTTATTAGTCCTTGTGACTCATTTTGTGAATCATTTATCCTTGGTAATTAGTCCCTTTGACTCGTTGTGTGAATCATTTGTCCTTGTTAAATAGTCCCTTTGACTCGTTGTGTGAATCATTTGTCCTTGTTAATTAATCCTTGTGACTCGTTGTGTTAACCATTTGTCCTTCTTAATTAGTCATTGTGACTCGTTGTGTGAACCATTGGTCCTTGTTCATTAGTCATTGTGACTCTTTGTGTGAATCACTTGTTCTAGTTCATTAGTCATTGTGACTCGTTATGTGAATCATTTGTCCTTGTTAAATAATCCATGTGGCTAGTTGTGTTGACCATTTCTCCTTGTTCATTAGTCATTGTGACTCGTTGTGTGAATCATTTGTCCTTGTTAATTAGTCCTTGTGACTCGTTGTGTGAATCATTTGTCCTTGTTCATTAGTCCTTGTGACTCGTTGTGTGAATCATTTGTCCTTGTTAATTAGACATTGTGACTCGTTATGTGAACCATTGGTCCTTGTTCATTAGTCATTGTGACTAGTTGTGTGAATCACTTGTTCTAGTTCATTAGTCGTTGTGACTCGTTGTGTGAATCATTTGTTCTTGTTAATTATTCCTTGTGACTCGTTAAACCATTTGTCCTTGTTCATTAGTCATTGTGACTCGTTGTGTGAATCATTTATCCTAATTCATTAGTCCTTGTGACTCGTTGTGTGAATCATTTGTCCTATTTTATTAGTCCTTGTGACTCGTTGTGTGAATCATTTATCCTTGGTAATTAGTCCCTTTGACTCGTTGTGTGAATCATTTGTCCTTGTTAATTAGTCCCTTTGACTCGTTGTGTGAATCATTTGTCCTTGTTAATTAGTCCTTGTGACTCGTTGTGTTAACCATTTGTCCTTGTTAATTAGTCATTGTGACTCGTTGTGTGAACCATTGGTCCTTGTTCATTACTCATTGTGACTCTTTGTGTGAATCACTTGTTCTAGTTCATTTGTCATTGTGACTCCTTGTATGAATCATTTGTTCTTTTTAATTAGTCCTTGTGACTCGTTGTGTGAATCATTTGTCCTTGTTAATTAGTCCTTGTGACTCGTTGTGTTAACCATTTGTCCTTGTTAATTAGTCCTTGTGACTCGTTGCGTTAATCATTTTTCCTTGTTAATTAGTCCTTGTGACTCGTTGTGTGAACCATTTGTCCTTGTTCATTAGTCATTGTGACTCGTTGTGTGAATCATTTGCCCTTGTTAATTAGTCATTGTGACTCGTTATGTGAACCATTGGTCCTTGTTCATTAGTCATTGTGACTAGTTGTGTGAATCATTTGTCCTTGTTAATTATTCCTTGTGACTCGTTGTGTAAACCATTTGTCCTTGTTCATTAGTCATTGTGACTCGTTGTGTGAATCATTTATCCTAATTCATTAGTCATTGTGACTCGTTGTGTGAATCATTTGTCCTATTTTATTAGTCCTTTTGACTCGTTGTGTGAATCATTTATCCTTGGTAATTAGTCCCTTTGACTCGTTGTGTGAATCATTTGTTCTTGTTAATTATTCCTTGTGACTCGTTGTGTAAACCATTTGTCTTTGTTCATTAGTCATTGTGACTCGTTGTGTGAATCATTTATCCTAATTCATTAGTCCTTGTGACTCGTTGTGTGAATCATTTGTCCTATTTTATTAGTCCTTGTGACTCGTTGTGTGAATCATTTATCCTTGGTAATTAGTCCCTTTGACTCGTTGTGTGAATCATTTGTCCTTGTTAATTAGTCCCTTTGACTCGTTGTGTGAATCATTTGTCCTTGTTAATTAGTCCTTGTGACTCGTTGTGTTAACCATTTGTCCTTGTTAATTAGTCATTGGGACTCGTTGTGTGAACCATTGGTCCTTGTTCATTAGTCATTGTGACTCTTTGTGTGAATCACTTGTTCTAGTTCATTTGTCATTGTGACTCCTTGTATGAATCATTTGTTCTTTTTAATTAGTCCTTGTGACTCGTTGTGTGAATCATTTGTCCTTGTTAATTAGTCCTTGTGACTCGTTGTGTTAACCATTTGTCCTTGTTAATTAGTCCTTGTGACTCGTTGCGTTAATCATTTTTCCTTGTTAATTAGTCCTTGTGACTCGTTGTGTGAACCATTTGTCCTTGTTCATTAGTCATTGTGACTCGTTGTGTGAATCATTTGCCCTTGTTAATTAGTCATTGTGACTCGTTATGTGAACCATTGGTCCTTGTTCATTAGTCATTGTGACTAGTTGTGTGAATCATTTGTCCTTGTTAATTATTCCTTGTGACTCGTTGTGTAAACCATTTGTCCTTGTTCATTAGTCATTGTGACTCGTTGTGTGAATCATTTATCCTAATTCATTAGTCATTGTGACTCGTTGTGTGAATCATTTGTCCTATTTTATTAGTCCTTTTGACTCGTTGTGTGAATCATTTATCCTTGGTAATTAGTCCCTTTGACTCGTTGTGTGAATCATTTGTTCTTGTTAATTATTCCTTGTGACTCGTTGTGTAAACCATTTGTCTTTGTTCATTAGTCATTGTGACTCGTTGTGTGAATCATTTATCCTAATTCATTAGTCCTTGTGACTCGTTGTGTGAATCATTTGTCCTATTTTATTAGTCCTTGTGACTCGTTGTGTGAATCATTTATCCTTGGTAATTAGTCCCTTTGACTCGTTGTGTGAATCATTTGTCCTTGTTAATTAGTCCCTTTGACTCGTTGTGTGAATCATTTGTCCTTGTTAATTAGTCCTTGTGACTCGTTGTGTTAACCATTTGTCCTTGTTAATTAGTCATTGGGACTCGTTGTGTGAACCATTGGTCCTTGTTCATTAGTCATTGTGACTCTTTGTGTGAATCACTTGTTCTAGTTCATTTGTCATTGTGACTCCTTGTATGAATCATTTGTTCTTTTTAATTAGTCCTTGTGACTCGTTGTGTGAATCATTTGTCCTTGTTAATTAGTCCTTGTGACTCGTTGTGTTAACCATTTGTCCTTGTTAATTAGTCCTTGTGACTCGTTGCGTTAATCATTTTTCCTTGTTAATTAGTCCTTGTGACTCGTTGTGTGAACCATTTGTCCTTGTTCATTAGTCATTGTGACTCGTTGTGTGAATCACTTGTTCCAGTTTATTAGTCATTGTGAATCGTTATGTAAATCATTTGTCCTTGTTAATTAGTCCTTGTGACTCGTTGTGTGAATCATTTGTTCTACTTCATTAGTCCTTGTGACTTGTTGTGTGAATCATTTATCCTTGGTAATTAGTCCCTTTGACTCGTTGTGTGAATCATTTGTCCTTGTTAAATAGTCCCTTAAACTCGTTGTGTGAATCATTTGTCCTTGTTAATTAGTCCTTGTGACTCATTGTGTTAACCATTTGTCCTTCTTAATTAGTCATTGTGACTCATTGTGTGAACCATTGGTCCTTGTTCATTAGTCATTGTGACTCTTTGTGTGAATCACTTGTTATACATCATAAGTCATTGTGACTCCTTGTATGAATCATTTGTCCTTGTTAATTAGTCCTTGTGACTCGTTTTGTGAACCATTTGTTGCAGCAGGAGCCACTGACCAGGACACCCCACAAATGCAAGCAGGCCAAAACAGCACCACACCCATTTCAGGAAGCAACCAAACTGGGCTAAGTTTAGTGGCTAATAGGTACGAGTACAAGCCCAACCACCAGCTGCCACCATGGCCAGCTGGTTGGTCACTAAACTAGGCTCAGAAAAGTCCTAGGGGTCCAAGGGAAAATCACAATGCAAGTCCTAGAAAACCAAGTCGGGATGAAGCAAAGCAAATGACAAACAACAAAAGCAAACTTTCCATTTTCGGCTAAACCATGAGGAAAAAGTACACAAAGAACTTTTGGCTTGTCTTCCCATATACCAGATACAACCTAGAGCCAATTTTAATGCCAAGGACTCAATCATTTCGTCCTCAAGTGCCTACATTCAACAGAAAAGCCAGCAATGCAGCAAAGGACCACAACCTGTCATGTCACTTTGTCATTTCGCATTTCTCTTTTGTTTTCATTCCAGTTTACAATTAAGAGCTTTTAAACCGTTGTAATATTGTACTTGGACTCTTACCAGCATGTGAGGAGGGATCCCGACCCTTGGATATAGTTTCCTTTCAAGTTTGTAACCTAAAAAGGCCTATATAAGGACCTCAACTCAGACTGTTGTAACACAGCTGATTTATGAATGAAACCTGAGAATTCTCTCAAATTTAAACCTCTTAATCTTGTGCTTAGTCTGTAGATTAGAGTCAGGCTTGATAATAACCTGTGCTTAGGTTGTGGTTATTGATTAAGTACCTGTTAGTAGAGTATAAACTTTCTGTCTTTGAGATCGTGGTTAGTTTAGCTTTCTTTGTTTGTTTTAGTTGAGTCTTTCTGTGTTTATCGTGGAATCTCTTAACTCTAACACCCCAAATTGTTAGCTTAATTCCCTGTGAGAATTCTGTGGGTTTTACAGTTGATAATTATATCCAAAGTTCCCTCCTTTCAGTCAAATCCCAGAACTATCTCTTTCACTGTCCATTTGTGTCTATCAGTCAGTTCAGTGGAGTATTTATGCTACTTTGAGTCTCCTATAAATCCTAGAAATTTACTCAGAGTTAGTTCTCATATCAAAGTAATTTACTGCCAAGTTTCATGATTTTAGGAGGTCAATTCATAATTTTATTAAATAGCACAAGTTTATTGCATTCCTGAGATCTTGTCTTTTCTGCTGGTTTGTTTGTTGTTTTTTTTGTCTGAACCCTTGGACATTACACTGCAAATTGGTATATCAGAGCAAGGTTTTAACACGATTCTATCTTGTGTTAGTCTTGGGAAGGAAAGTGAGTTCATTTTTACCCTAACTACAACAAAACTACAAAAAATAACCCATGAGTGAAGAGAGATTTACTGGTATTGAAACCAGGGTGGATCAGATAGCAGGAAGAATCAATGAACTGGTGAATATTGTCAACACTCTTGCAGAAGGAGTTCCTAACAGGCCACCCTACAGAGGCAGAGGCAGGGGTAGAGGCTTTGTTGGAGCAGGAAGAGGACAACCATACCACCAGGAACATGGAGAAGACATGTCAGATACTGATGAATCTATGGCAGAGGGCATCTACATGGAAAGAGACAAAGATATAAAGGTAGAAATTCCTGATTTCCATGGTAGTTTAAACCCTGAAGATTTGTTAGACTGGATTAGAACTGTTGAGAGAGTCTTTGAATTTAAGGGATATACTGACAGGAAAGCTTTCAAAGTTTCTATCCTTAAATTCAAAGGTTATGCCTCACTTTGGTATGAAACCCTGAAAAGCCAGAGAATGAGAGAAGGCAAGGAACCCATTAAATCTTGGCTAAAACTTAAAAAGAAATTGAAGGATAAGTTCATAGCTAAAGATTACACACAGGATATGTTTATCAAGTTAACCCAGCTGAAACAAGACCAACAATCTGTTGAGTCTTATCTTAGGAGCTTTGAACAACTTACCCTACAATGTGAGATCACTGAAAAGCCTGAACAGAAAATTGCTAGGTTTGTTGAGGGCTTAGATCCTAAGATTGCTATAAGAGTTAGAATGCAACAAGTCTGGTCCTTTGATGAGGCAGTCAACCTGGCATTGAGAATTGAAAAGATGGGAAAAGCCAAGGTCACTGCTTCCAAACCCCTTACCAGATCCACTTTCAAACCTTTTTCTGGGGTTAGGATTGGAGAAACTCCAAAACTTGCAACCCAACCAACACCAGACAAGGGGAAGAGTCATGTGAATCCTAGAACCAACACACCTGTGACTGATGGGAAAATTAAATGCTTCCAGTGCCAAGGGTATGGCCATTTTAGGAAGGACTGTCCTTCTAAGAGAACCTTGACAGCAATGGAAGTAGAACAGTGGGAGAGGGAAGGTTTGGTTCAGTATGAGGAGGATGAGACCCTGATAATGGAGGAGGTGGAGGGCGAAGGAGAACAGAACAAGATGCGTTGTGGCCCCCCGATACAGGTCACGAGCCTTAGTCTTGTGGAGGGTCATGCATTCCCAACACTCACCTCTAGAAGCTGATCAAAGATCCCACGATATTCAGAACCGGATGCACATCCAGGGGAGGGTTTGTAACCTAATCATAGATGGGGAAGTTGTACAAATGTGGCATCAAATGCCATGGTTAGTAAACTCAACCCGACAACTCAAGAACACCCAAACCCTTACAAGTTGAGATGGTTGAACAAGGGAGCAGAAGTAAGGGTGGACAAACAATGCTTGGTTCCATTTTCTATTGGGAAAGTGTATAAAGATGAAGTCTTGTGTGATATTGTCCCAATGGATGCCTGCCACCTACTCCAGGGAAGGCCATGGGAGTATGACAGGAATACCACTCACCATGGGAAGGATAACATCTATAGTTTCAGGCATGAAGGCAAGAAGGTCACTCTGACCCCATTACCACCCAACCAGAGAAACTATGGAGGTCCAAGTATGCGAGGAGGAGGGCAATGGTGTGCTATTTCTTTCTGAAAGCAGCCATGATCAAAGAAATGAAGCAAGAACAACCTGTCTGGGTGTTACTATCCAAAGAAGTAAGCAAGGAAGGAGCCCTGAGATGCCTGCTGAAGTTAGGCCATTAATTCAGAGGTATAAGGAAGTATTTCCAAGAGAGCTGCCTAGTGGGTTGCCACCATTGAGGGGCATTGAGCACCACATTGACCTTGTTCCAGGCTCAGTGCTTCCCAATAGGCCAGCTTATAGAAGTGATCCAGCTGCTACCAAGGAATTGCAAAGCCAAATTGAGGAACTTATGAGCAAAGGATTTGTCAGGGGAATCACTCGGTCCTTGTGCAGTCCCTGCTCTACTTGTTCCAAAGAAAGATGGGACATGGAGGATGTGTCGACAGCAGGGCCATTAACAACATCACTGTCAAGTACAGGTTCCCAATACCAAGGTTGGATGACATGCTAGATGAGCTCAGTGGTGCCATGATATTCTCTAAGATTGATCTCAGGCAAGGGTACCATCAAGTCAGAATAAGGGAAGGAGATGAGTGGAAGACTGCCTTCAAAACTAAACATGGACTATATGAGTGGCTTGTGATGCCATTTGGTCTTTCTAATGCACCAAGCACCTTTATGAGACTGATGACTGAGGTGCTAAGGCCATGTTTAGGCAAATTTGCAGTGGTCTACTTTGATGATATCTTGGTTTACAAAGAAGAACAAAGAGAGCACCGAAACATCTTGAAGCGTATTCGGGATCCTCGGGAACAAAAGCTATTTGGCAACCGGAAAAATGCACTTTTATGGTTGAAGAAGTGGCATTCCTAGGGTACATTGTCTCTGGGAGGGGAATTACAGTTGATCAGGACAAAGTTGCAGCCATTCAATCATGGCCTACTCCTAAAACAATCACTGAGGTGAGGGGGTTCCATGGATTGGCCTCCTTTTATAGGAGATTTATCAAGAACTTCAGTTCAGTTGTTGCTCCAATTACTGAGTGTATGAAGAAAGGAGAGTTCCACTGGACTGAGAGTGCTCAACAGTCCTTTGAAAGGATCAAGAAATTGATGTGTGAGACTCCTATTCTGAAATTGCGGACTTTGATCAACTCTTGAAGTAGAGTGTGATGCCGTGGGGTAGGCATTGGTGCAGTCTGATCCAAGCTCGAAACCCGTAGCTTACTTCAGTGAGAAATTGAATGGAGCTAAATTAAAGTATTCTACCTATGACAAGGAATTTTATGCAATTATCGCGAGTCATGCATTGGAGTCACTATTTGAAGCCAAAGCCATTTGTGTTACACTCTGATCATGAAGCTTTAAAGTATATAAATGGTCAACACAAATTGAGTCACAGGCATGCTAAATGGGTGGAGTACTTGTAATCATTCACCTTTTCCAGCAAGTATAAAGAAGGAAAACAAAATGTAGTGGCAGATGCACTATCAAGGAGGCACTCCTTACTGTCAACTATGGGAACCAGGGTCCTTGGTTTTGAGTTCATGAAAGAGATGTACAAGGAAGACCCTGACTTCTCTGAGGAGTGGATCACACAGTTTGAAGGGCATAGGGTCCCAGGGAACAAATACTTGCTGCAAGATGGATTTCTATTCCAAGGGAACAAGCTCTGTGTTCCAAGGGGTTCATACAGGGACCTCCTAATCAGGGAAGTCCATTCAGGAGGTTTGGGAGGGCATTTTGGTGTTCAGAAAACAATGGACATACTACAGGAACAGTTCCATTGGCCAAGAATGATGGGGGATGTCCAAAATGTGCTCAGAAGATGTTCAGTGTGTCAAATGGCTAAGAGTTCCTTCCAAACTGGCCCATATATCCCATTACCAGTACCAAGTAAGCCATGGGAGGATGTGAGCATGGATTTTATTGTTGCATTGCCAAGGACACAGAGAGGAAAGGATTCAATCATGGTTGTTGTTGACAGGTTGATAAGATGGCCCATTTTATAGCTTGCAAGAAAAAGAAGATCTTGCCCGGTGTTCTTTGAGCTATACCTAAAGGAAATTGTGAGGCTTCATGGAGTTCCAAAGACAATTGTTTCAGATAGAGATACAAAGTTCATGAGTTATCGGAAAACTCTATGGAAGTCGCTCAAAACAAGATCGTTGTTCAAGACTTCTCACCACCCCCAAACAGATGGCCAACCGAGGTCACCAACAAAACCCGGGTAGGATTCTGAGATGTCTTGTAAGCAAGAGTCTAAAAGATTGGGACATCAAGTTAGCAGCAGCAGAATTTGCCTTCAACAGATCACCATCAACTGCTACTGGTCATAGTCCTTTTGAGGTTGTCTATGGGATTAATCCACTAATGCCTGTAGACTTGTCATCTGTACCAAGAAATGAGATGAATCATGATGCTAAGGCCAGGGCAGAACAACTGCTGAAACTCCATGACACTGTGAAAAGGGAAATTGAGAAGACCAATGAGAAGTACATGAAACAGTCCAAGGTACATCAGAAAAGGAAAGAATTTGTTCCAGGGGATTTGGTCTGGGTTCACTTAAGAAAGGAGAGATTTCCAGCAAGAAGAAAGAACAAGTTAATGCCAAGAGTTGAGGCCCCTTTGAAATTATTGAGAGGATTGGTCCAAATGCCTACAAAGTGGATCTACCAGGAGAGTATGAGGTGCATGGCACTTTTAATGTAGGTGACCTAAGTCCATATTATGAGGATGCTGAGGGGGAGGAGTCATCAGGCTTGAGGACAAGCCCTGTTCAACCAGGGGAGGTTGCAGCAGGAGCCACTGACCAGGACACCCCACAAATGCAAGCAGGCCAAAACAGCACCACACCCATTTCAGGAAGCAACCAAACTGAGCTAAGTTTAGTGGCTAATAGGTACGAGTACAAGCCCAACCACCAGCTGCCACCATGGCCAGCTGGTTGGTCACTAAACTAGGCTCAGAAAAGTCCTAGGGGTCCAAGGGAAAATCACAATGCAAGTCCTAGAAAACCAAGCTGGACAGAATCGCAAAGAAATGACAAACAACACAAGCAAACTTTCCATTTCTGGCTAAACCATGAGGAAAAAGCATACAAAGAACTTTTGGCTTGTCTTCCCATATACCAGATACAACCTAGAGCCAATTTTAATGCCAAGGACTCAATCATTTCGTCCTCAAGTGCCTACATTCAACAGAAAAGCCAAAGCAATGCAAAGAAAGGACCACAACTCGTCATCACACTGCATTTCTCTTTTGTTTTCATTCCAGTTTACAATTAAGAGCTTTTAAACCGTTGTAATATTGTACTTGGACTCTTACCAGCATGTGAGGAGGGATCCCGACCCTTGGATATAGTTTCCTTTCAAGTTTGTAACCTAAAAAGGCCTATATAAGGACCTCAACTCGATCGTTGTAACACAACTGATTTATGAATGAAACCCGAGAATTCTCTCAAATTTAAACCTCTTAATCTTGTGCTTAGTCTGTAGATTAGAGTCAGGCTTGATAATAACCTGTGCTTAGACTGTGGTTATTGATTAAGTACCTGTTAGTAGAGTATAAACTTTCCTGTGCTGAGACTGTGGTTAGTTTAGCTTTGCTGTTTGTTTTAGTTGAGTCTTTCCTGTGTTTATCTGTGGAATCTCTTAACTCTAACACCCCAAATTGTTAGCTTAATTCCCTGTGAGAATTATGTGGGTTTTACAGTTGATAATTATATCCAAAGTTCCCTCCTTTCAGTCAAATCCCAGAACTATCTCTTTCACTGTCCATTTGTGTCTATCAGTCAGTTCAGTGGAGTATTTATGCTACTTTGAGTCTCCTACAAATCCTAGAAATTTACTCAGAGTTAGTTCTCATATCAAAGTAATTTACTGCCAAGTTTCATGATTTTAGGAGGTCAATTCATAATTTTATTAAATAGCACAAGTTTATTGCATTCCTGAGATCTTGTCTTTTCTGTTGGTTTGTTTGTTGTTTTTTTTGTCTGAACCCTTGGACATTACACTGTATTTGTCCTTGTTCATTAGTCATTGTGACTCGTTGTGTGAATTATTTGTCCTAATTCATTAGTCCTTGTGACTCGTTGTGTGAATCTTTTCTCCTATTTTATTAGTCCTTGTGACTCGTTTTGTGAATCATTTATCCTTGGTAATTAGTCCCTTTGACTCGTTGTGTGAATCATTTGTCCTTGTTAAATAGTCCCTTTGACTCGTTGTGTGAATCATTTGTCCTTGTTAATTAATCCTTGTGACTCGTTGTGTTAACCATTTGTCCTTCTTAATTAGTCATTGTGACTCGTTGTGTGAACCATTGGTCCTTATTCATTAGTCATTGTGACTCTTTGTGTGAATCACTTGTTCTAGTTCATTAGTCATTGTGACTCGTTATGTGAATCATTTGTCCTTGTTAAATAATCCATGTGGCTAGTTGTGTTGACCATTTCTCCTTGTTCATTAGTCATTGTGACTCGTTGTGTGAATCATTTGTCCTTGTTAATTAGTCCTTGTGACTCGTTGTGTGAATCATTTGTCCTTGTTCATTAGTCCTTGTGACTCGTTGCGTTAATCATTTTTCCTTGTTAATTAGTCCTTGTGACTCGTTGTGTGAACCATTTGTCCTTGTTCATTAGTCATTGTGACTCGTTGTGTGAATCATTTGTCCTTGTTAATTAGACATTGTGACTCGTTATGTGAACCATTGGTCCTTGTTCATTAGTCATTGTGACTAGTTGTGTGAATCACTTGTTCTAGTTCATTAGTCGTTGTGACTCGTTGTGTGAATCATTTGTTCTTGTTAATTATTCCTTGTGACTCGTTGTGTAAACCATTTGTCCTTGTTCATTAGTCATTGTGACTCGTTGTGTGAATCATTTATCCTAATTCATTAGTCCTTGTGACTCGTTGTGTGAATCATTTGTCCTATTTTATTAGTCCTTGTGACTCGTTGTGTGAATCATTTATCCTTGGTAATTAGTCTCTTTGACTCGTTGTGTGAATCATTTGTCCTTGTTAATTAGTCCCTTTGACTCGTTGTGTGAATCATTTGTCCTTGTTAATTAGTCCTTGTGACTCGTTGTGTTAACCATTTGTCCTTGTTAATTAGTCATTGTGACTCGTTGTGTGAACCATTGGTCCTTGTTCATTAGTCATTGTGACTCTTTGTGTGAATCACTTGTTCTAGTTCATTTGTCATTGTGACTCCTTGTATGAATCATTTGTTCTTTTTAATTAGTCCTTGTGACTCGTTGTGTGAATCATTTGTCCTTGTTAATTAGTCCTTGTGACTCGTTGTGTTAACCATTTGTCCTTGTTAATTAGTCCTTGTGACTCGTTGCGTTAATCATTTTTCCTTGTTAATTAGTCCTTGTGACTCGTTGTGTGAACCATTTGTCCTTGTTCATTAGTCATTGTGACTCGTTGTGTGAATCATTTGCCCTTGTTAATTAGTCATTGTGACTCGTTATGTGAACCATTGGTCCTTGTTCATTAGTCATTGTGACTAGTTGTGTGAATCATTTGTCCTTGTTAATTATTCCTTGTGACTCGTTGTGTAAACCATTTGTCCTTGTTCATTAGTCATTGTGACTCGTTGTGTGAATCATTTATCCTAATTCATTAGTCATTGTGACTCGTTGTGTGAATCATTTGTCCTATTTTATTAGTCCTTTTGACTCGTTGTGTGAATCATTTATCCTTGGTAATTAGTCCCTTTGACTCGTTGTGTGAATCATTTGTTCTTGTTAATTATTCCTTGTGACTCGTTGTGTAAACCATTTGTCCTTGTTCATTAGTCATTGTGACTCGTTGTGTGAATCATTTATCCTAATTCATTAGTCCTTGTGACTCGTTGTGTGAATCATTTGTCCTATTTTATTAGTCCTTGTGACTCGTTGTGTGAATCATTTATCCTTGGTAATTAGTCCCTTTGACTCGTCGTGTGAATCATTTGTCCTTGTTAAATAGTCCCTTTGACTCGTTGTGTGAATCATTTGTCCTTGTTAATTAGTCCTTGTGACTCGTTGTGTTAACCATTTGTCCTTGTTAATTAGTCATTGTGACTCGTTGTGTGAACCATTGGTCCTTGTTCATTAGTCATTGTGACTCTTTGTGTGAATCACTTGTTCTAGTTCATTTGTCATTGTGACTCCTTGTATGAATCATTTGTTCTTTTTAATTAGTCCTTGTGACTCGTTGTGTGAATCATTTGTCCTTGTTAATTAGTCCTTGTGACTCGTTGTGTTAACCATTTGTCCTTGTTAATTAGTCCTTGTGACTCGTTGCGTTAATCATTTTTCCTTGTTAATTAGTCCTTGTGACTCGTTGTGTGAACCATTTGTCCTTGTTCATTAGTCATTGTGACTCGTTGTGTGAATCATTTGCCCTTGTTACTTAGTCATTGTGACTCGTTATGTGAACCATTGGTCCTTGTTCATTAGTCATTGTGACTAGTTGTGTGAATCATTTGTCCTTGTTAATTATTCCTTGTGACTCGTTGTGTAAACCATTTGTCCTTGTTCATTAGTCATTGTGACTCGTTGTGTGAATCATTTATCCTAATTCATTAGTCATTGTGACTCGTTGTGTGAATCATTTGTCCTATTTTATTAGTCCTTTTGACTCGTTGTGTGAATCATTTATCCTTGGTAATTAGTCCCTTTGACTCGTTGTGTGAATCATTTGTCCTTGT
Source organism: Silene latifolia (assembly GCF_048544455.1). NCBI lineage: Eukaryota > Viridiplantae > Streptophyta > Magnoliopsida > Caryophyllales > Caryophyllaceae > Silene > Silene latifolia. The sequence goes on from NW_027413126.1 coordinate 745,611, forward strand.
TAATTAGTCCCTTTGACTCGTTGTATGAATCATTTGTCCTTGTTAATTAGTCCTTGTGACTCGTTGTGTTAACCATTTGTCCTTGTTAATTAGTCATTGTGACTCGTTGTGTGAACCATTGGTCCTCGTTCATTAGTCATTGTGACACTTTGTGTGAATCACTTGTTCTAGTTCATTAGTCATTGTGACTCGTTATGTGAATCATTTGTCCTTGTTAATTAATCCTTGTGGCTCATTTGTGTTGACCATTTCTCCTTGTTCATTAGTCACTGTGACTCGTTGTGTGAATCATTTGTCCTTGTTAATTAGTCCTTGTGACTCGTTGTGTGAATCATTTGTCCTTATTCTTTAGTCCTTGTGACTCCTTGTGTGACCCATTCGTTCTTGTTCATTAGTCATTGTGACTAGTTGTGTGAATCATTTTCCCTAGTTCATTAGTCATTGTAACTTGTTGTTTGAATCATTTGTCCTTGTTAATTAGTCCTTGTGACTCGTTGTGTGAACCATTGGTCCTTGTTAATTAGTTATTGTGACTCGTTGTGTGAATCACTTGTTCCAGTTTATTAGTCATTGTGAATCGTTATGTAAATCATTTGTCCTTGTTAATTAGTCCTTGTGACTCGTTGTGTGAATCACTTGTTCTACTTCATTAGTCCTTGTGACTTGTTGTGTGAATCATTTATCCTTGGTAATTAGTCCCTTTGACTCGTTGTGTGAATCATTTGTCCTTGTTAAATAGTCCCTTAAACTCGTTGTGTGAATCATTTGTCCTTGTTAATTAGTCCTTGTGACTCATTGTGTTAACCATTTGTCCTTCTTAATTAGTCATTGTGACTCATTGTGTGAACCATTGGTCCTTGTTCATTAGTCATTGTGACTCTTTGTGTGAATCACTTGTTATACTTCATAAGTCATTGTGACTCCTTGTATGAATCATTTGTCCTTGTTAATTAGTCCTTGTGACTCGTTTTGTGAACCATTTGTCCTTGTTCATTAGTCATTGTGACTCGTTGTGTGAATTATTTGTCCTAATTCATTAGTCCTTGGGACTCGTTGTGTGAATCTTTTCTCCTATTTTATTAGTCCTTGTGACTCGTTTTGTGAATCATTTATCCTTGGTAATTAGTCCCTTTGACTCGTTGTGTGAATCATTTGTCCTTGTTAAATAGTCCCTTTGACTCGTTGTGTGAATCATTTGTCCTTGTTAATTAATCCTTGTGACTCGTTGTGTTAACCATTTGTCCATCTTAATTAGTCATTGTGACTCGTTGTGTGAACCATTTGTCCTTGTTCATTAGTCATTGTGACTCTTTGTGTGAATCACTTGTTCTAGTTCATTAGTCATTGTGACTCGTTATGTGAATCATTTGTCCTTGTTAAATAATCCATGTGGCTAGTTGTGTTGACCATTTGTCCTTGTTCATTAGTCATTGTGACTCGTTGTGTGAATCATTTATCCTAATTCATTAGTCATTGTGACTCGTTGTGTGAATCATTTGTCCTATTTTATTAGTTCTTTTGACTCGTTGTGTGAATCATTTATCCTTGGTAATTAGTCCCTTTGACTCGTTGTGTGAATCATTTGTTCTTGTTAATTATTCCTTGTGACTCGTTGTGTAAACCATTTGTCCTTGTTCATTAGTCATTGTGACTCGTTGTGTGAATCATTTATCCTAATTCATTAGTCCTTGTGACTCGTTGTGTGAATCATTTGTCCTATTTTATTAGTCCTTGTGACTCGTTGTGTGAATCATTTATCCTTGGTAATTAGTCCCTTTGACTCGTTGTGTGAATCATTTGTCCTTGTTAATTAGTCCCTTTGACTCGTTGTGTGAATCATTTGTCCTTGTTAATTAGTCCTTGTGACTCGTTGTGTTAACCTTTTGTCCTTGTTAATTAGTCATTGTGACTCGTTGTGTGAACCATTGGTCCTTGTTCATTAGTCATTGTGACTCTTTGTGTGAATCACTTGTTCTAGTTCATTTGTCATTGTGACTCCTTGTATGAATCATTTGTTCTTTTTAATTAGTCCTTGTGACTCGTTGTGTGAATCATTTGTCCTTGTTAATTAGTCCTTGTGACTCGTTGTGTTAACCATTTGTCCTTGTTCATTAGTCATTGTGACTCGTTGTGTGAATCATTTGCCCTTGTTAATTAGTCATTGTGACTCGTTATGTGAACCATTGGTCCTTGTTCATTAGTCATTGTGACTAGTTGTGTGAATCATTTGTCCTTGTTAATTATTCCTTGTGACTCGTTGTGTAAACCATTTGTCCTTGTTCATTAGTCATTGTGACTCGTTGTGTGAATCATTTATCCTAATTCATTAGTCATTGTGACTCGTTGTGTGAATCATTTGTCCTATTTTATTAGTCCTTTTGACTCGTTGTGTGAATCATTTATCCTTGGTAATTAGTCCCTTTGACTCGTTGTGTGAATCATTTGTTCTTGTTAATTATTCCTTGTGACTCGTTGTGTAAACCATTTGTCCTTGTTCATTAGTCATTGTGACTCGTTGTGTGAATCATTTATCCTAATTCATTAGTCCTTGTGACTCGTTGTGTGAATCATTTGTCCTATTTTATTAGTCCTTGTGACTCGTTGTGTGAATCATTTATCCTTGGTAATTAGTCCCTTTGACTCGTTGTGTGAATCATTTGTCCTTGTTAATTAGTCCCTTTGACTCGTTGTGTGAATCATTTGTCCTTGTTAATTAGTCCTTGTGACTCGTTGTGTTAACCATTTGTCCTTGTTAATTAGTCATTGTGACTCGTTGTGTGAACAATTGGTCCTTGTTCATTAGTCATTGTGACTCTTTGTGTGAATCACTTGTTCTAGTTCAATTGTCATTGTGACTCCTTGTATGAATCATTTGTTCTTTTTAATTAGTCCTTGTGACTCGTTGTGTGAATCATTTGTCCTTGTTAATTAGTCCTTGTGACTCGTTGTGTTAACCATTTGTCCTTGTTAATTAGTCCTTGTGACTCGTTGCGTTAATCATTTTTCCTTGTTAATTAGTCCTTGTGACTCGTTGTGTGAACCATTTGTCCTTGTTCATTAGTCATTGTGACTCGTTGTGTGAATCATTTGCCCTTGTTACTTAGTCATTGTGACTCGTTATGTGAACCATTGGTCCTTGTTCATTAGTCATTGTGACTAGTTGTGTGAATCATTTGTCCTTGTTAATTATTCCTTGTGACTCGTTGTGTAAACCATTTGTCCTTGTTCATTAGTCATTGTGACTCGTTAGGTGAATCATTTATCCTAATTCATTAGTCATTGTGACTCGTTGTGTGAATCATTTGTCCTATTTTATTAGTCCTTTTGACTCGTTGTGTGAATCATTTATCCTTGGTAATTAGTCCCTTTGACTCGTTGTGTGAATCATTTGTCCTTGTTAATTAGTCCCTTTGACTCGTTGTGTGAATCATTTGTCCTTGTTAATTAGTCCTTGTGACTCGTTGTGTTAACCATTTGTCCTTGTTAATTAGTCATTGTGACTCGTTGTGTGAACCATTGGTCCTCGTTCATTAGTCATTGTGACTCTTTGTGTGAATCACTTGTTCTAGTTCATTAGTCATTGTGACTCGTTATGTGAATCATTTGTCCTTGTTAATTAATCCTTGTGGCTCATTTGTGTTGACCATTTCTCCTTGTTCATTAGTCATTGTGACTCGTTGTGTGAATCATTTGTCCTTGTTAATTAGTCCTTGTGACTCATTGTGTGAATCATTTGTCCTTATTCTTTAGTCCTTGTGACTCCTTGTGTGACCCATTCGTTCTTGTTCATTAGTCATTGTGACTAGTTGTGTGAATCATTTTCCCTAGTTCATTAGTCATTGTAACTTGTTGTTTGAATCATTTGTCCTTGTTAATTAGTCCTTGTGACTCGTTGTGTGAACCATTGGTCCTTGTTAATTAGTTATTGTGACTCGTTGTGTGAATCACTTGTTCCAGTTTATTAGTCATTGTGAATCGTTATGTAAATCATTTGTCCTTGTTAATTAGTCCTTGTGACTCGTTGTGTGAATCACTTGTTCTACTTCATTAGTCCTTGTGACTTGTTGTGTGAATCATTTATCCTTGGTAATTAGTCCCTTTGACTCGTTGTGTGAATCATTTGTCCTTGTTAAATAGTCCCTTAAACTCGTTGTGTGAATCATTTGTCCTTGTTAATTAGTCCTTGTGACTCATTGTGTTAACCATTTGTCCTTCTTAATTAGTCATTGTGACTCATTGTGTGAACCATTGGTCCTTGTTCATTAGTCATTGTGACTCTTTGTGTGAATCACTTGTTATACTTCATAAGTCATTGTGACTCCTTGTATGAATCATTTGTCCTTGTTAATTAGTCCTTGTGACTCGTTTTGTGAACCATTTGTCCTTGTTCATTAGTCATTGTGACTCGTTGTGTGAATTATTTGTCCTAATTCATTAGTCCTTGTGACTCGTTGTGTGAATCTTTTCTCCTATTTTATTAGTCCTTGTGACTCGTCTTGTGAATCATTTATCCTTGGTAATTAGTCCCTTTGACTCGTTGTGTGAATCATTTGTCCTTGTTAAATAGTCCCTTTGACTCGTTGTGTGAATCATTTGTCCTTGTTAATTAATCCTTGTGACTCGTTGTGTTAACCATTTGTCCTTCTTAATTAGTCATTGTGACTCGTTGTGTGAACCATTGGTCCTTGTTCATTAGTCATTGTGACTCTTTGTGTGAATCACTTGTTCTAGTTCATTAGTCATTGTGACTCGTTATGTGAATCATTTGTCCTTGTTAAATAATCCATGTGGCTAGTTGTGTTGACCATTTGTCCTTGTTCATTAGTCATTGTGACTCGTTGTGTGAATCATTTATCCTAATTCATTAGTCATTGTGACTCGTTGTGTGAATCATTTGTCCTATTTTATTAGTCCTTTTGACTCGTTGTGTGAATCATTTATCCTTGGTAATTAGTCCCTTTGACTCGTTGTGTGAATCATTTGTTCTTGTTAATTATTCCTTGTGACTCGTTGTGTAAACCATTTGTCCTTGTTCATTAGTCATTGTGACTCGTTGTGTGAATCATTTATCCTAATTCATTAGTCCTTGTGACTCGTTGTGTGAATCATTTGTCCTATTTTATTAGTCCTTGTGACTCGTTGTGTGAATCATTTATCCTTGGTAATTAGTCCCTTTGACTCGTTGTGTGAATCATTTGTCCTTGTTAATTAGTCCCTTTGACTCGTTGTGTGAATCATTTTTCCTTGTTAATTAGTCCTTGTGACTCGTTGTGTTAACCATTTGTCCTTGTTAATTAGTCATTGTGACTCGTTGTGTGAACCATTGGTCCTTGTTCATTAGTCATTGTGACTCTTTGTGTGAATCACTTGTTCTAGTTCATTTGTCATTGTGACTCCTTGTATGAATCATTTGTTCTTTATAATTAGTCCTTGTGACTCGTTGTGTGAATCATTTGTCCTTGTTAATTAGTCCTTGTGACTCGTTGTGTTAACCATTTGTCCTTGTTAATTAGTCCTTGTGACTCGTTGCGTTAATCATTTTTCCTTGTTAATTAGTCCTTGTGACTAGTTGTGTGAATCATTTGTCCTTGTTAATTATTCCTTGTGACTCGTTGTGTAAACCATTTGTCCTTGTTCATTAGTCATTGTGACTCGTTGTGTGAATCATTTATCCTAATTCATTAGTCATTGTGACTCGTTGTGTGAATCATTTGTCCTATTTTATTAGTCCTTTTGACTCGTTGTGTGAATCATTTATCCTTGGTAATTAGTCCCTTTGACTCGTTGTGTGAATCATTTGTCCTTGTTAATTAGTCCCTTTGACTCGTTGTGACTAGTTGTGTGAATCACTTGTTCTAGTTCATTAGTTGTTGTGACTCGTTGTGTGAATCATTTGTCCTTGTTAATTATTCCTTGTGACTCGTTGTGTAAACCATTTGTCCTTGTGCATTAGTCATTGTGACTCGTTGTGTGAATCATTTATCCTAATTCATTAGTCCTTGTGACTCATTGTGTGAATCATTTGTCCTATTTTATTAGTCCTTGTGACTCGTTGTGTGAATCATTTATCCTTGGTAATTAGTCCCTTTGACTCGTTGTGTGAATCATTTGTCCTTGTTAATTAGTCCCTTTGACTCGTTGTGTGAATCATTTTTCCTTGTTAATTAGTCCTTGTGACTCGTTGTGTTAACCATTTGTCCTTGTTAATTAGTCATTGTGACTCGTTGTGTGAACCATTGGTCCTTGTTCATTAGTCATTGTGACTCTTTATGTGAATCACTTGTTCTAGTTCATTAGTCATTGTGACTCGTTATATGAATCATTTATGCTTGTTAATTAGTCCTTGTGACTCGTTGTGTGAATCAGTTGTCCTTATTCTTTAGTCCTTGTGACTCCTTGTGTGACCCATTCGTTCTTGTTCATTAGTCATTGTGACTAGTTGTGTGAATCATTTTCCCTAGTTCATTAGTCATTGTAACTTGTTGTTTGAATCATTTGTCCTTGTTAATTAGTCCTTGTGACTCGTTGTGTGAACCATTGGTCCTTGTTAATTAGTTATTGTGACTCGTTGTGTGAATCACTTGTTCCAGTTTATTAGTCATTGTGAATCGTTATGTAAATCATTTGTCCTTGTTAATTAGTCCTTGTGACTCGTTGTGTGAATCACTTGTTCTACTTCATTAGTCCTTGTGACTTGTTGTGTGAATCATTTATCCTTGGTAATTAGTCCCTTTGACTCGTTGTGTGAATCATTTGTCCTTGTTAAATAGTCCCTTAAACTCGTTGTGTGAATCATTTGTCCTTGTTAATTAGTCCTTGTGACTCATTGTGTTAACCATTTGTCCTTCTTAATTAGTCATTGTGACTCATTGTGTGAACCATTGGTCCTTGTTCATTAGTCATTGTGACTCTTTGTGTGAATCACTTGTTCTACTTCATAAGTCATTGTGACTCCTTGTATGAATCATTTGTCCTTGTTAATTAGTCCTTGTGACTCGTTGTGTGAACCATTTGTCCTTGTTCATTAGTCATTGTGACTCGTTGTGTGAACCATTTGTCCTTGTTCATTAGTCATTGTGACTCGTTGTGTGAATCATTTGTCCTTGTTAATTAGTCATTGTGACTCGTTATGTGAACCATTGGTCCTTGTTCATTAGTCATTGTGACTAGTTGTGTGAATCACTTGTTCTAGTTCATTAGTCGTTGTGACTCGTTGTGTGAATCATTTGTTCTTGTTAATTATTCCTTGTGACTCGTTGTGTAAACCATTTGTCCTTGTTCATTAGTCATTGTGACTCGTTGTGTGAATCATTTATCCTAATTCATTAGTCCTTGTGACTCGTTGTGTGAATCATTTGTCCTATTTTATTAGTCCTTGTGACTCGTTGTGTGAATCATTTATCCTTGGTAATTAGTCCCTTTGACTCGTTGTGTGAATCATTTGTCCTTGTTAATTAGTCCCTTTGACTCGTTGTGTGAATCATTTGTCCTTGTTAATTAGTCCTTGTGACTCGTTGTGTTAACCATTTGTCCTTGTTAATTAGTCATTGTGACTCGTTGTGTGAACCATTGGTCCTTGTTCATTAGTCATTGTGACTCTTTGTGTGAATCACTTGTTCTAGTTCATTTGTCATTGTGACTCCTTGTATGAATCATTTGTTCTTTTTAATTAGTCCTTGTGACTCGTTGTGTGAATCATTTGTCCTTGTTAATTAGTCCTTGTGACTCGTTGTGTTAACCATTTGTCCTTGTTAATTAGTCATTCTGACTCGTTGTGTGAACCATTGGTCCTTGTTCATTAGTCATTGTGACTCTTTGTGTGAATCACTTGTTCTAGTTCATTAGTCATTGTGACTCGTTATGTGAATCATTTGTCCGTGTTAAATAATCCATGTGGCTAGTTGTGTTGACCATTTCTCCTTGTTCATTAGTCATTGTGACTCGTTGTGTGAATCATTTGTCCTTGTCTATTAGTCCTTGTGACTCGTTGTGTGAATCATTTGTCCTTGTTCATTAGTCCTTGTGACTCCTTGTGTGAACCATTCGTTCTTGTTCATTAGTCATTGTGACTAGTTGTGTGAACCATTCGTTCTTGTTCCCACACGGTTTTAGCGTTCCCACGGCCTTGAGCTTTAATCGCACATATATTCCTATCTTTTATTTGAGCCCATCCAATTTATGCGTACTTGCTTCAACTTGTCAACCCATAATTTTATTAACCGTCGCCTTTATTTTGGAGTTATTCAAACTGATTTTATTCGTGATCCCCGCTAACTTTTATTAAAATTTTTACCCCCCCTCTATACGCATCAACTCTCTCCTTCTTCAAAAAGAATCGTCCCGATTCTTGTGCCTTCAAGTGTCGAGAGGAGGTGCTGCCTTGCGTTCATCCTTTGCTACCCGATGCCCGGATCAAATACCTGGGACATTTGCCGCTGGTTCCAAACACATATTTGCATTTCTTAAGATATTGTTACGGTGCTCCTCGTCAAGAAGAATCGACCCAATTCTTGGAAATACTTGATGTCACCGGGGTCAAAAACAAATCTTGAAGTTAGATTTAACTTGATTAAGCACATGAAGCTATTTGCGCATACCGTTGATCTCTTCTTCAACTCATCATCTTCAATATAGTCTTCATGTTTATCCATCTCCAGTGATTTGAAGTTGTAATGAGTATTGTAAATCAAAGCCATTTTGTGCCATCTTTGCTTGCGCTTTACTTTCTTGTGATTTCCTTCCCACCACCTTTCATGCACAATTCTACCAACATCCAAATAGTGGTTGCTCGAAACAACAAGATCATCATGAGCTTCCATGAAAATTGATTTCAATAAGAAATTAGAGTTCCCACCACGCAGCTTCTCATCAATGTATTTATCAATTGGTGATTGATACGGTTCTTTAACTTGAGAATCGAAATTAATGTGATTGCCCAGAAACTCCACATCCAAGATTGGCAAAAGATTAAGTTTATCTGGATTCGCATCGTCACCACTTGTATGATCATTTTCTTCTGCGTGAGCTTCGTCATAAGCCTCTTCATATTCTTCATCAAAAACAATTGGTAGATCTGGATCAAATAAAGAAGTATCTTTTATATGAGATCCAACTTCAAAAGAAAATATGTCGTCTTCAATCACATCTTTAATTTGATCATCATCACTTAAGGGTTCTATTCTGATAATCTCATCCTCTTCCTTTGGTTCACCACCCTGAAACTGACAATCGCCTATCTGACAGTCTACTGCATCGTTTGTTTCAACTAGATCAGGCATTCCTACAATCTGACGATAAATGCCTGGACTGCATTCGTATGCGTCTCTTCATGCTTTTCTCGAATTAGTAATCGTTTCAAGCATCGGTATTGTTCAAAGGATATATATTCCTCATTAGGGCATGAAATATATGAATGTCCAAATCCATGACACATAGTACAACGTGCCAAATCTTCTCTTCCAATCCTTAGACACTCAATTTCCCGTGACCGTCTCAAGATGAACAAAATTTCATCTTTGTATTGTTCCATCTTTTGTCCTTTTTTTTTTTCGTTTAATTTTTTTTTTTTTTTTTTTTTTTTTTTTGCGGATGAACAGTACCGTGAACAGTGATTTTTGTGTTTTTTTTTTTTGTTCAATTCGTGCCTTCAAGATCCAATCGATTAAACCTCAACTACCTCGCCGAGTTTAATCTTTGAATACCAAGCGCGTTGGATATTCAACTATCAACTGATTGGGACCTCCTTAGGACCGTCTTGATTTTTTTGGGGTGATCAAGAGCCGAAGCTCTGATACCATTTGGAGCGCATACGGAGCGGAAGACTTTATTGTGGATTCAAGTGAGGCGAAAGATCCGAATGCACTAGGTGCAACCCGACCAGTTCGTGTCACTTGGCGTGATATGGGCGAAGCGGAAGTCTTTTTGTTTGGTTTTTGTGTTTATGTTGTGCAAGAATAAAAGGATATTTGCTTCGATTTCTTGTGAAGAGATCGAACTAATGGGATATTTGCTATCACTAGACCTATAGCGATAACAATTTGGAATTACTCGAAAACGCGTCAAGTAATTCAACTTAAACTGCGGAGCGCGTCCTTAGTTCAAGGCAGGACTCGAAATCATCGACTCTTTGAAAAGATTGAAACAACAAGTTTCTCTCTCTAAAAGGTTTTTTCTTCAACTTGGATGATTTACAAATGAGGAGGTTAGGTCCTTATATAGGATAAAAAACCTTGGCCTCCAAGCAAGCTTTTAATGCTAGTTTGTAAGTTTCTAGGATGAATGAACATATAACTCACAAACTAGACTATTTTGTCAACTTTTATTCTACCTAGTTTGAAAATGCAAAAAACTAAGAATAGGATTCTTCTCCCCTTGTTGGATGCCGCCACTTCCCTCTCCCCTTGCTTGATGCCGCCACTTCCATTGTTCCCACACGGTTTTAGCGTTCCCACGGCCTTGAGCTTTAATCGCACATATTTCCTATCTTTTATTTGAGCCCATCCAATTTATGCGTACTTGCTTCAACTTCTCAACCCATAATTTTATTAACCGTCGCCTTTATTTTGGAGTTATTCAAACTGATTTTATTCGTGATCCCCGCTAACTTTTATTAAAATTTTTACCCCCCCTCTATACGCATCAGTAAACCATTTGTCCTTGTGCATTAGTCATTGTGACTCGTTGTGTGAATCATTTATCCTAGTTCATTAGTCCTTGTGACTCATTGTGTGAATCATTTGTCCTATTTTATTAGTCCTTTTGACTCGTTGTGTGAATCATTTATCCTTGGTAATTAGTCCCTTTGACTCGTTGTGTGAATCATTTGTCCTTGTTAATTAGTCCCTTTGACTCGTTGTGTGAATCATTTGTCCTTGTTAATTAGTCCTTGTGACTCTTTGTGTTAACCATTTGTCCTTGTTAATTAGTCATTGTGACTCGTTGTGTGAACCATTGGTCGTTGTTCAGTAGTCATTGTGACTCTTTGTGTGAATCACTTGTTCTAGTTCATTAGTCATTGTGACTCGTTATGTGAATCATTTGTCCTTGTTAATTAATCCTTGTGGCTCGTTGTGTTGACCATTTCTCCTTTTTCATTAGTCATTGTGACTCGTTGTGTGAATCATTTGTCCTTGTTACTTAGTCCTTGTGACTCGTTGTGTGAATCATTTGTCCATATTCTTTAGTCCTTGTGACTCCTTGTGTGAACCATTCGTTCTTGTTCATTAGTCATTGTGACTAGTTTTGTGAATCATTTTCCCTAGTTCATTAGTCATTGTAACTTGTTGTTTGAATCATTTGTCCTTGTTAATTAGTCCTTGTGACTCGTTGTGTGAACCATTTGTCCTTGTTCATTAGTCGTTGTGACTCGTTGTATGAATCATTTTTCCTTGTGCATTAGTCATTGTGACTCGTTGTATGAATCATTTGTCCTTTTTAATTAGTCCTTGTGACTCGTTGTATGAATCATTTGTCCTTGTTAATGACTCCCTTTGACTCGTAGTGTGAATCAGTTGTCCTTGTTAATTAGTCTTTGTGACTCGTTGTGTGAACCATTGGTCCTTGTTAATTAGTTATTGTGATTCATTGTGTGAATCACTTGTTCCAGTTTATTAGTCATTGTGAATCGTTATGTAAATCATTTGCCCTTGTTAATTAGTCATTGTGACTCGTTGTGTGAACCATTGGTCCTTGTTCATTAGTCATTGTGACTCGTTGTATGAATCATTTGTCCTTTTTAATTAGTCCTTGTGACTCGTTGTATGAATCATTTGTCCTTGTTAATTACTCCCTTTGACTCGTAGTGTGAATCATTTGTCCTTGTTAATTAGTCATTGTGACTCGTTATGTGAACTATTGGTCCTTGTTCATTAGTCATTGTGACTCGTTGTGTGAATCACTTGTTCTAGTTCATTAGTCATTGTGACTCCTTGTTTGAATCATTTGTCCTTGTTAATTAGTCCTTGTGACTCGTTGTGTTAATCATTTTTCCTTGTTAATTAGTCCTTGTGACTCGTTGTGTGATCCATTTGTCCTTGTTCATTAGTCATTGTGAGTCGTTGTGTGAATTATTTGTCCTAATTCATTAGTCCTTGTGACTCGTTGTGTGAATCATTTCTCTTATTTTATTTTTCCTTGTGACTCGTTGTGTGAATCATTTATCCTTGGTAATTAGTCCCTTTGACTCGTTGGGTGAATCATTTGTCCTTGTTAATTAGTCCCTTTGACTCGTTGTGTGAATCATTCACAATGACTAATGAACAAGGAAAAATGATTCATACAACGAGTCACAACGACTAATGAACAAGGACAAATGGTTCACACAACGAGTCACAAGGACTAATTAACAAGGGCAAATGATTTACATAACGATTCACAATGACTAATAAACTGGAACAAGTGATTCACACAACGAGTCACAATAACTAATTAACAAGGACCAATGGTTCACACAACGAGTCACAAGGACTAATTAACAAGGACAAATGATTCAAACAACAAGTTACAATGACTAATGAACAAGGGAAAATGATTCACACAACTAGTCACAATGACTAATGAACAAGAATGAATGGTTCACACAAGGAGTCACAAGGACTAATGAAAAAGGACAAATGATTCACAGAACGAGTCACAAGGACTAATTAACAAGGACAAATGATTCACACAACGAGTCACAATGACTAATGAACAAGGAGAAATGGTCAACACAACGAGCCACATGGATTAATTAACAAGGACAAATGATTCACATAACAAGTCACAATGACTAATGAACTAGAACAAGTGATTCACACAAAGAGTCACAATGACTAATGAACAAGGACCAATGGTTCACACAACGAGTCACAATGACTAATTAACAAGGACAAATGGTTAACACAACGAGTCACAAGGACTAATTAACAAGGGCAAATGATTCACACAACGAGTCACAAGGACTAATTAACAAGAACAAATGATTCATACAAGGAGTCACAATGACAAATGAACTAGAACAACTGATTCACACAAAGAGTCACAATGACTAATGAACAAGGACCAATGGTTCACACAACGAGTCACAATGACTAATTAAGAAGGACAAATGGACAAGGACAAATGATTCACATAACAAGTCACAATGACTAATGAACTAGAACAAGTGATTCACACAAAGAGTCACAATGACTAATGAACAAGGACCAATGGTTCACACAACGAGTCACAATGACTAATTAACAAGGACAAATGGTTAACACAACGAGTCACAAGGACTAATTAACAAGGGCAAATGATTCACACAACGAGTCACAAGGACTAATTAACAAGAACAAATGATTCATACAAGGAGTCACAATGACAAATGAACTAGAACAAGTGATTCACACAAAGAGTCACAATGACTAATGAACAAGGACCAATGGTTCACACAACGAGTCACAATGACTAATTAAGAAGGACAAATGGTTAACACAACGAGTCACAATGACTAATGAACAAGGACCAATGGTTCACACAACGAGTCACAATGACTAATTAACAAGGGCAAACTATTTACATAACGATTCACAATGACTAATAAAAGGAACAAGTGATTCACACAATGAATCACAATAACTAATTAACAAGGACCAATGGTTCACACAACGAGTCACAAAGACTAATTAACAAGGACAACTGATTCACACTACGAGTCAAAGGGAGTCATTAACAAGGACAAATGATTCATACAACGAGTCACAAGGACTAATTAAAAAGGACAAATGATTCATACAACGAGTCACAATGACTAATGCACAAGGAAAAATGATTCATACAACGAGTCACAACGACTAATGAACAAGGACAAATGGTTCACACAACGAGTCACAAGGACTAATTAACAAGGACAAATGATTCAAACAACAAGTTACAATGACTAATGAACTAGGGAAAATGATTCACAAAACTAGTCACAATGACTAATGAACAAGAACGAATGGTTCACACAAGGAGTCACAAGGACTAAAGAATATGGACAAATGATTCACACAACGAGTCACAAGGACTAATTAACAAGGACAAATGATTCACACAACGAGTCACAATGACTAATGAAAAAGGGGAAATGGTCAACACAACGAGCCACAAGGATTAATTAACAAGGACAAATGATTCACATAACGAGTCACAATGACTAATGAACTAGAACAAGTGATTCACACAAAGAGTCACAATGACTAATGAACAAGGACCAATGGTTCACACAACGAGTCACAATGACTAATTAACAAGGACAAATGGTTAACACAAAGAGTCACAAGGACTAATTAACAAGGACAAATGATTCACACAACGAGTCAAAGGGACTAATTAACAAGGACAAATGATTCACACAACGAGTCAAAGGGACTAATTACCAAGGATAAATGATTCACACAACGAGTCAAATAGACTAATAAAATAGGACAAATGATTCACACAATGAGTCACAAGGACTAATGAACTAGGATAAATGATTCACACAACGAGTCACAATGACTAATGCACAAGGACAAATGGTTTACACAACGAGTCACAAGGAATAATTAACAAGGACAAATGATTCACACAACGAGTCACAACGACTAATGAACTAGAACAAGTGATTCACACAACTAGTCACAATGACTAATGAACAAGGACCAATGGTTCACATAACGAGTCACAATGACTAATTAACAAGGGCAAATGATTCACACAAGGAGTCACAATGACTAATGAACAAGGACAAATGGTTCACACAACGAGTCACAAGGACTAATTAGCAAGGAAAAATGATTAACGCAAAGAGTCACAAGGACTAATTAACAAGGACAATTGTTAATTAGTCCTTGTGACTCGTTGTGTGAATCATTTGCCCTTGTTAATTAGTCCTTGTGACTCGTTGTGTTAACCATTTGTCCTTGTTAATTAGTCATTGTGACTCGTTGTGTGAACCATTGGTCCTTGTTCATTAGTCATTGTGACTCTTTGTGTGAATCACTTGTTCTAGTTCATTAGTCATTGTGACTTGTTATGTGAATCATTTGTCCTTGTTTATTAATCCATGTGGCTCGTTGTGTTGACCATTTCTCCTTGTTCATTAGTCATTGTGACTCGTTGTGTGAATCATTTGTCCTTGTTAATTAGTCCTTGTGACTCGTTGTGTGAATCATTTGTCCTTTTTCATTAGTCCTTGTGACTCCTTGTGTGAACCATTCATTCTTGTTCATTAGTCATTGTGACTAGTTGTGTGAATCATTTTCCCTTGTTCATTAGTCATTGTAACTTGTTGTTTGAATCATTTGTCCTTGTTAATTAGTCCTTGTGACTCGTTGTGTGAACCATTGGTCCTTGTTAATTAGTTATTGTGACTCGTTGTGTGAATCACTTGTTCCAGTTTATTAGTCATTGTGAATCGTTATGTAAATCATTTGCCCTTGTTAATTAGTCCTTGTGACTCGTTGTGTGAACCATTTGTCCTTGTTCATTAGTCGTTGTGACTCGTTGTATGAATCATTTTTCCTTGTTCATTAGTCATTGTGACTCGTTGTATGAATCATTTGTCCTTTTTAATTAGTCCTTGTGACTCGTTTTATGAATCATTTATCCTTGTTAATGACTCCCTTTGACTCGTAGTGTGAATCAGTTGTCCTTGTTAATTACTCATTGTGACTCGTTATGTGAACCATTGGTCCTTGTTCATTAGTCATTGTGACTCGTTGTGTGAATCACTTGTCCTACTTCATTAGTCATTGTGACTCCTTGTATGAATCATTTGTCCTTGTTAATTAGTCCTTGTGACTCGTTGTGTGAACCATTTGTCCTTGTTCATAAGTCATTGTGAATCGTTGTGTGAATTTGTTGTCCTAATTCATTAGTCCTTGCGACTCGTTGTGTGAATCATTTCTCCTATTTTATTAGTCCTTGTGACTCGTTTTGTGAATCATTTATCCTTGGTAATTAGTCCCTTTGACTCATTGTGTGAATCATTTGTCCTTGTTAAATAGTCCCATTGACTCGTTGTGTGAATCATTTGTCCTTGTTAATTAATCCTTGTGACTCGTTGTGTTAAGCATTTGTCCTTCTTAATTAGTCATTGTGACTCGTTGTGTGAACCATTGGTCCTTGTTCATTAGTCATTGCGACGCTTTGTGTGAATTACTTGTTCTAGTTCATTAGTCATTGTGACTCCTTGTATGAATCATTTGTCCTTGTTAATTAGTCCTTGTGACTCTTTGCGTTAATCATTTTTCCTTGCTAATTAGTCCTTGTGACTCGTTGTGTGAACCATTTGTCCTTGTTCATTAGTCATTGTGACTCCTTGTGTGAATCATTTGCCCTTGTTAATTAGTCATTGTGACTCGTTATGTGAACCATTGGTCCTTGTTCATTAGTCATTGTGACTAGTTGTGTGAATCACTTGTTCTAGTTCATTAGTCGTTGTGACTCGTTGTGTGAATCATTTGTCCTTGTTAATTATTCCTTGTGACTCGTTGTGTAAACCATTTGTCCTTGTGCATTAGTCATTGTGACTCGTTGTGTGAATCATTTATCCTAGTTCATTAGTCCTTGTGACTCATTGTGTGAATCATTTGTCCTATTTTATTAGTCTATTTGACTCGTTGTGTGAATCATTTATCCTTGGTAATTAGTCCCTTTGACTCGTTGTGTGAATCATTTGTCCTTGTTAATTAGTCCCTTTGACTCGTTGTGTGAATCATTTGTCCTTGTTAATTAGTCCTTGTGACTCTTTGTGTTAACCATTTGTCCTTGTTAATTAGTCATTGTGACTCGTTGTGTGAACCATTGGTCGTTGTTCAGTAGTCATTGTGACTCTTTGTGTGAATCACTTGTTCTAGTTCATTAGTCATTGTGACTCGTTATGTGAATCATTTGTCCTTGTTAATTAATCCTTGTGGCTCGTTGTGTTGACCATTTCTCCTTTTTCATTAGTCATTGTGACTCGTTGTGTGAATCATTTGTCCTTGTTAATTAGTCCTTGTGACTCGTTGTGTGAATCATTTGTCCATATTCTTTAGTCCTTGTGACTCCTTGTGTGAACCATTCGTTCTTGTTCATTAGTCATTGTGACTAGTTTTGTGAATCATTTTCCCTAGTTCATTAGTCATTGTAACTTGTTGTTTGAATCATTTGTCCTTGTTAATTAGTCCTTGTGACTCGTTGTGTGAACCATTTGTCCTTGTTCATTAGTCGTTGTGACTCGTTGTATGAATCATTTTTCCTTGTGCATTAGTCATTGTGACTCGTTGTATGAATCATTTGTCCTTTTTAATTAGTCCTTGTGACTCGTTGTATGAATCATTTGTCCTTGTTAATGACTCCCTTTGACTCGTAGTGTGAATCAGTTGTCCTTGTTAATTAGTCTTTGTGACTCGTTGTGTGAACCATTGGTCCTTGTTAATTAGTTATTGTGATTCATTGTGTGAATCACTTGTTCCAGTTTATTAGTCATTGTGAATCGTTATGTAAATAGTTTGCCCTTGTTAATTAGTCATTGTGACTCGTTGTGTGAACCATTGGTCCTTGTTCATTAGTCATTGTGACTCGTTGTGTTAACCATTTGTCCTTCTTAATTAGTCATTGTGACTCGTTGTGTGAACCATTGG
Organism: Silene latifolia; assembly: GCF_048544455.1. Classification (NCBI taxonomy): domain Eukaryota; kingdom Viridiplantae; phylum Streptophyta; class Magnoliopsida; order Caryophyllales; family Caryophyllaceae; genus Silene; species Silene latifolia. Next base: position 763,220 of record NW_027413126.1, read on the forward strand.
TCCTTGTTCATTAGTCATTGTGACTCTTTGTGTGAATCACTTGTTCTAGTTCATTTGTCATTGTGACTCCTTGTATGAATCATTTGTTCTTGTTAATTAGTCCTTGTGACTCGTTGTGTGAATCATTTGCCCTTGTTAATTAGTCCTTGTGACTCGTTGTGTTAACCATTTGTCCTTGTTAATTAGTCATTGTGACTCGTTGTGTGAACCATTGGTCCTTGTTCATTAGTCATTGTGACTCTTTGTGTGAATCACTTGTTCTAGTTCATTAGTCATTGTGACTTGTTATGTGAATCATTTGTCCTTGTTTATTAATCCATGTGGCTCGTTGTGTTGACCATTTCTCCTTGTTCATTAGTCATTGTGACTCGTTGTGTGAATCATTTGTCCTTGTTAATTAGTCCTTGTGACTCGTTGTGTGAATCATTTGTCCTTTTTCATTAGTCCTTGTGACTCCTTGTGTGAACCATTCATTCTTGTTCATTAGTCATTGTGACTAGTTGTGTGAATCATTTTCCCTTGTTCATTAGTCATTGTAACTTGTTGTTTGAATCATTTGTCCTTGTTAATTAGTCCTTGTGACTCGTTGTGTGAACCATTGGTCCTTGTTAATTAGTTATTGTGACTCGTTGTGTGAATCACTTGTTCCAGTTTATTAGTCATTGTGAATCGTTATGTAAATCATTTGCCCTTGTTAATTAGTCCTTGTGACTCGTTGTGTGAACCATTTGTCCTTGTTCATTAGTCGTTGTGACTCGTTGTATGAATCATTTTTCCTTGTTCATTAGTCATTGTGACTCGTTGTATGAATCATTTGTCCTTTTTAATTAGTCCTTGTGACTCGTTGTATGAATCATTTATCCTTGTTAATGACTCCCTTTGACTCGTAGTGTGAATCAGTTGTCCTTGTTAATTAGTCATTGTGACTCGTTATGTGAACCATTGGTCCTTGTTCATTAGTCATTGTGACTCGTTGTGTGAATCACTTGTTCTACTTCATTAGTCATTGTGACTCCTTGTATGAATCATTTGTCCTTGTTAATTAGTCCTTGTGACTCGTTGTGTGAACCATTTGTCCTTGTTCATAAGTCATTGTGACTCGTTGTGTGAATTTTTTGTCCTAATTCATTAGTCCTTGTGACTCGTTGTGTGAATCGTTTCTCCTATTTTATTAGTCCTTGTGACTCGTTTTGTGAATCATTTATCCTTGGTAATTATTCCCATTGACTCGTTGTGTGAATCATTTGTCCTTGTTAAATAGTCCCTTTGACTCGTTGTGTGAATCATTTGTCCTTCTTAATTAGTCATTGTGACTCGTTGTGTGAACCATTGGTCCTTGTTCATTAGTCATTGTGACTCTTTGTGAATTACTTGTTCTAGTTCATTAGTCATTGTGACTCCTTGTATGAATCATTTGTCCTTGTTTATTAGTCCTTGTGACTCGTTGCGTTAATCATTTTTCCTTGTTAATTAGTCCTTGTGACTCGTTGTGTGAACCATTTGTCCTTGTTCATTAGTCATTGTGACTCGTTGTGTGAATCATTTGCCCTTGTTAATTAGTCATTGTGACTCGTTATGTGAACCATTGGTCCTTGTTCATTAGTCATTGTGACTAGTTATGTGAATCATTTGTCCTTGTTAATTATTCCTTGTGACTCGTTGTGTAAACCATTTGTCCTTGTTCATTAGTCATTGTGACTCGTTGTGTGAATCATTTATCCTAATTCATTAGTCCTTGTGACTCGTTGTGTGAATCATTTGTCCTATTTTATTAGTCCTTGTGACTCGTGTGAATCATTTATCCTTGGTAATTAGTCCCTTTGACTCGTTGTGTGAATCATTTGTCCTTGTTAATTAGTCCCTTTGACTCGTTGTGTGAATTATTTGTCCTTGTTAATTAGTCCTTGTGACTCGTTGTGTTAACCATTTGTCCTTGTGTCATTGTGACTCGTTGTGTGAACCATTGGTCCTCGTTCATTAGTCATTGTGACTCTTTGTGTGAATCACTTGTTCTAGTTCATTAGTCATTGTGACGCGTTATGTGAATCATTTGTCCTTGTTAATTAATCCTTGTGGCTCGCTGTGTTGACCATTTCTCCTTGTTCATTAGTCATTGTGACTCGTTGTGTGAATCATTTGTCCTTGTTAATTAGTCATTGTGACTCGTTATGTGAACCATTGGTCCTTGTTCATTAGTCATTGTGACTCGTTGTGTGAATCACTTGTTCCACTTCATTAGTCATTGTGACTCCTTGTATGAATCATTTGTCCTTGTTAATTAGTCCTTGTGACTCGTTGTGTGAACCATTTGTCCTTGTTCATAAGTCATTGTGACTCGTTGTGTGAATTTTTTGTCCTAATTCATTAGTCCTTGTGACTCGTTGTGTGAATCGTTTCTCCTATTTTATTAGTCCTTGTGACTCGTTTTGTGAATCATTTATCCTTGGTAATTATTCCCATTGACTCGTTGTGTGAATCATTTGTCCTTGTTAAATAGTCCCTTTGACTCGTTGTGTGAATCATTTGTCCTTGTTAAGTAATCCTTGTGAATCCTTGTGTTAACCATTTGTCCTTCTTAATTAGTCATTGTGACTCGTTGTGTGAACCATTGGTCCTTGTTCATTAGTCATTGTGACTCTTTGTGAATTACTTGTTCTAGTTCATTAGTCATTGTGACTCCTTGTATGAATCATTTGTCCTTGTTTATTAGTCCTTGTGACTCGTTGCGTTAATCATTTTTCCTTGTTAATTAGTCCTTGTGACTCGTTGTGTGAACCATTTGTCCTTGTTCATTAGTCATTGTGACTCGTTGTGTGAATCATTTGCCCTTGTTAATTAGTCATTGTGACTCGTTATGTGAACCATTGGTCCTTGTTCATTAGTCATTGTGACTAGTTATGTGAATCATTTGTCCTTGTTAATTATTCCTTGTGACTCGTTGTGTAAACCATTTGTCCTTGTTCATTAGTCATTGTGACTCGTTGTGTGAATCATTTATCCTAATTCATTAGTCCTTGTGACTCGTTGTGTGAATCATTTGTCCTATTTTATTAGTCCTTGTGACTCGTGTGAATCATTTATCCTTGGTAATTAGTCCCTTTGACTCGTTGTGTGAATCATTTGTCCTTGTTAATTAGTCCCTTTGACTCGTTGTGTGAATTATTTGTCCTTGTTAATTAGTCCTTGTGACTCGTTGTGTTAACCATTTGTCCTTGTGTCATTGTGACTCGTTGTGTGAACCATTGGTCCTCGTTCATTAGTCATTGTGACTCTTTGTGTGAATCACTTGTTCTAGTTCATTAGTCATTGTGACGCGTTATGTGAATCATTTGTCCTTGTTAATTAATCCTTGTGGCTCATTTTGTGTTGACCATTTCTCCTTGTTCATTAGTCATTGTGACTCGTTGTGTGAATCATTTGTCCTTGTTAATTAGTCATTGTGACTCGTTATGTGAACCATTGGTCCTTGTTCATTAGTCATTGTGACTCGTTGTGTGAATCACTTGTTCTACTTCATTAGTCATTGTGACTCCTTGTATGAATCATTTGTCCTTGTTAATTAGTCCTTGTGACTCGTTGTGTGAACCATTTGTCCTTGTTCATAAGTCATTGTGACTCGTTGTGTGAATTTTTGTTCCTAATTCATTAGTCCTTGTGACTCGTTGTGTGAATCGTTTCTCCTATTTTATTAGTCCTTGTGACTCGTTTTGTGAATCATTTATCCTTGGTAATTATTCCCATTGACTCGTTGTGTGAATCATTTGTCCTTGTTAAATAGTCCCTTTGACTCGTTGTGTGAATCATTTGTCCTTGTTAAGTAATCCTTGTGAATCCTTGTGTTAACCATTTGTCCTTCTTAATTAGTCATTGTGACTCGTTGTGTGAACCATTGGTCCTTGTTCATTAGTCATTGTGACTCTTTGTGAATTACTTGTTCTAGTTCATTAGTCATTGTGACTCCTTGTATGAATCATTTGTCCTTGTTTATTAGTCCTTGTGACTCGTTGCGTTAATCATTTTTCCTTGTTAATTAGTCCTTGTGACTCGTTGTGTGAACCATTTGTCCTTGTTCATTAGTCATTGTGACTCGTTGTGTGAATCATTTGCCCTTGTTAATTAGTCATTGTGACTCGTTATGTGAACCATTGGTCCTTGTTCATTAGTCATTGTGACTAGTTATGTGAATCATTTGTCCTTGTTAATTATTCCTTGTGACTCGTTGTGTAAACCATTTGTCCTTGTTCATTAGTCATTGTGACTCGTTGTGTGAATCATTTATCCTAATTCATTAGTCCTTGTGACTCGTTGTGTGAATCATTTGTCCTATTTTATTAGTCCTTGTGACTCGTGTGAATCATTTATCCTTGGTAATTAGTCCCTTTGACTCGTTGTGTGAATCATTTGTCCTTGTTAATTAGTCCCTTTGACTCGTTGTGTGAATTATTTGTCCTTGTTAATTAGTCCTTGTGACTCGTTGTGTTAACCATTTGTCCTTGTGTCATTGTGACTCGTTGTGTGAACCATTGGTCCTCGTTCATTAGTCATTGTGACTCTTTGTGTGAATCACTTGTTCTAGTTCATTAGTCATTGTGACGCGTTATGTGAATCATTTGTCCTTGTTAATTAATCCTTGTGGCTCATTTGTGTTGACCATTTCTCCTTGTTCATTAGTCATTGTGACTCGTTGTGTGAATCATTTGTCCTTGTTAATTAGTCATTGTGACTCGTTATGTGAACCATTGGTCCTTGTTCATTAGTCATTGTGACTCGTTGTGTGAATCACTTGTTCTACTTCATTAGTCATTGTGACTCCTTGTATGAATCATTTGTCCTTGTTAATTAGTCCTTGTGACTCGTTGTGTGAACCATTTGTCCTTGTTCATAAGTCATTGTGACTCGTTGTGTGAATTTTTTGTCCTAATTCATTAGTCCTTGTGACTCGTTGTGTGAATCGTTTCTCCTATTTTATTAGTCCTTGTGACTCGTTTTGTGAATCATTTATCCTTGGTAATTATTCCCATTGACTCGTTGTGTGAATCATTTGTCCTTGTTAAATAGTCCCTTTGACTCGTTGTGTGAATCATTTGTCCTTGTTAAGTAATCCTTGTGAATCCTTGTGTTAACCATTTGTCCTTCTTAATTAGTCATTGTGACTCGTTGTGTGAACCATTGGTCCTTGTTCATTAGTCATTGTGACTCTTTGTGAATTACTTGTTCTAGTTCATTAGTCATTGTGACTCCTTGTATGAATCATTTGTCCTTGTTTATTAGTCCTTGTGACTCGTTGCGTTAATCATTTTTCCTTGTTAATTAGTCCTTGTGACTCGTTGTGTGAACCATTTGTCCTTGTTCATTAGTCATTGTGACTCGTTGTGTGAATCATTTGCCCTTGTTAATTAGTCATTGTGACTCGTTATGTGAACCATTGGTCCTTGTTCATTAGTCATTGTGACTAGTTATGTGAATCATTTGTCCTTGTTAATTATTCCTTGTGACTCGTTGTGTAAACCATTTGTCCTTGTTCATTAGTCATTGTGACTCGTTGTGTGAATCATTTATCCTAATTCATTAGTCCTTGTGACTCGTGTGAATCATTTATCCTTGGTAATTAGTCCCTTTGACTCGTTGTGTGAATCATTTGTCCTTGTTAATTAGTCCCTTTGACTCGTTGTGTGAATTATTTGTCCTTGTTAATTAGTCCTTGTGACTCGTTGTGTTAACCATTTGTCCTTGTGTCATTGTGACTCGTTGTGTGAACCATTGGTCCTCGTTCATTAGTCATTGTGACTCTTTGTGTGAATCACTTGTTCTAGTTCATTAGTCATTGTGACGCGTTATGTGAATCATTTGTCCTTGTTAATTAATCCTTGTGGCTCGCTGTGTTGACCATTTCTCCTTGTTCATTAGTCATTGTGACTCGTTGTGTGAATCATTTGTCCTTGTTAATTAGTCCTTGTGACTCGTTGTGTGAATCATTTGTCCTTATTCTTTAGTCCTTGTGACTCCTTGTGTGACCCATTCGTTCTTGTTCATTAGTCATTGTGACTAGTTGTGTGAATCATTTTCCCTAGTTCATTAGTCATTGTAACTTGTTGTTTGAATCATTTGTCCTTGTTAATTAGTCCTTGTGACTCGTTGTGTGAACCATTGGTCCTTGTTAATTAGTTATTGTGACTCGTTGTGTGAATCACTTGTTCCAGTTTATTAGTCATTGTGAATCGTTATGTAAATCATTTGCCCTTGTTAATTAGTCCTTGTGACTCGTCGTGTGAACCATTTGTCCTTGTTCATTAGTCGTTGTGACTCGTTGTATGAATCATTTTTCCTTGTTCATTAGTCATTGTGACTCGTTGTATGAATCATTTGTCCTTCTTAATTAGTCCTTGTGACTCGTTGTATGAATCATTTGTCCTTGTTAATGACTCCCTTTGACTCGTAGTGTGAATCAGTTGTCCTTGTTAATTAGTCATTGTGACTCGTTATGTGAACCATTGGTCCTTGTTCATTAGTCATTGTGACTCGTTGTGTGAATCACTTGTTCTACTTCATTAGTCATTGTTACTCCTTGTATGAATCATTTGTCCTTGTTAATTAGTCCTTGTAACTCGTTGTGTGAACCATTTGTCCTTGTTCATAAGTCATTGTGACTCGTTGTGTGAATTTTTTGTCCTAATTCATTAGTCCTTGTGACTCGTTGTGTGAATCATTTCTCCTATTTTATTAGCCCTTGTGACTCGTTTTGTGAATCATTTATCCTTGGTAATTAGTCCCTTTGACTCGTTGTGTGAATCATTTGTCCTTGTTAAATAGTCCCTTTGACTCGTTGTGTGAATCATTTGTCCTTGTTAAGTAATCCTTGTGACTCGTTGTGTTAACCATTTGTCCTTCTTAATTAGTCATTGTGACTCGTTGTGTGAACCATTGGTCCTTGTTCATTAGTCATTGTGACTCTTTGTGTGAATTACTTGTTCTAGTTCATTAGTCATTGTGACTCCTTGTATGAATCATTTGTCCTTGTTAATTAGTCCTTGTGACTCGTTGCGTTAATCATTTTTCCTTGTTAATTAGTCCTTGTGACTCGTTGTGTGAACCATTTGTCCTTGTTCATTAGTCATTGTGACTCGTTGTGTGAATCATTTGCCCTTGTTAATTAGTCATTGTGACTCGTTATGTGAACCATTGGTCCTTGTTCATTAGTCATTGTGACTAGTTGTGTGAATCATTTGTCCTTGTTAATTATTCCTTGTGACTCGTTGTGTAAACCATTTGTCCTTGTTCATTAGTCATTGTGACTCGTTGTGTGAATCATTTATCCTAATTCATTAGTCATTGTGACTCGTTGTGTGAATCATTTGTCCTATTTTATTAGTCCTTGTGACTCGTTGTGTGAATCATTTATCCTTGGTAATTAGTCCCTTTGACTCGTTGTGTGAATCATTTGTCCTTGTTAATTAGTCCCTTTGACTCGTTGTGTGAATCATTTGTCCTTGTTAATTAGTCCTTGTGACTCGTTGTGTTAACCATTTGTCCTTGTTAATTAGTCATTGTGACTCGTTGTGTGAACCATTGGTCCTCGTTCATTAGTCATTGTGACTCTTTGTGTGAATCACTTGTTCTAGTTCATTAGTCATTGTGACTCGTTATGTGAATCATTTGTCCTTGTTAATTAATCCTTGTGGCTCATTTGTGTTGACCATTTCTCCTTGTTCATTAGTCATTGTGACTCGTTGTGTGAATCATTTGTCCTTGTTAATTAGTCCTTGTGACTCGTTGTGTGAATCATTTGTCCTTATTCTTTAGTCCTTGTGACTCCTTGTGTGACCCATTCGTTCTTGTTCATTAGTCATTGTGACTAGTTGTGTGAATCATTTTCCCTAGTTCATTAGTCATTGTAACTTGTTGTTTGAATCATTTGTCCATGTTAATTAGTCCTTGTGACTCGTTGTGTGAACCATTGGTCCTTGCTCATTAGTTATTGTGACTCGTTGTGTGAATCACTTGTTCCAGTTTATTAGTCATTGTGAATCGTTATGTAAATCATTTGTCCTTGAAATTAGTCCTTGTGACTCGTTGTGTGAATCACTTGTTCTACTTCATTAGTCCTTGTGACTTGTTGTGTGAATCATTTATCCTTGGTAATTAGTCCCTTTGACTCGTTGTGTGAATCATTTGTCCTTGTTATATAGTCCCTTAAACTCGTTGTGTGAATCATTTGTCCTTGTTAATTAGTCCTTGTGACTCATTGTGTTAACCATTTGTCCTTCTTAATTAGTCATTGTGACTCATTGTGTGAACCATTGGTCCTTGTTCATTAGTCATTGTGACTCTTTGTGTGAATCACTTGTTCTACTTCATAAGTCATTGTGACTCCTTGTATGAATCATTTGTCCTTGTTAATTAGTCCTTGTGACTCATTGTGTGAATCATTTATCCTAGTTCATTAGTCCTTGTGACTCATTGTGTTAACCATTTGTCCTTCTTAATTAGTCATTGTGACTCGTTGTGTGAACCATTGGTCCTTGTTCATTAGTCATTGTGACTCTTTGTGTGAATCACTTGTTCTAGTTCATTAGTCATTGTGACTCCTTGTATGAATCATTTGACCTTGTTAATTAGTCCTTGTGACTCGTTGCGTTAATCATTTTTCCTTGTTAATTACTCCTTGTGACTCGTTGTGTGAACCATTTGTCCTTGTTCATTAGTCGTTGTGACTCGTTGTGTGAATCATTTGTTCTTGTTAATTATTCCTTGTGACTCGTTGTGTAAACCATTTGTCCTTGATCATTAGTCATTGTGACTCGTTGTGTGAATCATTTATCCTAATTCATTAGCCCTTGTGACTCGTTGTGTGAATCATTTGTCCTATTTTATTAGTCCTTGTGACTCGTTGTGTGAATCATTTATCCTTGGTAATTAGTCCCTTTGACTCGTTGTGTGAATCATTTGTCCTTGTTAATTAGTCCCTTTGACTCGTTGTGTGAATCATTTGTCCTTGTTAATTAGTCCTTGTGACTCGTTGTGTTAACCATTTGTCCTTGTTAATTAGTCATTGTGACTCGTTGTGTGAACCATTGGTCCTTGTTCATTAGTCATTGTGACTCTTTGTGTGAATCACTTGTTCTAGTTCATTTGTCATTGTGACTCCTTGTATGAATTATTTGTTCTTTTTAATTAGTCCTTGTGACTCGTTGTGTGAATCATTTGTCCTTGTTAATTAGTCCTTGTGACTCGTTTTGTTAACCATTTGTCCTTGTTAATTAGTCATTGTGACTCGTTGTGTGAACCATTGGTCCTTGTTCATTAGTCATTGTGACTCTTTGTGTGAATCACTTGTTCTAGTTCATTAGTCATTGTGACTCGTTATGTGAATCATTTGTCCTTGTTAAATAATCCATGTGGCTAGTTGTGTTGACCATTTCTCCTTGTTCATTAGTCATTGTGACTCGTTGTGTGAATCATTTGTCCTTGTTCATTAGTCCTTGTGACTCCTTGTGTGAAACATTCGTTCTTGTTCATTAGTCATTGTGACTAGTTGTGTGAATCATTTTCCCTAGTTCATTAGTCATTGTAACTTGTTGTTTGAATCATTTGTCCTTGTTAATTAGTCCATGTGACTCGTTGTGTGAACCATTGGTCCTTGTTAATTAGTTATTGTGACTCGTTGTGTGAATCACTTGTTCCAGTTTATTAGTCATTGTGAATCGTTATGTAAATCATTTGCCCTTGTTAATTAGTCATTGTGACTCGTTGTGTGAACCATTGGTCCTTGTTCATTAGTCATTGTGACTCTTTGTGTGAATCACTTGTTCTAGTTCATTTGTCATTGTGACTCCTTGTATGAATCATTTGTTCTTGTTAATTAGTCCTTGTGACTCGTTGTGTGATTCATTTGTCCTTGTTAATTAGTCCTTGTGACTCGTTGTGTTAACAATTTGTCCTTGTTAATTAGTCATTGTGACTCGTTGTGTGAACCATTGGTCATTGTTCATTAGTCATTGTGACTCTTTGTGTGAATAACTTGTTCTAGTTCATTTGTCATTGTGACTCGTTATGTGAATCATTTGTCCTTGTTAATTAATCCTTGTGGCTCGTTGTGTTGAACATTTCTCCTTGTTCATTAGTCATTGTTACTCATTGTGTGAATCATTTGTCCTTGTTAATTAGTCCTTGTGACTCGTTGTGTGAATTATTTGTCCTTGTTCATTAGTCCTTGTGACTCCTTGTGTGAACCATTCGTTCTTGTTCATTAGTCATTGTGACTAGTTGTGTGAATCATTTTCCCTAGTTCATTAGTCATTGTAACTTGTTGTTTGAATCATTTGTCCTTGTTAATTAGTTCTTGTGACTCGTTGTGTGAACCATTGGTCCTTGTTAATTAGTTATTGTGACTCGTTGTGTGAATCACTTGTTCCAGTTTATTATTCATTATGAATCGTTATGTAAATCATTTGCCCTTGTTAATTAGTCCTTGTGACTCGTTGTGTGAACCATTTGTCCTTGTTCATTAGTCGTTGTGACTCGTTGTATGAATCATTTTTCCTTGTTCATTAATCATTGTGACTCGTTGTATGTATCATTTGTCCTTTTTAATTAGTCCTTGTGACTCGTTGTATGAATCATTTGTCCTTGTTAATGACTCCCTTTGACTCGTAGTGTGAATCATTTGTCCTTGTAAATTAGTCATTGTGACTCGTTGTGTGAATCACTTGTCCTACTTCATTAGTCATTGTGACTCCTTGTATGAATCATTTGTCCTTGTTAATTAGTCCTTGTGACTCGTTGTGTGAACCATTTGTCCTTGTTCATAAGTCATTGTGACTCGTTGTGTGAATTTTTTGTCCTAATTCATTAGTCCTTGTGACTCGTTGTGTGTATCATTTCTCCTATTTTATTAGTCCTTGTGACTCGTTTTGTGAATCATTTATCCTTGGTAATTAGTCCCTTTGACTCGTTGTGTGAATCATTTGTCCTTGTTAAATAGTCCCTTTGACTCGTTGTGTGAATCATTTGTCCTTGTTAATTAATCCTTGTGACTCGTTGTGTTAAGCATTTGTCCTTCTTAATTAGTCATTGTGACTCGTTGTGTGAACCATTGGTCCTTGTTAATTAGTCATTGCGACGCTTTGTGTGAATTACTTGTTCTAGTTCATTAGTCATTGTGACTCCTTGTATGAATCATTTGTCCTTGTTAATTAGTCCTTGTGACTCGTTGCGTTAATCATTTTTCCTTGTTAATTAGTCCTTGTGACTCGTTGTGTGAACCATTTGTCCTTGTTCATTAGTCATTGTGACTCGTTGTGTGAATCATTTGCCCTTGTTAATTAGTCATTGTGACTCGTTATGTGAACCATTGGTCCTTGTTCATTAGTCATTGTGACTAGTTGTGTGAATCACTTGTTCTAGTTCATTAGTCGTTGTGACTCGTTGTGTGAATCATTTGTCCTTGTTAATTATTCCTTGTGACTCGTTGTATAAACCATTTGTCCTTGTGCATTAGTCATTGTGACTCGTTGTGTGAATCATTTATCCTAATTCATTAGTCCTTGTGACTCATTGTGTGAATCATTTGTCCTATTTTATTAGTCCTTGTGACTCGTTGTGTGAATCATTTATCCTTGGTAATTAGTCCCTTTGACTCGTTGTGTGAATCATTTGTCCTTGTTAATTAGTCCCTTTGACTCGTTGTGTGAATCATTTGTCCTTGTTAATTAGTCCTTGTGACTCGTTGTGTTAACCATTTGTCCTTGTTAATTAGTCATTGTGACTCGTTGCGTGAACCATTGGTCCTTGTTCATTAGTCATTGTGACTCTTTGTGTGAATCACTTGTTCTAGTTCATTAGTCATTGTGACTCGTTATGTGAATCATTTGTCCTTGTTAATTAGTCCTTGTGACTCGTTGTGTGAATCATTTGTCCTTATTCTTTAGTCCTTGTGACTCCTTGTGTGACCCATTCGTTCTTGTTCATTAGTCATTGTGACTAGTTGTGTGAATCATTTTCCCTAGTTCATTAGTCATTGTAACTTGTTGTTTGAATCATTTGTCCTTGTTAATTAGTCCTTGTGACTCGTTGTGTGAACCATTGGTCCTTGTTAATTAGTTATTGTGACTCGTTGTGTGAATCACTTGTTCCAGTTTATTAGTCATTGTGAATCGTTATGTAAATCATTTGTCCTTGTTAATTAGTCCTTGTGACTCGTTGTATGAATCACTTGTTCTACTTCATTAGTCCTTGTGACTTGTTGTGTGAATCATTTATCCTTGGTAATTAGTCCCTTTGACTCGTTGTGTGAATCATTTGTCCTTGTTAAATAGTCCCTTAAACTCGTTGTGTGAATCAATTGTCCTTGTTAATTAGTCCTTGTGACTCATTGTGTTAACCATTTGTCCTTCTTAATTAGTCATTGTGACTCATTGTGTGAACCATTGGTCCTTGTTCATTAGTCATTGTGACACTTTGTGTGAATCACTTGTTCTACTTCATAAGTCATTGTGACTCCTTGTATGAATCATTTGTCCTTGTTAATTAGTCCTTGTGACTCGTTGTGTGAACCATTTGTCCTTGTTCATTAGTCATTGTGACTCGTTGTGTGAACCATTTGTCCTTGTTCATTAGTCATTGTGACTCGTTGTGTGAATCATTTGTCCTTCTTAATTAGTCATTGTGACTCGTTATGTGAACCATTGGTCCTTGTTCATTAGTCATTGTGACTAGTTGTGTGAATCACTTGTTCTAGTTCATTAGTCGTTGTGACTCGTTGTGTGAATCATTTGTTCTTGTTAATTATTCCTTGTGACTCGTTGTGTAAACCATTTGTCCTTGTTCATAAGTCATTGTGACTCGTTGTGTGAATCATTTATCCTAATTCATTAGTCCTTGTGACTCGTTGTGTGAATCATTTGTCCTATTTTATTAGTCCTTGTGACTCGTTGTGTGAATCATTTATCCTTGGTAATTAGTCCCTTTGACTCGTTGTGTGAATCATTTGTCCTTGTTAATTAGTCCCTTTGACTCGTTGTGTGAATCATTTGTCCTTGTTAATTAGTCCTTGTGACTCGTTGTGTTAACCATTTGTCCTTGTTAATTAGTCATTGTGACTCTTTGTGTGAACCATTGGTCCTTGTTCATTAGTCATTGTGACTCTTTGTGTGAATCACTTGTTCTAGTTCATTTGTCATTGTGACTCCTTGTATGAATCATTTGTTCTTTTTAATTAGTCCTTGTGACTCGTTGTGTGAATCATTTGTCCTTGTAAATTAGTCCTTGTGACTCGTTGTGTTAACCATTTGTCCTTGATAATTAGTCATTCTGACTCGTTGTGTGAACCATTGGTCCTTGTTCATTAGTCATTGTGACTCTTTGTGTGAATCACTTGTTCTAGTTCATTAGTCATTGTGACTCGTTATGTGAATCATTTGTCCGTGTTAAATAATCCATGTGGCTAGTTGTGTTGACCATTTGTCCTTGTTAAATAGTCCCTTTGACTCGTTGTGTGAATCATTTGTCCTTGTTAATTAGTTCTTGTGACTCGTTGTGTGAATCATTTGTCCTTGTTCATTAGTCCTTGTGTGAACCATTCGTTCTTGTTCATTAGTCATTGTGATTAGTTGTGTGAATCATTTTCCCTAGTTCATTAGTCATTGTAACTTGTTGTTTGAATCATTTGTCCTTGTTAATTAGTCCATGTGACTCGTTGTGTGAACCATTGGTCCTTGTTAATTAGTTATTGTGACTCGTTGTGTGAATCACTTGTTCCAGTTTATTAGTCATTGTGAATCGTTATGTAAATCATTTGCCCTTGTTAATTAGTCATTGTGACTCGTTGTGTGAACCATTGGTCCTTGTTCATTAGTCATTGTGACTCTTTGTGTGAATCACTTGTTCTAGTTCATTTGTCATTGTGACTCCTTGTATGAATCATTTGTTCTTGTTAATTAGTCCTTGTGACTCGTTGTGTGATTCATTTGTCCTTGTTAATTAGTCCTTGTGACTCGTTGTGTTAATAATTTTTCCTTGTTAATTGGTCATTGTGACTCGTTGTGTGAACCATTGGTCCTTGTTCATTAGTCATTGTGACTCTTTGTGTGAATCACTTGTTCTAGTTCATTTGTCATTGTGACTCGTTATGTGAATCATTTGTCCTTGTTAATTAATCCTTGTGGCTCGTTGTGTTGAACATTTCTCCTTGTTCATTAGTCATTGTGACTCGTTGTGTGAATCATTTGTCCTTGTTAATTAGTCCTTGTGACTCGTTGTGTGAATCATTTGTCCTTGTTCATTAGTCCTTGTGACTCCTTGTGTGAACCATTGGTCCTTGTTAATTAGTTATTGTGACTCGTTGTGTGAATCACTTGTTCCAGTTTATTATTCATTATGAATCGTTATGTAAATCATTTGCCCTTGTTAATTAGTCCTTGTGACTCGTTGTGTGAACCATTTGTCCTTATTCATTAGTCATTGTGACTCGTTGTATGAATCATTTTTCCTTGTTCATTAATCATTGTGACTCGTTGTATGTATCATTTGTCCTTTTTAATTAGTCCTTGTGACTCGTTGTATGAATCATTTGTCCTTGTTAATGACTCCCTTTGACTCGTAGTGTGAATCATTTGTCCTAGTTAATTCGTCATTGTGACTCGTTGTGTGAATCACTTGTCCTACTTCATTAGTCATTGTGACTCCTTGTATGAATCATTTATCCTTGTTAATTAGTCCTTGTGACTCGTTGTGTGAACCATTTGTCCTTGTTCATAAGTCATTGTGACTCGTTGTGTGAATTTTTGTTCCTAATTCATTAGTCCTTGTGACTCGTTGTGTGAATCATTTCTCCTATTTTATTAGTCCTTGTGACTCGTTTTGTGAATCATTTATCCTTGGTAATTAGTCCCTTTGACTCGTTGTGTGAATCATTTGTCCTTGTTAAATAGTCCCTTTGACTCGTTGTGTGAATCATTTGTCCTTGTTAATTAATCCTTGTGACTCGTTGTGTTAAGCATTTGTCCTTCTTAATTAGTCATTGTGACTCGTTGTGTGAACCATTGGTCCTTGTTCATTAGTCATTCCGACGCTTTGTGTGAATTACTTGTTCTAGTTCATTAGTCATTGTGACTCCTTGTATGAATCATTTGTCCTTGTTAATTAGTCCTTGTGACTCGTTGCGTTAATCATTTTTCCGTGTTAATTAGTCCTTGTGACTCGTTGTGTGAACCATTTGTCCTTGTTAATTAGTCATTGTGACTCGTTGTGTGAACCATTGGTCCTTGTTCATTAGTCATTGTGACTCTTTGTGTGAATCACTTGTTCTAGTTCATTTGTCATTGTGACTCCTTGTATGAATCATTTGTTCTTTTTAATTAGTCCTTGTGACTCGTTGTGTGAATCATTTGTCCTTGTTAATTAGTCCTTGTGACTCGTTGTGTTAACCATTTGTCCTTGTTAATTAGTCATTCTGACTCGTTGTGTGAACCATTGGTCCTTGTTCATTAGTCATTGTGACTCTTTGTGAAACAAATCAAACCGAGAAAGGCCACATTTCACCCGGTTTTGGACCTTGCACTAGATTGAGGTCTAGCATGAATTCCGTCTAAGAAGTCGTGCCATTTTCCAGCATGGGATTAATCTTTGGTGAGTTTGGGACGTTTTTGTGTAGGAACTTATATCCCAAAGCCGTTCCTATCATAGAGTTTGCCAAGCTTTTAAAACCGTGCGCAATCAGGACCATGGCTGGAACAAGCTTAGTTTTTTGTGCATTATGTCGCTATCAACCTTCCTCTTTTGAACCAACAAAGCTCAAGGGACTTTATGGCTGCAGCAAGGACTCTTACACGGTTTCCTCAAGCCCCATTTCAGTCCATATAATCATAAATAAGAAGTTGAGCTACAAACAAGGAAGTTTGGACTATTAGTTTACTTTCTTTGCTTTATGTCCTTTTCATTTCAGATTTGTCATAGCCTAGGCTGCCGTTTTCTTGGTTGTTAGCTGCTATTTTTGTGACCTTTAGATGTACTTAGTAATCAAGGGTCAAGATTGTAAGCCTTGGTCTATATAAACCAAGCTAAACACTTGAGAACTTCAGATTTGAGTGAATTAAAATATGAGTTTGAAACTGAAGTTTTCAATCAATTTTCTTCTTGCTTAGTGCAGAAAACCCCTCATTACTTAGTGTTTGAGGCGGAATTAACTCTTGCTTCGTGATCTTGAGCTTAATTCCAAGGCTTAAACCTGCTTTGTGATCTAGTTTAAGTCATATCCCGGTTACTTGTTCTTGTTTTCGTGTCAAAACAGTCCCAAACTTTCTGTTTTCTTTGTTTTGAGTCCTTGTGGAAATTGTTATTTGAATGTTTAGTTCATAAACATTTAAATTACAATCCTAGTTTCACTATTTTCAGTCACATTACTCGGTTCATTTGAGATGTTTGTCACGTCCCAAGTATTCTGTTTTGTGTCTTAATTTATGCAAGTTTAAGTCTTTTATCTTCTTAATCCTTAAATCAATTAGTTTAGCATTGGTTTGTGTTCAAATCAGTCCGTTTGTTGAGTCTAATTCCGTCCAATTTAAATTCTGTTTTCGAGTCATATTCAGTCCAAAATCAAGTCCTAAGAGTTTTATTCCAAATTGGTTATCAGAGCTTTGGTTAACAACAAAAATCCTTTCTTTGTGAGTTCATTATACCCTAACCACATTAAAAACACAAAAAACAACCATGAGTGAAGAAAGGATTGCTGGAATCGAAACACAAGTTACTCAACTTTCTGAAAAATGTGATTTGTTGCTAGAATCTCTCAATGTTATCATGGCTAATATTCCAACACCACCACCAAGAGGAGGACAACCACCTAGAGGCAGGGGTAGAGGCCGTGGCTTCATGGGTAGAGGACGAGCTCATGGTGGCCGTGAGGAGGAGGAGCTTTCTGATTCGGAGGAGTCCATGGCCGAGGCCTTTCATGGAGAGCCCAACAAAGACTTAAAGGTAGAAATTCCTGATTTTCATGGTAGTTTAAACCCCGAGGATTTGTTAGATTGGTTTAGGACCATTGAAAGAGTCTTTGAGTTTAAAGGTTATTCTGATGGCAAAGCTTTTAAAGTTGCAATCTTGAAACTCAAAGGCTATGCTTCCCTTTGGTATGAGAACTTAAAAAATCAGAGAAGAAGGGATGGTAAGGAACCTATTAAGTCTTGGTTAAAACTGAAAAAGAAGCTTAATGAGAAGTTTATACCTAAAGAGTACACTCAAGACATTTTCATTAAGCTCACACAACTTAAACAAGACCAACAACCACTTGAGTCATATCTTAGGGACTTTGAACAACTTACCTTGCAATGTGAACTCAATGAGAAGCCCGAACAGAAAATTGCTAGATTTGTTGAAGGTTTAGATACCAAGATTGCTCATAGGGTTAGAATGCAACAAGTATGGTCCTTTGATGAAGCCGTTAATTTGGCTTTAAGGGTTGAGAAATTGGGAAAGGGGAGAGCTGCCACCACAAAAACAGCCGCCAAAACAGCCCCCTACTCCACCCAAACCGAGACCAAGGTTGATGAACCAACCCCTCAAAACAAAACACCTACTCTTGACAAAGGCAAGGCACCCATGATTCCAACCAAAAGCACCACATCTCTGAAAAAATGTTACCAATGTCAAGGGTTCGGTCACTATGCTAAAGAGTGTCCAACCAAGAGAGCCCTTAGCACATTTGAGGTAGTTCATTGGGGTGAGGATGAGATCCTTGTTTGTGATGATAGTAAGGAAGAAACGGTGCAAGAGGAGGCTGCCATGGTGGTAGAACCGGATGAGGGAATGAGTTTGGTCATTTGGAGAGCATTGAGTACCCAACCTATGGAAGTAAACCAAAGACAACAACTCTTTAGGTCTAGGTGCACCATTCAAGGGAAAGTGTGCAACCTTATCATTGATGGAGGAAGTTGTACTAATGTGGCTTCTAATACTCTCATTGAGAAGCTCTCTTTGCCTACACAAGATCATCCTAATCCTTACAAGTTGAGGTGGCTCAACAAAGGGGCTGAAATTAAGGTGGATAAGCAATGCCTAGTGTCTTTCTCCATTGGCAAGAACTATGTTGATGAGGTTCTTTGTGATGTTCTACCTATGGATGCTTGCCATCTTCTACTTGGAAGACCATGGGAGTTTGATAAAGATTCAATGCACAATGGTCAAGACAACACTTACACTTTCAAGCTTGGTTCAAATAAAGTTGTGCTAGCACCCCTACCACCCGATTCCATGTTTGAACCACTCAAGAAAGTATTATTGATCAATGAAGACAAGGTGAGTCAAGGGGAGGATGGCGTGGGGACTGTCCATGTTGTCCATGCCAAAGATGAGTTCAAGGAGCCAAGGGTTCAAGCATTACTCAAATGGAAAGATCAAACCGAGAGTTTCTTTGAAGGCTTGCAATGTGAGCCTACTTCATTTTCTAATCCAAGTTTAACTAACTCATTTGAATTCAAGTGCAAGGCTAGTGATGGCAATGGCCACGGCAATGAGGCTGCCCAAGTGCAAAATTTCGAACCAATTGTTGAGGAATGGAAAGGAGTCAAGAAACGAGTTGAAAGAGATCCTCCCATCCATGCTAAGGCCATGAAGTGCAAGGAAATGTCTATGGCTCCTAAGCAAGCTCGCATATTCAGGCCCGGGGACCTTGTGTGGGTTCAAACCAGCAAGAAAAGAGTCTTTAAGAAAGGAAAAAACAAGTCCATAGCAAGTGAAGAAGGTCCTTTCAAAGTCATCAAGCAAATTGGGTTCAATAAGTACAAAGTTGATCTCTTGGGAATTCATGTAACATTTGATGTTGGGGACTTGAGTCCAAGCTATGTGGAGAATGAGGATGATGATTTCCAGGACTTGAGGGCAAGTCCTTTTGAAGAAGGGGAGATTGAAACAAATCAAACCGAGAAAGGCCACATTTCACCCGGTTTTGGACCTTGCACTAGATTGAGGTCTAGCATGAATTCCGTCTAAGAAGTCGTGCCATTTTCCAGCATGGGATTAATCTTTGGTGAGTTTGGGACGTTTTTGTGTAGGAACTTATATCCCAAAGCCGTTCCTATCATAGAGTTTGCCAAGCTTTTAAAACCGTGCGCAATCAGGACCATGGCTGGAACAAGCTTAGTTTTTTGTGCATTATGTCGCTATCAACCTTCCTCTTTTGAACCAACAAAGCTCAAGGGACTTTATGGCTGCAGCAAGGACTCTTACACGGTTTCCTCAAGCCCCATTTCAGTCCATATAATCATAAATAAGAAGTTGAGCTACAAACAAGGAAGTTTGGACTATTAGTTTACTTTCTTTGCTTTATGTCCTTTTCATTTCAGATTTGTCATAGCCTAGGCTGCCGTTTTCTTGGTTGTTAGCTGCTATTTTTGTGACCTTTAGATGTACTTAGTAATCAAGGGTCAAGATTGTAAGCCTTGGTCTATATAAACCAAGCTAAACACTTGAGAACTTCAGATTTGAGTGAATTAAAATATGAGTTTGAAACTGAAGTTTTCAATCAATTTTCTTCTTGCTTAGTGCAGAAAACCCCTCATTACTTAGTGTTTGAGGCGGAATTAACTCTTGCTTCGTGATCTTGAGCTTAATTCCAAGGCTTAAACCTGCTTTGTGATCTAGTTTAAGTCATATCCCGGTTACTTGTTCTTGTTTTCGTGTCAAAACAGTCCCAAACTTTCTGTTTTCTTTGTTTTGAGTCCTTGTGGAAATTGTTATTTGAATGTTTAGTTCATAAACATTTAAATTACAATCCTAGTTTCACTATTTTCAGTCACATTACTCGGTTCATTTGAGATGTTTGTCACGTCCCAAGTATTCTGTTTTGTGTCTTAATTTATGCAAGTTTAAGTCTTTTATCTTCTTAATCCTTAAATCAATTAGTTTAGCATTGGTTTGTGTTCAAATCAGTCCGTTTGTTGAGTCTAATTCCGTCCAATTTAAATTCTGTTTTCGAGTCATATTCAGTCCAAAATCAAGTCCTAAGAGTTTTATTCCACTTTGTGTGAATCACTTGTTCTAGTTCATTAGTCATTGTGACTCGTTATGTGAATCATTTGTCCGTGTTAAATAATCCATGTGGCTAGTTGTGTTGACCATTTCTCCTTGTTCATTAGTCATTGTGACTCGTTGTGTGAATCATTTGTCCTTGTTAATTAGTCCTTGTGACTCATTGTGTGAATCATTTGTCCTTGTTCATTAGTCCTTGTGTGAACCATTCGTTCTTGTTCATTAGTCATTGTGACTAGTTGTGTGAATCATTTTCCCTAGTTCATTAGTCATTGTAACTTGTTGTTTGAATCATTTGTCCTTGTTAATTAGTCCATGTGACTCGTTGTGTGAACCATTGGTCCTTGTTAATTAGTTATTGTGACTCGTTGTGTGAATCACTTGTTCCAGTTTATTAGTCATTGTGAATCGTTATGTAAATCATTTGCCCTTGTTAATTAGTCATTGTGACTCGTTGTGTGAACCATTGGTCCTTGTTCATTAGTCATTGTGACTCTTTGTGTGAATCACTTGTTCTAGTTGATTTGTCATTGTGACTCCTTGTATGAATCATTTGTTCTTGTTAATTAGTCCTTGTGACTCGTTGTGTGATTCATTTGTCCTTGTTAATTAGTCCTTGTGACTCGTTGTGTTAATAATTTTTCCTTGTTAATTGGTCATTGTGACTCGTTGTGTGAACCATTGGTCCTTGTTCATTAGTCATTGTGACTCTTTGTGTGAATCACTTGTTCTAGTTCATTTGTCATTGTGACTCGTTATGTGAATCATTTGTCCTTGTTAATTAATCCTTGTGGCTCGTTGTGTTGAACATTTCTCCTTGTTCATTAGTCATTGTGACTCGTTGTGTGAATCATTTGTCCTTGTTAATTAGTCCTTGTGACTCGTTGTGTGAATCATTTGTCCTTGTTCATTAGTCCTTGTGACTCCTTGTGTGAACCATTGGTCCTTGTTAATTAGTTATTGTGACTCGTTGTGTGAATCACTTGTTCCAGTTTATTATTCATTATGAATCGTTATGTAAATCATTTGCCCTTGTTAATTAGTCCTTGTGACTCGTTGTGTGAACCATTTGTCCTTGTTCATTAGTCATTGTGACTCGTTGTATGAATCATTTTTCCTTGTTCATTAATCATTGTGACTCGTTGTATGTATCATTTGTCCTTTTTAATTAGTCCATGTGACTCGTTATATGAATCATTTGTCCTTGTTAATGACTCCCTTTGACTCGTAGTGTGAATCATTTGTCCTAGTTAATTAGTCATTGTGACTCGTTGTGTGAATCACTTGTCCTACTTAATTAGTCATTGTGACTCCTTGTATGAATCATTTATCCTTGTTTATTAGTCCTTGTGACTCGTTGTGTGAACCATTTGTCCTTGTTCATAAGTCATTGTGACTCGTTGTGTGAATTTTTGTTCCTAATTCATTAGTCCTTGTGACTCGTTGTGTGAATCATTTCTCCTATTTTATTAGTCCTTGTGTCTCGTTTTGTGAATCATTTATCCTTGGTAATTAGTCCCTTTGACTCGTTGTGTGAATCATTTGTCCTTGTTAAATAGTCCCTTTGACTCGTTGTGTGAATCATTTGTCCTTGTTAATTAATCCTTGTGACTCGTTGTGTTAAGCATTTGTCCTTCTTAATTAGTCATTGTGACTCGTTGTGTGAACCATTGGTCCTTGTTCATTAGTCATTGCGTCGCTTTGTGTGAATTACTTGTTCTAGTTCATTAGTCATTGTGACTCCTTGTATGAATCATTTGTCCTTGTTAATTAGTCCTTGTGACTCGTTGCGTTAATCATTTTTCCTTGTTAATTAGTCCTTGTGACTCGTTGTGTGAACCATTTGTCCTTGTTCATTAGTCATTGTGACTCGTTGTGTGAATCATTTGCCCTTGTTAATTAGTCATTGTGACTCGTTATGTGAACCATTGGTCCTTGTTCATTAGTCATTGTGACTAGTTGTGTGAATCACTTGTTCTAGTTCATTAGTCGTTGTGACTCGTTGTGTGAATCATTTGTCCTTGTTAATTATTCCTTGTGACTCGTTGTGTAAACCATTTGTCCTTGTGCATTAGTCATTGTGACTCGTTGTGTGAATCATTTATCCTAGTTCATTAGTCCTTGTGACTCATTGTGTGAATCATTTGTCCTATTTTATTAGTCCTTGTGACTCGTTGTGTGAATCATTTATCCTTGGTAATTAGTCCCTTTGACTCGTTGTGTGAATCATTTGTCCTTGTTAATTAGTCCCTTTGACTCGTTGTGTGAATCATTTGTCCTTGTTAATTAGTCCTTGTGACTCGTTGTGTTAACCATTTGTCCTTGTTAATTAGTCATTGTGACTCGTTGTGTGAACCATTGGTCCTTCTTCATTAGTCATTGTGACTTTTTGTGTGAATCACTTGTTCTAGTTCATTAGTCATTGTGACTCGTTATGTGAATCATTTGTCCTTGTTAATTAATCCTTGTGGCTCGTTGTGTTGACCATTTCTCCTTTTTCATTAGTCATTGTGACTCGTTGTGTGAATCATTTGTCCTTGTTAATTAGTCCTTGTGACTCGTTGTGTGAATCATTTGTCCATATTCTTTAGTCCTTGTGACTCCTTGTGTGAACCATTCGTTCTTGTTCATTAGTCATTGTGACTAGTTTTGTGAATCATTTTCCCTAGTTCATTAGTCATTGTAACTTGTTGTTTGAATCATTTGTCCTTGTTAATTAGTCCTTGTGACTCGTTGTGTGAACCATTGGTCCTTGTTAATTAGTTATTGTGATTCGTTGTGTGAATCACTTGTTCCAGTTTATTAGTCATTGTGACTCGTTATGTAAATCATTTGCCCTTGTTAATTAGTCCTTGTGACTCGTTGTGTGAACCATTTGTCCTTGTTCATTAGTCGTTGTGACTCGTTGTATGAATCATTTTTCCTTGTTCATTAGTCATTGTGACTCGTTGTATGAATCATTTGTCCTTTTTAATTAGTCCTTGTGACTCGTTGTATGAATCATTTGTCCTTGTTAATTACTCCCTTTGACTCGTAGTGTGAATCATTTGTCCTTGTTAATTAGTCATTGTGACTCGTTATGTGAACTATTGGTCCTTGTTCATTAGTCATTGTGACTCGTTGTGTGAATCACTTGTTCTAGTTCATTAGTCATTGTGACTCTTTGTATGAATCATTTGTCCTTGTTAATTAGTCCTTGTGACTCGTGGTGTTAATCATTTTTCCTTGTTAATTAGTCCTTGTGACTCGTTGTGTGATCCATTTGTCCTTGTTCATTAGTCATTGTGAGTCGTTGTGTGAATTATTTGTCCTAATTCATTAGTCCTTGTGACTCGTTGTGTGAATCATTTCTCTTATTTTATTTGTCCTTGTGACTCGTTGTGTGAATCATTTATCCTTGGTAATTAGTCCCTTTGTATCGTTGTGTGAATCATTTGTCCTTGTTAAATAGTCCCTTTGACTCGTTGTGTGAATCTTTTGTCCTTGTTAATTAGTCCTTGTGACTCGTTGTGTTAACCATTTGTCCTTCTTAATTAGTCATTGTGACTCGTTGTGTGAACCATTGGTCCTTGTTCATTAGTCATTGTGACTCTTTGTGTTAATCACTTGTTCTAGTTCATTAGTTATTGTGACTCCTTGTATGAATCATTTGTCCTTGTTAATTAGTCCTTGTGACTCGTTGTGTTAATCATTTTTCCTTGTTTTTTAGTCCTTGTGACTCGTTGTGTTAACCAGTTGTCCTTGTTCATTAGTCATTGTGACTCGCTGTGTGTATTATTTGTCCTAATTCGTTAGTCCTTGTGACTCGTTTTGTGAATCATTTGTCCTATTTTATTAGTCCTTGTGACTCGTTGTGTGAATCATTTATCCTTGGTAATTAGTCCCTTTGACTCATTGTGTGAATTATTTGTCTTTGTTAAATAGTCCCTTTGACTCGTTGTGTGAATCATTTGTCCTTGTTAATTAGTCCTTGTGACTCGTTGTGTTAACCATTTGTCCTTCTTAATTAGTCATTGTGACTCGTTGTGTGAACCATTGGTCCTTGTTCATTAGTCATTGTGACTCTTTGTGTGAATCACTTGTTCTAGTTCATTAGTCATTGTGACTCGTTATGTGAATCATTTGTCCTTGTTAATTAGTCCTTGTGGCTCGTTGTGTTGACTATTTCTCCTATTCATTAGTCATTGTGACTCGTTGTGTGAATCATTTGTACTTGTTAATTAGTCCTTGTGACTCGTTGTGTAAATCATTTGTCCTTGTTCATTAGTCATTGTGACTCCTTGTGTGAACCATTTGTTCTTGTTCATTAGTCATTGTGACTAGTTGTGTGAATCATTATCCTTAGTTCATTAGTCATTGTAACTTGTTGTGTGAATCATTTGTCCTTGTTAATTAGTCCTTGTGACTCGTTGTGTGAACCATTGGTCCTTGTTAATTAGTTATTGTGACTCGTTGTGTGAATGAGTTGTTCCAGTTTATTAGTCATTGTGACTCCTTGAAGCGTATACGGAGCGGAAGACTTAATTGTGAAATCAAGTGAGGTGAAAGATCCGAATGCACTAGGTGCAACCCGACCAGATCGTGTCTTTTGATGTGTTATTGGGCGAAGCGGAAGTCTTTTTTGTTTGTTTTTGTTTTCTTTGGTGCAAGAATAAAAGGATATTTGCTTCGATTTCTTGTGAAGAGATCGAACCAATGGGATATTTGCTATCACTAGACCTATAGCGATAACAATGGGGAATTACTCGAAAACGCATCAAGTAATTCAACTTAAACTGCGGAGCGCGTCCTTAGTTCAAGGCAAGACTCGAAATCATCGATTCTTTGAAAAAGATTGAAACAACAAGTTTCTCTCTCAAAAGGGTTTTTCTTAATTGTTTGATGATTTACAAATGAGGAGGCTAGGTCCTTATAGAGGACAAAAGCCTTGGCCTCCAAGCAAACATTTAATGCTAGTTTGTAAGTTCTAGGATGAATGAATACATAGAACTTACAACCTAGACCTTTTTGTCAACTTTTATTCAAACTAGGTTGAAAATGCAAAAAACTAAATAGGAATTCTTCTCCCCTTGGTGCCGCCACTTTCCTCTCTTTTCTCTTGTTCCCACACGGCATTCCTCTTGTTCCCACATGGTTTCAAGGTTCTTGCAGGTCTTGAGCTTTAATCGAACATATTTCCTATCTTTTATTTGAGCCCATCCAATTTTTGTGTGCGAATATGCATTACTTGGGCGTGGTTTTGCTTGGTCCTCTAAATTGAGCACAACCTCTTTCATGGGGTCGATATTCGCATCAGGTTGTTTATTAATCGTCCCGCCATACGCATCACTCGTTATGTAAATCATTTGTCCTTCTTAATTAGTCCTTGTGACTCGTTGTGTGAACCATTTGTCCTTGTTCATTAGTCATTGTGAGTCGTTGTGTGAATTATTTGTCCTAATTCATTAGTCCTTGTGACTAGTTGTGTGAATCAATTCTCTTATTTTATTTGTCCTTGTGACTCGTTGTGTGAATCATTTATCCTTGGTAATTAGTCCCTTTGTATCGTTGTGTGAATCATTTGTCCTTGTTAAATAGTCTCTTTGACTCGTTGTGTGAATCTTTTGTCCTTGTTAATTAGTCCTTGTGACTCGTTGTGTTAACCATTTGTCCTTCTTAATTAGTCATTGTGACTCGTTGTGTGAACCATTGGTCCTTGTTCATTAGTCATTGTGACTCTTTGTGTTAATCACTTGTTCTAGTTCATTAGTTATTGTGACTCCTTGTATGAATCATTTTTCCTTGTTAATTAGCCCTTGTGACTCGTTGTGTGAACCATTTGTCCTTGTTCATTAGACATTGTGACTCGTTGTGTGTATTATTTGTCCTAATTCGTTAGTCCTTGTGACTCGTTTTGTGAATCATTTGTCCTATTTTATTAGTCCTTGTGACTCGTTGTGTGAATCATTTATCCTTGGTAATTAGTCCCTTTGACTTGTTGTGTGAATTATTTGTCCTTGTTAAATAGTCCCTTTGACTCGTTGTGTGAATCATTTGTCCTTGTTAATTAGTCCTCGTGACTCGTTGTGTTAACCATTTGTCCTTCTTAATTAGTCATTGTGACTCGTTGTGTGAACCATTGGTCCTTGTTCATTAGTCATTGTGACTCTTTGTGTGAATCACTTGTTCTAGTTCATTAGTCATTGTGACTCGTTATGTGAATCATTTGTCCTTGTGAATTAGTCCTTGTGGCTCGTTGTGTTGACCATTTCTCCTGTTCATTAGTCATTGTGACTCGTTGTGTGAATCATTTGTCCTTGTTAATTAGTCCTTGTGACTCGTTGTGTAAATCATTTGTCCTTGTTCATTAGTCCTTGTGACTCCTTGTGTGAACCATTTGTTCTTGTTCATTAGTCATTGTGACTAGTTGTGTGAATCATTATCCTTAGTTCATTAGTCATTGTAACTTGTTGTGTGAATCAATTGTCCTTGTTAATTAGTCTTTGTGACTCGTTGTGTGAACCATTGGTCCTTGTTAATTAGTTATTGTGACTCGTTGTGTGAATTATTTGTCCTAATTCGTTAGTCCTTGTGACTCGTTTTGTGAATCATTTGTCCTTGTTTAATAGTCCCTTTGACTCGTTGTGTGAATCTTTTGTCCTTGTTAATTAGTCCTTGGGACTCGTTGTGTTAACCATTTGTCCTTCTTAATTAGTCATTGTGACTCGTTGTGTGAACCATTGGTCCTTGTTCATTAGTCATTGTGACTCTTTGTGTTAATCACTTGTTCTAGTTCATTAGTTATTGTGACTCCTTGTATGAATCATTTGTCCTTGTTAATTAGTCCTTGTGACTCGTTGTGTTAATCATTTTTTCTTGTTTTTTAGTTCTTGTGACTCGTTGTGTGAACCATTTGTCCTTGTTCATTAGTCATTGTGACTCGTTGTGTGTATTATTTGTCCTAATTCGTTAGTCCTTGTGACTCGTTTTATGAATCATTTGTCCTATTTTATTAGTCCTTGTGACTCGTTGTGTGAATCATTTATCGTTGATAATTAGTCCCTTTGACTCGTTGTGTGAATTATTTGTCCTAGTTAAATAGTCCCTTTGACTCGTTGTGTGAATCATTTGTCCTTGTTAATTAGTCCTCGTTACTCGTTGTGTTAACCATTTGTCCTTCTTAATTAGTCATTGGGACTCGTTGTGTGAACCATTGGTCCTTGTTCATTAGTCATTGTGACTCTTTGTGTGAATCACTTGTTCTAGTTCATTAGTCATTGTGACTCGTTATGTGAATCATTTGTCCTTGTTAATTAGTCCTTGTGGCTCGTTGTGTTGACCATTTCTCCTATTCATTAGTCATTGTGACTCGTTGTGTGAATCATTTGTCCTTGTTAATTAGTCCTTGTGACTCGTTGTGTAAATCATTTGTCCTTGTTCATTAGTCCTTGTGACTCCTTGTGTGAATCATTTGTTCTTGTTCATTAGTCATTGTGACTAGTTGTGTGAATCATTATCCTTAGTTCATTAGTCATTGTAACTTGTTGTGTGAATCATTTGTCCTTGTTAATTAGTCCTTGTGACTCGTTGTGTGAACCATTGGTCCTTGTTAATTAGTTATTGTGACTCGTTGTGTGAATGAGTTGTTCCAGTTTATTAGTCATTGTGACTCCTTGAAGCATATATGGAGCGGAAGACTTAATTGTGAAATCAAGTGAGGTGAAAGATCCGAATGCACTAGGTGCAACCCGACCAGATCGTGTCTTTTGATGTGTTATTGGGCGAAGCGGAAGTCTTTTTTGTTTGTTTTTGTTTTCTTTGGTGCAAGAATAAAAGGATATTTGCTTCGATTTCTTGTGAAGAGATCGAACCAATGGGATATTTGCTATCACTAGACCTATAGCGATAACAATGGGGAATTACTCGAAAACGCATCAAGTAATTCAACTTAAACTGCGGAGCGCGTCCTTAGTTCAAGGCAAGACTCGAAATCATCGATTCTTTGAAAAAGATTGAAACAACAAGTTTCTCTCTCAAAAGGGTTTTTCTTAATTGTTTGATGATTTACAAATGAGGAGGCTAGGTCCTTATATAGGACAAAAGCCTTGGCCTCCAAGCAAACATTTAATGCTAGTTTGTAAGTTCTAGGATGAATGAATACATAGAACTTACAACCTAGACCTTTTTGTCAACTTTTATTCAAACTAGGTTGAAAATGCAAAAAACTAAATAGGAATTCTTCTCCCCTTGGTGCCGCCACTTTCCTCTCTTTTCTCTTGTTCCCACACGACATTCCTCTTGTTCCCACATGGTTTCAAGGTTATCGCAGGTCTTGAGCTTTAATCGCACATATTTCCTATCTTTTATTTGAGCCCATCCAATTTTTGTGTGCGAATATGCATTACTTGGGCGTGGTTTTGCTTGGTCCTCTAAATTGAGCACAACCTCTTTCATGGGGTCGATATTCGCATCAGGTTGTTTATTAATCGTCCCGCCATACGCATCAAATTCTCTCCCTTAAAAAAAGAATTGTCCTCAATTCTTTGCCTCAGTATGCCGGGATCAAAGATGAATATTATAAACTTAAACAAACCCGAGCACATAGTCGAATCATATTTGATGCCGCCGGGATCAAAACAAATCTGGAAGTTAGATTCAAACTTGATTAAGAACATGAAGCAATTTGCGCACCCCGTTGATCTCTTCTTCAACTCATCATCTTCAATGTAGTCTTCATGTTTATCCATCTCCAGTGATTTGAAATTGTAATGATTATTGTAAGTCAAAACCATTTTGTGCCATCCTTGCCTGCGCTTTACTTTCTTGTGATTTCCTTCCCACCACCTTTTATGCACAATTCTACCAACATCCAAATAGTGGTTGCTTGAAACAACAAGATCATCATGAGCTTCCATGAAGATTGACCTCAATAAGAAATTATAGTTCCCACCGTGTAGCTTCTCATCAATGTATTTGTCAATTGGTGATTGATACGGTTCTTTGACTTGATATGGTTCCCACCTTCGTATCACATCCTGCATGACTCTTTGCAGTTGGGGCCAATAAAAATGCTCTTTGGGAATATCTACAGTTTTGTTTACCCCGAAATGTCCTCCAAATCCACCTTCATGAGCTTCTTGAATAAGGAGTTCTCGAGTTGGAAGTTTTGGAACATTAAGTCTATTACCTTTGAAGAGGAAACCATCTGGAATAATGAACTCATCACGAGTTCCGGACTTGCAAATCTCGAAGGTTTCTCCAAAGTCGGGATCATGCTCATAGTAACCCTTCAATGCCTCAAATCCAAGTAATCGGACATCGAGCACGTTCAATAATGAGTACCGTCGTGAGAGAGCACCGGCCACCACATTACTCTTGCCACGTTTATACTTTGATGAAAAGTGAAAGGATTGTAGGAACTCCACCCACTTGGCATGCCGTGGGTTTAACTTTTGTTGTCCATTGATGTGCTTCGGTGATTCGCGGTTTGAGTGCAGGATGAAAAGATTCGAGCAAAGGTAGTGACTCCAATGTTGAAGAGCTCTCACGATAGGATAAAATTCTTTGTCGTACGTTGAGTAATTGAGCCGGGTTTCATTCAATTTCTCGGAGAAATAAGCGATGGGTCGCTTTCCTTGTATTAGTACGGCTCCAATTCTAACGCCGCTTGCGTCACATTCCATCTCGAATGGTTGAGTGAAATCTGGGAGTGCCAATAAAGGTGGCTTGCAAAGTTTTTGAATAATCGTCTCGAACGCCTTTTGAGCAGTCGGGGTCCATACGAAGATTCCCTTTTTCGTACACTTGGTGATAGGACTAGTAATGGTACTAAAGTCCCGAATGAACCTCCGATAGAATGATGCGAGTCCATGAAATGATCGGACCTCCGTGGTGGTCTTAGGAGTAGGCCATGCCTTGATTTCTTCAATTTTGATTTGTTCCACCGAAACCTTGTCTTTAGATACCATATAGTCGAGAAAGATGACACTCTTGACCCACAACGACCACTTCTCCTTCTTTCCATAGAGTTTCTGCCCTCGAAATATGTCGAACACCTCTCGCAGGTGTATGAAATGTTCTTCCTCAGTTCGACTGTACCTGACGCGGATATGGACCCAATGGAAGAAGTTGTGCTCGACATAGAGCACCAATCAAAACCAAGCCCAAATAATACATTTTTTATGCATGAAAATTGGATGGGTTTGCGTAAAAGAGAGGTATTATGTGCGGTTGAAGCTCGAGACCCGCACACCCCTTGATCCCGTGTGGGAACAAAAGAAAAATCATATGGGAACAAGGGGAGAGGGCCGAATGTGGCGGCACCAAGGGAGAAGAACCCAATTTTATATTTTTGCATTTTTCAACATAGTTTGAATAAGATTTGACAAAAGAGTCTAAGTTGTAAGTTCTATGCACTCAATCATCCTAGAACTTACAAACTAGCATTTAATGTTTACTTGGAGGCCAAGGCTTTTGTCCTATATAAGGACCTAGCCTCCTCATTTGTAGATCATCCAAGTTGAAGTAAAAACCTTTTAGAGAGAGAAACTTGTTTGTTTCAATCTTTTTCAAAAAGTCGATGATTTCGAGTCTTGCCTTGAACTAAGGACGTGCTCCGCAGTTTAAGTTGAATTGCTTGACGCGTTTCGAGTAATTCCCCATTGTTATCACTATAGATCTAGTGATACCAAATATCCCATTGTTTTCGATCTCTTCACAAGGAATCGAAACAAATATCCTTTATCTTTTGCACAACATAAACCCAAAAACAAAACAATTAAGTCTTCCGCTCCGTATACGCATCAGTACCCCAAAATGTCATCCAAATAGATGACAACAAATCTGCTTAAGAAACGTTTGAGTACCTTGTTCATGCGTAGCATAAAAGTACTCTGAGCATTGGTTAATCCGAATGGCATGTCGATCCACTCGTATAACCCATGTCTAGTCTTGAACATAGTTTTCCACTTATCCCTTTCTCTTATTCGCATTTGGTGATAACCACTCCTCAAGTCGATCTTAGAAAAGATCTCGGACCCATGTAACTCATCAAGCATGTCGTTAAGCCTTGGGGTAGGAAAACGATATTTGATAGTTATGTTGGTCATGGCTTGACTATCAATGCACATTCGCCACATCCCATCCTTTTTTTGGACAAGTAGAATAGGGACGGCACATGGAATCAGGTCTTCACGAACATAGCCTCGATCCATTAGCTCCTCCATTAGTCGTTGCAACTCTTTTGTTTCCATTGGGTTGCATCGATAGGCCGCTTTGTTCGGTAACGAAGCTTCGGGAATGAGATCAATTTGGCGTTTGATCCCTCTAATAGATGGTAAACCAGCGGGTAGTTTCTTGGAGAAAACATCCTTGATTTCCTCATCCAAGATTGGCACAAGATTAGGATTGTCTTGAGTTGCATCGTCATAACTTGTACGATCACTTTCTTCCATCTGAGTTTCGTCATAAACTTCTTCCAATTCTTTATCAAAAACAATTGGTAGATTTGGATCAAATAAAGAAGTACCTCCCGCATGAGGTTCATCCAAGTTGGCAAATATGTCATCCTCAATCACATCTTTAATTTGATCATCGTCACTCAATGGCTCTATAATCTCGTCCTTTTCTCTTTCTTCGAAATTGAACGCATCACTCAATCTTTCCTCCTCATCAAACAACTCATCCCGATAAGCAACAGCGTCTCTCAAGGTATTCAATCGTTCATTTGGACACGCGCTTTGATAGTGCCCAAACCCCGGACACTTTAAACATCGTACTTTAGAGAGACTTGTTTCCTTAGAATCGGGCGCTCTTGCCGCGGAACTAGGGGTGGCATTTGACTTGGGTTCGCCAACACTATTCGTCGTACTCCCTTGTTTGAGATTGGCGATCTTACGATAAGTCGTAAGCGTATAAGTTGTTGGAACATATTTCTTACGCAACTTGTGTTTAAGAGAATCCCAAGATGATAATTTCCTTTTTCCGGCGCGAGCACGCCTTGCTTTCAAACTCTCGTACCATAGTGAAGCCCCTCCACTAAGTCTTTGAAAAGCGTACTTGCAGCGTTTCGTGTCATCCAGAGCATTGAAATCAAACATTCGTTCGATTTTCCGTTCCCATTCGAGGTAGTCCTCGGGGTCCGTGCCTCCTGTGAACTCGGGTAGTTCACTTACTTTGAACTCGTCAATGACTCGTTCACGTCTAGGCTGCCATTTGGGATCGTGTTCTTGTAAATTCTTTAAGGCCTTTTGAAGATCCTTGAGAAAGTTGGGATCGTCGAAGTTCATGTTTGGTGATTGGGTTTTGAGGTTTCGATCCAATCGATTAAACCTCAACTACCTCGTTGAGTCTAACCTTTGAATACCAATCGCGTTGGATATTCAACCACTAACTGATTGGGACCTCCTTAGGACCGTCTTGATTTTTTTGGGGTGATCAAGAGCCGAAGCTCTGATACCACTTAAAGCGTATATGGAGCGGAAGACTTAATTGTGAAATCAAGTGAGGTGAAAGATCCGAATGCACTAGGTGCAACCCGACCAGATCGTGTCACTTGATGCGTTATTGGGCGAAGCGGAAGTCTTTTTTGTTTGTTTTTGTTTTCTTTGGTGCAAGAATAAAAGGATATTTGCTTCGATTTCTTATGAAGAGATCGAACCAATGGGATATTTGCTATCACTAGACCTATAGCGATAACAATGGGGAATTACTCGAAAACGCGTCTAGTAATTCAACTTAAATCATGAGCGCGTCCTTAGTTCAAGGCAAGACTCGAAATCATCGATTCTTTGAAAAAGATTGAAACAACAAGTTTCTCTCTCAAAAGGGTTTTTCTTAATTCTTTGATGATTTACAAATGAGGAGGCTAGGTCCTTATATAGGACAAAAGCCTTGGCCTCCAAGCAAGCATTTAATGCTAATTTGTAAGTTCTAGAATGAATGAATACATAGAACTTACAACCTAGACCGTTTTGTCAACTTTTATTCAAACTAGGTTGAAAATGCAAAAAACTAAGTAGGAACTCCTCTCCCCTTGATGCCGCCAATTTCCTCTCTTTTCTCTTGTTCCCACACGGCATTCCTCTTGTTCCCATATGGTTTCAAGGTTCTCGCAGGTCTTGAGCTTTAATCGCACATATTTCTTATCTTTTATTTGAGCCCATCCAATTTTTGTGTGCGAATATGCATTACTTGGGCGTGGTTTTGCTTGGTCCTCTAAATTGAGCACAACCTCTTTCATGGGGTCGATATTCGCATCAGGTTGTTTATTAATCGTCCCGCCATACGCATCACTCGTTATGTAAATCATTTGTCCTTCTTAATTAGTCCTTGTGACTCGTTGTGTAAACCATTTGTCCTTGTTCATTAGTCATTGTGGAGTAAAACTCTTAGGACTCGATTTTTGGACAGATTATGACTCGAATTTTGTCAATGTGATGGACTGTTTGATTGTGATTAAAATGACTAAAACAAACACAAATCACATTGATTTTTGACAGAAACTCTAAGGACTTGATTTGAACACTTAAATAGACTTATTTAAGGACCAACAAACAACACAAGGACAGATTTTAAAGCTAACAAAAGACTCACCCTAAACAAGGCACGAAACAGCCGGTTTTGGACGAAAATAAGACCATAAATAAACTTGTTTAACTTGAATGAAAGCAATGGAATTAAGATTGTAATTTAAATGCTTATGAACTAAACATTCAAATAACAATTTCCTCAATGACTTAAGGCAACAAAACAGAAACTTTGGGACTGTTTTGACATGAAAACAAGAACAAGTAACCGAGATATGACTTAAACTAGATCACGAAGCAGGTTTAAGCCTTGGAATGAAACTCAAGATCACGAAGCAAGAGTTAATTCCGCCTCAAACACTAAGTAATGAGGGGTTTTCTGCACTAAGCAAGAAGAAAATTGATTGAAAACTTCAGTTTCAAACTCATATTTTAATTCACTCAAATCTGATTTTTACAATGAAAAAAGAGCTCCTTAAATAGAGTCCTTGTTGCAATCCTAGCCATTCATCTAAACTAGCATCTAAGGGCTCAAAAGAGTCTCCTAATGCACCAAGAAAAACGGCTCAAAAGGCCTTACAAGGCTGAAAACTAAAAGGCTAAAAGACAAGTACATAAAGAGGGTTGTTTGCATAAGTACAAGTTTCCTTTGGCATGCTCCATCTTATTTATCATAGAAGGACTCCTTGGCAGCTGGTTGTGGACCATTTAGACTGAGTATAGGACCCAAGGCAGCAGCAAAAGTACTTTAGAGGTTGCTTGGACAAAAGAGGAAAGCTTGAAAGCGATGTTTTGCACATTTCTCCAAAACCGTATTCATTGTGACCACTCGGTTTGGTGCTG
The DNA here is from genome assembly GCF_048544455.1 of Silene latifolia. NCBI lineage: Eukaryota > Viridiplantae > Streptophyta > Magnoliopsida > Caryophyllales > Caryophyllaceae > Silene > Silene latifolia. The sequence goes on from NW_027413126.1 coordinate 797,587, forward strand.
TCTTTTGCATCTGATTTAAACCCTTTCAAGATTAATTATCCTAGGCAAGAAGGCTCTAAACTCATCATAGAAGAGTCTTAGTCCGGAAAATGGCATGTGTTCTTAGACGGAATTGAAGTTGGACCTCGATTTTGGTGAAGGACCAAAACCGGGTAAAAGGATATTTCGTGGGGCTGCCCTTTTTGCTTCACATTGTGACTCGTTGTGATATAGAATTCGTAGGTTTTGAACGAACGAATTAGGGTTTGTAGAATTTTGCAGCGGAATTTTTGATTGTATTGTGAATGTAATGTGTGATTTGATGATTGTGTGGATATTGTGAATAAAGAATCGAAAATAAGGGATAGAATAGCTAATCTTGTTCTAACCTCGCAAGGTTATAGCTCGATTTGCTATAACTCAGCCTCGCAAGGAAGAGTCCTAATCTAATCTCGCAAGATTGACACAAGTTTTACTAACTGTAAACTTTATTGTATTTCTGAAATATTCTGAAAAATAAGGCCACAATCGGTCCTTATTTATAGTCCTACTCGATGTCACAATCTGACTCGAGATCTAATTCCCCAACTTATCTTTCAAGCTATCTTTTGAAACGGGAAAGGAGGCCGAGCTAGACCGCGGATTGGGACCTTCGTCCAATTTGAGGTCTAACTCAAATTCCGCCTAAGAAGACATGGTAATTTTTGTCACGTCTCAATTCTATAATGAATTTTGAGACTTTTTGCCTAGGGACTTTTATTTAAATAAGTATTCAAGCTGAGATGAATTCACAAGACAAAACCGAGTAACGAGTTTATCGGTTTTCAACAAGCGAGCTTAGTTTGCTTCCAATCGGTCCCATCTTTTTATTAATCAAATGAAGACCATCCTAAGACAATATCCAGCTACTTGAACCGTCCAAAACAGTCCTAGGAGGCTGTTTTATTTATTTTTCAAATGAGCTCAAATGTCGCTTTCAAGGAAGGTCCAAAGTGTCACTATCATTCTTACAATTGTGTAAGAGTTTTGGGGGCTGCTCTCAAGGGCTTATTTCAGCTGAATATTTGACTAAGGAAGCCTCCAATTGTGTATTCCTAGGATAGCCCTTATGTCCCTTTCATTATAAGACCTTGAGAAGACCTATTGGATTGTTCTTGTTGGGACAAAGCTCACGGCTGCCTAGGAGGGGATTTCAGCAACTTTTTCTTGTTTTCTTACTTGTTTAATGTTAGCCATTAGATGTAATTTGGATGGTTAAGATTAGAAGGACTTGGACTATATATAAGCCAAGTTCCCAAGTGTAATATTCAGATTTGCTTAAGTTAAAAACCAAGTAAGAAACATGAGTTTTCTTCATTAAAATCTCTTCTTTGCTTTGTGCTTGAAGAGCTCCTTTGCTTTGTGCTTGGAGTTTGGTAGTTTACTTGCTTGTGTGCTTTAAACTATCGAGTCTATTCCTATTGCTTTGTGTTCGGGTCTAGACATATCCTCAATCGTCCCTCAAGGACACGCCTAAAATTTCAATTTGTTTCATGCAAACTTAGGCTCATTTCTTTAGTTTTTTCCACTTAAATTATCGAGTGAGAGGTTTCACTCCAACTTGGTTATCAGAGCTTTGGTTAAAAGCCTTTCTTGTGAGTTCATTACATCCTAACCACATTAAAAACACAAAAAAACAACCATGAGTGAAGAAAGGCTTGCTGAAATTGAGTCCCAAGTTACTCAACTTTCTGAAAAATGTGATGTGTTGCTAGATTCCTTCAATGCGATCATGGCTAATATTCCAACACCACCAAGAGGAAGAGGACAACCACCTAGGGGCAGGGGTAGAGGCCGTGGACGAGCTCATGGTGGACGTGAGGAAGAAGCATTTTCAGATTCGGGGGATTCTTTTGTTGAGGCCTATCATGAGGAGCATCCTAAAGACTTAAAGATAGAAATTCCAGACTTCATGGTAGTTTAAATCCCGAAGATTTGATAGATTGGCTTAGAACTATTGAAAGAGTCTTTGAGTTGAAGTCATATTCGGATGCTAAGTGTTTTAAAGTTGCCATCTTAAAACTTAAGGGATATGCTTCACTTTGGTATGAGAACTTAAAAAATCAGAGAAAAAGAGATGGTAAGGAACCCATTAAGTCTTGGTTAAAGTTGAAGAAGAAGCTTAATGAGAAATTTGTACCTAAAGAATACACTCAAGACTTGTTCATTAAACTCACTCAACTTAAACAAGATCAACAACCACTTGAGTCTTACATTAGAGATTTTGAGCAACACACTTTGCAATGTGAAATGAATGAGAAACCGGAACAAAAAATTGTTAGGTTTGTTGAGGGTCTAGATGACAAAATTGCTCAAAGAGTCCGATTACAACATGTGTGGTCCTTTGATGAGGCCGTTAACTTGGCCTTTAGAGTTGAGAAAGTGGGAAAGGGAAGGGCTAACCCACAAAAATACCCGACCAAAACAGGCCACTACTCAAAGCCTCACGCAACAACCGAGTCAAAACCTAAAGACACCTCAAACTCACAACCAAAAACAGCCTATGTTGACAAAGGAAAGGCACCCGAAAACTCTCAAAGAAAAACCGTAGGCCTTAAGAAATGCTTCCAATGTCAAGGATATGGTCATTTCATGAAAGATTGTCCAACCAAAAGGGCTCTTAGCACCTTTGAAGTAGTCCATTGGGGAGAGGATGAGATTCTTGTTTGTGAAAATGATGAGAGTGATGAGGAACAAAAGGAGGCAGCCGAGGTAGTCATGCCAGATTCGGGACTTAGTTTGGTTACTTGGAGGGTGATGCACACACAACCACAACCATTAGAACTAGACCAAAGACAACAAATCTTTAGGACTAGATGTACGATCAAGGGAAGAGTGTGTAATTTGATAATTGATGGGGGGAGTTGTACTAATGTAGCATCAAGTACTTTGATTGAAAAACTCTCATTACCCACAATAAATCATCCTTGTCCATACAAACTAAGGTGGCTCAACAAAGGAGCCGGGGTTAGAGTTGATAAACAATGTTTGGTCTCTTTTTCTATTGGAAAGAATTATGTTGATGAGGTCCTTTGTGATGTCCTACCCATGGATGCTTGTCATTTGTTACTTGGGAGACCTTGGGAATTTGATAGGGATTCTATTCACCATGGGAAAGAGAACACCTATTCCTTCAAATTTGCTTCAAAAAGAGTCATATTGTCACCATTACCACCCACCATCAAACCTACAACACCACCTTCAATGGTTGAACCTTCTAAGGAAATCCTATTAATCAATGGGGCTGAAATGTTGCAAGAGTTAGAAGGGGAGGGGGACGTGTATGCTCTAGTGGTTACGGGGTTGGCTAAGGGGGCAGGAGGTGGCGGAGATGGTCACGGGCAGCAGGCCACGGCCAAGGAGGGAGTGTCGAGGGAGGTTCAAGAGTTACTTGATTCTTATGGGGATGTCTTTCCTAATGAACTTCCGAGTGGGTTACCTCCTCTTAGGGGCATTGAGCACCAAATTGATCTTATTCCGGGAGCCTCTTTACCAAACAAAGCGGCTTATAGAAGTGATCCAATAGCCACCAAAGAGTTGCAAAAACAGATTGAGGAACTAGTGAGTAAGGGATTTGTGAGGGAGTCACTTAGTCCTTGTGCGGTTCCGGCATTACTTGCTCCAAAAAAGGATGGGTCATGGAGAATGTGCACCGATAGCCGAGCCATCAACAACATCACCGTTATGTATAAGTTCCCAATACCTAGACTTGACGATATATTGGATGAGCTTAGTGGAGCTCAAGTGCTCTCAAAGATCGATTTAAGACAAGGCTACCATCAAGTTAGAATCAAAGAAGGAGACGAGTGGAAAACAGCCTTCAAAACCAAGCATGGCTTATATGAGTGGCTTGTCATGCCATTTGGTCTCTCTAATGCACCAAGTACTTTCATGAGGTTGATGACCGGGGTCCTTAGACCTTATTTGGGCCGATTTGTGGTGGTATACTTCGATGATATTCTGATTTTTAGTCCATCCAAAGAAGAGCATCTCAAGCATCTACAAGTGTTGTTTGAAACACTTCGGGAGCACAAGCTTTATGGAAAATTGGAGAAATGTTCATTCATGTAAAGGGAAGTCTAATTCTTGGGTTTCATCATTAGTGATCAAGGGATTCTAGTGGATCAAGAGAAGGTCAAGGCTATTCAATCTTGGCCAAGACCGAGCACCATCACCGAAGTAAGGAGTTTCCATGGCTTAGCTTCCTTTTATATGAGGTTCATCAAAGATTTTAGCACCATTATGGCTCCAATTACCGAGTGTATGAAGAAAGGGGAGTTCTCTTGGAATGATAGGGCCGAATCAGCCTTCAACAAAGTCAAGGCCTTCATGTGTGAGTCTCCTATTCTTGCATTACCCAATTTCAACAAGTTATTTGAAGTCGAGTGCGATGCTAGCGGAGTTGGAGTTGGGGCCGTGCTACTTCAAGACCAAAAACCAGTAGCATACTTTAGTGAGAAGCTCAATGGTGCCAAGCTCAATTACTCAACTTATGATAAGGAATTCTATGCCATTATTCGAGCTTTGAATCATTGGAGCCACTACTTGAAGCCAAAGCCATTTGTTTTGCATTCCGATCATGAAGCTCTCAAGTATATCAATGGCCAACACAAGCTCAATCATAGGCATGCTAAATGGGTGGAATTCTTACAATCATTCAATTTTTCAAGCAAGTACATTGAGGGCAAGAACAATGTGGTGGCCGATGCTCTTTCAAGGAGGTTCACCATGTTGAGTTTTATGGAACAAAGGGTACTAGGGTTTGAACACATGAAGGATTTGTACATTGAAGATCCGGATTTCAAAGTTGAGTGGCAAACACTCCAAGAGGGCCGAGAAAGTGAGGAGGGCAGAAGGAGTAAATACTCGAGTCAAGGAGGGTTCTTGTTCTTCGGGAATCGATTGTGCATACCTAAGGGACCTTATAGAAACTTGTTGGTCAAAGAAGTTCATTCAAATGGCCTTGCCGGTCATTTTGGCATCCAAAAGGCATATGATATTCTCCAAGAGCAATTCTTTTGGCCAAAAATGCTTGGGGATGTCCAAAGTGTGATCAAGAGGTGTGCTCCTTGTCATCAAGCCAAGTCTTCCTTCCAAAAGGGTCCCTATACACCTACCCGTCCCAAATCAGCCATGGGAGGATGTTAGCATGGATTTCATTGTGGCCTTGCCAAGGACACAACGAGGCAAGGATTCCATCATGGTCGTGGTTGATCGATTTAGCAAAATGGCTCATTTCATTGCTTGCAAAAAGACCGAGGAGGCTTCAAGTGTTGCTAATTTATATCTAAAGGAAGTGGTCAAGCTCCATGGTGTACCCAAGTCAATAGTTTCTGATCGGGATACTAAGTTTATGAGTCACTTTTGGAGGTCCTTATGGAAGTTACTCAAAACAAGGCTTCTTTTTAGCACCTCCCATCATCCTCAAACCGATGGTCAAACCGTGGTTACTAACAAGACCTTGGGCAGAATCTTAAGGGCCACGGTGTGCAAGTCTTTGAAAGATTGGGATCTCAAACTATCACAAGCCGAATTTGCATTTAATCGAGCTCCTTCATCAAGCACCGGGAAATCTCCATTCGAGGTGGTTTATGGCATTAATCCATTTATGCCTACTGATTTAGCACCTATTAAGAGGAATTCTATCGATTATGATGCCAAGAAAAGGGTCGAACAAATGCTCCAAATCCATGCCCAAGTGAAGAAGCAAATTGAGAAAACCAACGAAGGGTATGTGAACCGTGTCAAGAAACCGAGTCATCCAAAGAGCTTTGAACCCGGAGATCTTGTTTGGGTTCATTTAAGGAAGGAGAGGTTCCCACAAAAGAGGAAAAACAAACTCATGCCTAGGGCCGATGGTCCTTTCGACGTTGTGGAAAGAATTGGTCCGAGTGCTTATAAAATCAATCTTCCGGGTGAGTATGGTGTCCATGGAACCTTCAACATTGGTGACTTGAGTCCGTTTTATGAAGACCTCGAGGGTGAAGATATCGAGGATTTGAGGGCAAATCCTTTTCAAGAAGGGGAGGTTGAAACGGGAAAGGAGGTCGAGCTAGACCGCGGATTGGGACCTTCGTCCAATTTGAGGTCTAACTCAAATTCCGCCTAAGAAGACATGGTAATTTTTGTCACGTCTCAATTCTATAATGAATTTTGAGACTTTTTGCCTAGGGACTTTTATTTAAATAAGGATCCAAGCTGAGATGAATTCACAACACAAAACCGAGTAACGAGTTTATCGGTTTTCAACAAGCGAGCTTAGTTTGCTTCCAATCGGTCCCATCTTTTTATTAATCAAATGAAGACCATCCTAGGACAATATCCAGCTACTTGAACCGTCCAAAACAGTTCTAGGAGGCTGTTTTCTTTATTTTTCAAATGAGCTCAAATGTCGCTTTCAAGGAAGGTCCAAAGTGTCACTATCATTCTTACAATTGTGTAAGAGCTTTGGGGGCTGCTCTCAAGGGCTTATTTCAGCTGAATATTTGAGTAAGGAAGCCTCCAATTGTGTGTTCCTAGGATAGCCCTTATGTCCCTTTCATTGTAAGATCTTGAGAAGACCCATTGGATTGTTCTTGTTGGGACAAAGCTCACGGCTGCTTAGGAGGGGATTTCAGCAACTTTTTCTTGTTTTCTTACTTGTTTAATGTTAGCCATTAGATGTAATTTGGATGGTTAAGATTAGAAGGACTTGGACTATATATAAGCCAAGTTCCCAAGTGTAATATTCAGATTTGCTTAAGTTAAAAACCAAGTAAGAAACATGAGTTTTCTTCATTAAAATCTCTTCTTTGCTTTGTGCTTGAAGAGCTCCTTTGCTTTGTGCTTGGAGTTTGGTAGTTTACTTGCTTGTGTGCTTTAAACTATCGAGTCTATTCCTATTGCTTTGTGTTCGGGTCTAGACATATCATCTATCGTCCCTCAAGGACACGCCTAAAATTTCAGTTTGTTTCAAGCAAACTTAGGCTCATTTCTTTAGTTTTTTCCACTTAAATTATCGAGTGAGAGGTTTCACTCCATCTTTCCTAAACTAACTAGGAAACTTATTATATAATTAACTAATAAAAATCAGATTTGTGGAAACTAAATAAAACTAGAATTAGGAAATAACAGAGCTTTCCTAAACTTATTCGAAAACTAATAACAGTATTAAATAAATTAAGCTAATTCTACACAGTTTAGGAAAACTGTGTAACATACACGGCTGGAATTTCGTGTTTCCTACACGGCATTGGAAACTGTGCCTTCACTGCTTTCTCCTTTGTTGCACTCCATTTCAGCATCGTCACATAACTCGAACCCATCTTGAAACCTTTTGTTATTTGAGTTACATTTCGACTAATGAGTACCTCATTTTCGCTATCTTCCAATGCTCCCGCATCATTCTCTCCTTTTTTTTAAAAAAAATTTGCCCTCAAATTTCGAGCCACCTGGATCAAAAACGACCCACAGAAACTTATCCATGATTGTAATTGTGACCCTAAGTAGTGTTCCTTCCAGCTCTTTAAGGGCAGTACCTTCCTTGCATCGGATATGAGTTTTGAATCTCGTGTCTGTGTGCCTTCCACCCCACCTCCCTCCTTGCACAAGTGTAGAAAAACTGAAACAATATTTGCTTTTGCTAGTAAGACCACTGTGAGCTTCCACAAAAACCGAATTTAAAAACCAACAACACTGATAATCTTCAACATATAGCTTCTTGTTAATCGCTTTATCAAGCGGAGATTGATAAGGTTCTTTGTCGTGATCACTTGAACAATCATTACCATCTAATAATACCTTACCCAACATCAGATTAGCTTTGTTGGGTTCATGAATAGACAGATTTGAAAGTTCCTGAAACGAGGTTACATTAACCTTATCCGAGGTTATAGTACCCTTGGTTGAGGTTATAGTACCCTTGGTTGAGGGTTTATTAACCTTGGCTAAGGTTACATTAACCTTGAGCTGTTCATCCCCGCCTTCTATGTGTCCTCTTCTTCATGATTATCATCATCAAAAGGCTCAATTGGACCAGCTTGAAGATGCATATTTCTAACCATTGGTTCTGGTTGGTCATCGTCACTCATTGGATCGACATCATATGTGATAAACTCACTCTCTCTTTTGGTTTCATCGTTCTGGATTTTACACTCTACTGGACTGTTTGGTAATACAAAACAAGGCAACATCTCACTCAATTCTTGTAGTGTAAGTGCTCTCTTTTGCGGGCATTCACTTGCTATGTGCCCATAGCCTTGGCACTTGAAGCACCGCCTTGAACTAGCATTCTTAGGCTCCACGACCACACTCTTTCCCTTATCCTTAAGCTCTTCTTTTTGTGGTCCACTCGGGCTCATAGTATGATTGTTATTTTCGAACACAAAATCTGATTTCATAGGACAATCTTTATTTCTGTATGCTTTCTTACCCTTGTCATGTTTTTCGAATTTAAGAGCCAGCCTGCAAACATCATTAAATCCATGATAATTCTGGATTTCCACCCGTTGTGCTAGGCTCGAATCGAGGCCACGAATAAAACGCGCAGTTCTCAATTCTTCCTTCTCTTCCAAATCGCAAACAATAGACATCTTCTCAAATTCCTTGATGTAGTCGGTTACAGACATACTTTCTTACGCTAAAGATTGGAGCTTTAGATAGTTTTCTTGCTCGTAATCTTTGGGCAAAATCCGCTTCATGAGATGCTTCTTCAATTTAAGCCAAGATTCAATCTTTGCTTTACCTTCCTTTTTCCTTTGTTTTTTTAAGTTCTCGTACCACAAAGAAGCGTATTTAGTAAGTTTTAGAATTGCTACCTTGAACTGCTTCTTGTCGTCGTATTCTTTGTACTCAAACACCCTCTCTGCTTGTCGTACCCAATCTAATAATTTTTCTGGATCCATGTCGCCATTAAAATCAGGAATATCGAGCTTTAAACCCCGATCATCATCGTTCTTGTTCCTCGATTTTTCTTTTGGCTGCTCGTCTTCTTCAGATTCAGACGGACTGTCCGAATTCTTTTTCTTCTCTTTATTCTTTAACATAGTTGCTATCTCCTTTAAAACATAAGACATCTGAGCCATCCCCGTTTTTAACTCGTTATGACCATCTTCCCATGTTTTCGGAGTACCATCTTTGTCTTTAACCATAATTAAGAACTTCCCAAGATAGATCTATTAAGGAATAAATCTGAACCTTGCTCTGGTAACCAATTTGATATAGAATTCGTAGGTTTTGAACGAACGAAATAGGATTTGTAGAATTTTGCAGCGGAATTGTTGATTGTATTGTGAATGTAATGTGTGATTTGATGATATTGTGTGGATATTGTGAATAAAGAACCGAAAATAAGGGATAGAATAGCTAATCTTGTTCTAACCTCGCAAGGTTATAGCTCGATTTGCTATAACTCAGCCTCGCAAGGAAGAGTCCTAATCTAATCTCGCAAGATTGACACAAGTTTTACGAACTGTAAACTTTATTGTATTTCTGAAATATCCTGAAAAATAAGGCCACAATCGGTCCTTATTTATAGTCCTACTCGATGTCACAATCTGACTCGAGATCTAATTCCCCAACTTATCTTTCAAGCTATCTTTCCTAAACTAACTAGGAAACTTATTATATAATTAACTAATAAAAATCAGATTTGTGGAAACTAAATAAAACTAGAATTAGGAAATAACAGAGCTTTCCTAAACTTATTCAAAAACTAATAACGGTATTAAATTAATTAAGCTAATTCTACACAGTTTAGGAAAACTATGTAACATACACGGCTGGAATTCCGTGTTTCCTACACGGCATTGGAAACTGTGCCTTCACTGCTTTCTCCTTTGTTCCACTCCATTTCAGCATCATCACATAACTCGAACCCATTTTGAAACCTTTTGTTATTTGAGTTACATTTCGACTAATGAGTACCTCATTTTCGCTATCTTCCAATGCTCCCGCATCACGTTGTATAAATCATTTGTCCTTGTTAATTAGTCAATGGACTCGTTGTATGAATCATTTGTCCTTATTAATTAGTCCCTTTGACTCGTAGTGTGAATCATTTGTCCTTGTTAATTAGTCATTGTGACTCGTTATGTGAACCATTGGTCCTTGTTCATTAGTCATTGTGATTCATTGTGTGAATCACTTGTTCTAGTTCATTAGTCATTGTGACTCGTTATGTGAATCATTTGTCCTTGTTAATTAGTCTTTGTGGCTCGTTGTGTTGACCATTTGTCCTTGTTCATTAGTCATTGTGACTCGTTGTGTGAATCATTTGTCCTTTTTAATTAGTCCATGTGACTCATTGTGTGAATCATTTGTCCTTGTTAATTGGTCCTTGTGACTCGTTGTGTGAACCATTTTTTCTTGTTCATTAGTCATTGCGACTCGTTGTGTGAGTTAGTCCTAGTTCATTAGTTAGTGTAACTTGTTGTGTGAATCATTTATCCTTGTTAATTATTCTTTGTGACTCGTTGTGTGAATCAATTGTCCTAGTTCATTAGTCTTTGTAAATTGTTGTGTGAATCATTTGTCCTTGTCAATTAGTCCCTTTAACTCGTTGTGTGAATCAGTTGTCCTTGTTAATTAGTCCTTGTGACTCGTTGTGTGAACCATTGGTCCTTGGTCATTAGTTATTGTGACTCGTTGTGTGAATCACTTGTTCCAGTTTATTAGTCATTGTGACTCGTTATGTGAATCATTTGTCCTTGTTAATTAGTCCTTGTGACTCGTCGTGTGAATCATTTGTCCTTGTTCATTAGTCCGTGTGACTCGTTGTGTGAATCATTTGTCCTTGTTAATTAGTCCCTTTGACTCGTTGTGTGAATCATTTGTCCTTGTTAATTAGTAATTGTGACTCGTTGTGTGAATCACTTGTTCTAGTTCATTAGTCATTGTGACTCGTTATGTGAATAATTTGTCCTTGTTAATTAGTCCTTGTGGCTCGTTGTGTGAACAATTTGTTCTTGTTCATTTGTCATTATGACTCATTGTATGAATCATTTGTCCTTGTTAATTAGTCCTTGTGACTCGTTGTGTGAATCATTTGTCCTTGTTAGTTAGTCCTTGTGACTCGTTGTGTGAACCATTTGACCTTGTTCATTATTCATTGTGACTCGTTGTGTGAATCATTTGTCCTAGTTCATTAGTCCTTGTGACTCGTTGTGTGAATCATTTGTCCTATTTTATTAGTCCTTGTGGCTCATTGTGTGAATCATTTGTTCTTGTTAATTAGTCCCGTTGACTCGTTGTGTGAATCATTTGTCCTTGTTAATTAGTCCCTTTGATTCGTTGTGTGAATCATTTGTCCTTGTTATCTAGTCCTTGTGACTCGCTGTGTTAACCATTTGTCCTTGTTAATTAGTCATTGTGACTCATTGTGTGAACTATTGGTCCTTGTTCATTAGTCATTGTGACTCGTTGTATTAATCATTTTTCCTTGTTCATTAGTCATTGTGACTCGTTGTATGAATCATTTGTCCTTGTTACTTAGTCTTTGTGGCTCGTTGTATGAATCATTTGTCCTTATTAATTGAATCATTTGTCCTTGTTCTAGTTCATTAGTCATTGTGACTCGTTATGTGAATCATTTGTCCTTGTTAATTAGTCTTTGGCTTGTTGTGTTGACCATTTGTCCTTGTTCATTAGTCATTGTGACTCGTAGTGTGAATCATTTGTCCTTGTTAATTAGTCCACGTGACTCATTGTGTGAATCATTTGTCCTTGTTAATTGGTCCTTGTGACTCGTTGTGTGAACCATTTGTTCATGTTCATTAGTCATTGCGACTCGTTGTGTGAATTAGTCCTAGTTCATTAGTTAGTGTAACTTGTTGTGTGAATAATTTGTCCTTGTTAATTATTCTTTGTGACTCGTTGTGTGAATCAATTGTCCTAGTTCATTAGTCTTTGTAAATTGTTGTGTGAATCATTTGTCCTTGTCAATTAGTCCCTTTTACTAGTTGTGTGAATCATTTGTCCTTGTCAATTAGTCCCTTTTACTAGTTGTATGAATCATTTGTCCTTGTTAATTACTCCTTGTGACTCGTTGTGTGAACCTTTGGTCCTTGTTAATTAGTTATTGTCATTCGTTGTGTGAATCACTTGTTCCAGTTTATTAGTCATTGTGACTCGTTATGTAAATCATTTGCCCTTGTTAATTAGTCCTTGTGACTCGTTGTGTAAACCATTTGTCCTTGTTCATTAGTCGTTGTGACTCGTTGCATGAATCATTTTTCCTTGTTCATTAGTCATTGTGACTCGTTGTATGAGTCATTTGTCCTTTTTAACTAGTCCTTGTGACTCGTTGTATGAATCATTTGTCCTTGTTAATTAGTCCCATTGACTCGTAGTGTGAATCATTTGTCCTTGTTAATTAGTCATTGTGACTCGTTAGAACCATTGGTCCTTGTTCATTAGTCATTGTGACTCGTTGTGTGAATCACTTGTTCTAGTTCATTAGTCATTGTGACTCCTTGTATGAATCATTTGTCGTTGTTAATTAGTCCTTGTGACTCGTTGTGTTAATCATTTCTCCTTGTTAATTAGTCCTTGTGACTCGTTGTGTGAACCATTTGTCCTTATTCATTAGTCATTGTGACTCGTTGTGTGAATTATTTGTCCTAATTCATTAGTCCTTGTGACTCGTTGTGTGAATTATTTGTCCTATTTTATTAGTCCTTGTGACTCGTTGTGTGAATCATTTATCCTTGGTAATTAGTCCCTTTGACTCGTTGTGTGAATCATTTGTCCTTGTTAAATAGTCCCTTTGACTCATTGTGTGATTAATTTGTCCTTGTTAATTAGTCCTTGTGACTCGTTGTGTTAAACATTTGTCCTTCTTAATTAGTCATTGTGACTCGTTGTGTGAACCATTGGTCCTTGTTCATTAGTCATTGTGACTCTTTGTGTGAATCACTTGTTCTAGTTCATTAGTCATTGTGACTCGTTATGTGAATCATTTGTCCTTGTTAATTAGTCCTTGTGGCTCGTTGTGTTGACCATTTCTCCTTGTTCATTAGTCATTGTGGCTCGTTGTGTGAATCATTTGTCCTTGTTAATTAGTCCTTGTGACTCGTTGTGTAAATCATTTGTCCTTGTTCATTTGTTGTAGCAAAATAGGGGGGGGGGTCTATCATTTTTTGTTAAGCTCGAAATAACAGCTCGTTCAACTATTACTTCGCGGTTTTTCAGTCCTATCTTTTTGGCGAAACAAGGGCATTTTTTTTTATGGAACGACATTTCTGTCAAGAGGGGCAGCAAGAATGAAGCCTAATGCACATCTTAGAGTGACATGCTGGTCCATGAACGTTTATAATATTGATAGCTATAAAATGCATTTTGGAAGGGCCTCAATTCAGAAGATACAAATTTGATTAAAGAAGACTGAAGTGCGGCAGACTTGAAAACGACATAAATGGTCCTACATTGTCCTATCTTCACATTATGGCATATAAGAACAACGTACCAGCTGCTATTCCAACTCCAACGTCCCTTTTGTTTATTTTATATTGTTTTATGCAATTGGTATTGATGTAAACTTGTCCTATAGTAAGTTTGTACTCAGCCCTTGGATGAGATTGTTTAAGACCCTTAGATTAGAGTATGATAGCTGCCCTTATACTTAGGGTTTCCTTTTGCTTGCCTATATAAAGGCCACTCTCTCATTGTAATAATCAGATTTTATGAATGATAAAAAGTTGTTGTGTCAAACACAAACTTAAGGGATGCTTAAGGGCTCTCTTGTCCAACCAATAGTGGCTTAGCCTTTCTTGGTTGTGCGATTAAGGAGGTTAACTTTGTGCTAGGCTGTGGTTAAGCTCTCCTAATCGTGTATGTTAAGGACTAATCTTGTGCTAGGCTGTAGATTAGGCCTTAATCATATCCTCTAGCTCGAATTAGAGAGTTAATACTTGTGCTAGGCTGTAGTTTAACTCTTTAACCGGGTAGTTTGTGACAATTTCTTCACCATGTGCTTGCTTTGGGAAGTAATTTCACATCCATATCTTTCATTTTTATGTCCAATAAAACAAGGAAATAAGAGTCCAAGAATGGACAGCCAAGGACCGTGTAAAACAGCCACAAAGCAGCCTGGTTTGGGCGTGAATTGAGGTTGTTTTCTCGACTTGAGTTGTCCTTATTTATCAAGCTTGCAACGGTCCCTTGTAACGTTGCATCCGTTGTTTATTTTTGTGCCTTGTTTTGCCTCTTTTTCTTGCTGTTTTTAAAGGATTTGAAAAGGGGAGAAACTGTTTTTTTTAAGTATGCCAAATTCGTGCATACCCTATGGTGGCTCCATTGCAATTCGTAAGGACCCCCGGGGTTTACACTCCAAATTGGTATCAGAGCTTCGGCTCTTGCAATTTCTTAAATCAAGACGGTCTTGGGAAAAGAAGGTAGTCATGGATGTGCAAAGGAGCCACCCTTCATTCCTGTGCATAGACTGTGGTTTGAACGAACGGCCTAATACCTGTTAAGGACACTTGTGCTAGACTGTAGTGTCTTGGATTAGGTTAGTTAGCAAAAGGATCCTAAACCTGTGCTAGGCTGTGGTTTAGAGTCCTCTTGTTGTTGTCTTTTTCATCACCCATACTCCTATTTTTCTAAAATTGTTTTGTTCCTTTTTCCTGTCTTTTTTGCACAACAAAATTTGAGGACAAATTTTCTTTAACAAGGAGAGGTTGTAGCAAAATAGGGGGGGGTCTATCATTTTTTGTTAAGCTCGAAATAACAGCTCGTTCAACTATTACTTCGCGGTTTTTCAGTCCTATCTTTTTGGCGAAACAAGGGCATTTTTTTTGTATGGAACGACATTTCTGTCAAGAGGGGCAGCAAGAATGAAGCCTAATGCACATCTTAGAGTGACATGCTGGTCCATGAACGTTTATAATATTGATAGCTATAAAATGCATTTTGGAAGGGCCTCAATTCAGAAGATACAAATTTGATTAAAGAAGACCTGAAGTGCAGCAACTTGAAAACGACATAAATGGTCCTACATTGTCCTATCTTCACATTATGGCATATAAGAACAACGTACCAGCTGCTATTCCAACTCCAACGTCCCTTTTGTTTATTTTATATTGTTTTATGCAATTGGTATTGATGTAAACTTGTCCTATAGTAAGTTTGTACTCAGCCCTTGGATGAGATTGTTTAAGACCCTTAGATTAGAGTATGATAGCTGCCCTTATACTTAGGGTTTCCTTTTGCTTGCCTATATAAAGGCCACTCTCTCATTTTAATAATCAGATTTTATGAATGATAAAAAGTTGTTGTGTCAAACACAAACTTAAGGGATGCTTAAGGGCTCTCTTGTCCAACCAATAGTGGCTTAGCCTTTCTTGGTTGTGCGATTAAGGGAGGTTAACCTGTGCTAGGCTGTGGTTAAGCTCTCCTAATCGTGTAGGTTAAGGACTAATCTTGTGCTAGGCTGTAGATTAGGCCTTAATCATATCCTCTAGCTCGAATTAGAGAGTTAATACTTGTGCTAGGCTGTAGTTTAACTCTTTAACCGGGTAGTTTGTGACAATTTCTTCACCATGTGCTTGCTTTGGGAAGTAATTTCACATCCATATCTTTCATTTTTATGTCCAATAAAACAAGGAAATAAGAGTCCAAGAATGGACAGCCAAGGACCGTGTAAAACAGCCACAAAGCAGCCTGGTTTGGGCGTGAATTGAGGTTGTTTTCTCGACTTGAGTTGTCCTTATTTATCAAGCTTGCAACGGTCCCTTGTAACGTTGCATCCGTTGTTTATTTTTGTGCCTTGTTTTGCCTCTTTTTCTTGCTGTTTTTAAAGGATTTGAAAAGGGGAGAAACTGTTTTTTTTAAGTATGCCAAATTCGTGCATACCCTATGGTGGCTCCATTGCAATTCGTAAGGACCCCCGGGGTTTACACTTCATTTGTCCTTGTGACTCCTTGTGTGAACCATTTGTTCTTGTTCATTAGTCATTGTGACTAGTTGTGTGAATCATTTTCCCTAGTTCATTAGTCATTGTAACTTGTTGTGTGAATCATTTGTCCTTGTTAATTAGTCCTTATGACTCGTTGTGTTAACCATTGGTCCTTGCTAATTAGTTATTGTGACTCGTTGTGTGAATGAGTTGTTCCAGTTTATTAGTCATTGTGACTCATTATGTAAATCATTTGTCCTTGTTAATTAGTCCTTGTGACTCGTTGTGTGAACCATTTGTCCTTGTTCATTAGTCGTTGTGACTCGTTGTATGAATCATTTGTCCTTGTTAATTAGTCCTTGGACTCGTTGTATGAATCATTTGTCCTGGTTAATTAGTCCCTTTGACTCGTAGTGTGAATCATTTGTCCTTGTTAATTAGTGATTGTGACTCGTTATGTGAACCATTGGTCCTTGTTCATTAGTGATTGTGACTCGTTGTGTGAATCACTTGTTCTAGTTCATTAGTCATTGTGTCTCGTTATGTGAATCATTTGTCCTTGTTAATTAGTCTTTGTGGCTCGTTGTGTTGACCATTTGTCCTTGTTCATTAGTCATTGTGAGTCGTTGTGTGAATCATTTGTCCTTGGTAATTAGGCCATGTGACTCATTGTGTGAATCATTTGTCCTTGTTAATTGGTTCTTGTGACTCGTTGTGTGAATCATTTGTTTATGTTCGTTAGTCATTGCGACTCGTTGTGTGAATTAGTCCTAGTTCATTAGTCAGTGTAACTTGTTGTGTGAATCATTTGTCCTTGTTAATTATTCTTTGTACGGAGTATAGTAAATAAATATAAATTCCTTAAAAAATAATATCTTAATAAAAAAAATACCAGCTATCTAAAAATATTATATGTATAATTGTTTTGCAGAAATAAATCTAATAATTGGGAATACATCGACCTATTTAAAAAAATTAAATCACCATAATAATTATAATTATACTCTTGAATCTTTTAAAAACTGTATATTTGAAGGTTTTCGAAAAAAATATTGATAAATCTTTTAAAATGAAAAAAATACGAGTAACAATGAATGTAGAAGTGGAGATTTTCGGAGAAAAAAGCAAAAGAAAAATTATTTACGAATAATCCTCTAAAAAAACATAAAAAAACACTTTAATGAATATATTAATATATAATAAATAAGAAATAGTCAAATAAGAAGCATATTAGATCTGAAAAAATCTTGGAAAAAACATATTGACAAAATTTTAAAAATCGAAAAAAAATATGTACTTTGAAATGGACAAGCGAATAAAAGAACCCAGAGTATAATTTTTGGATCATACTTACATGAATTTCTTTTACTTATACTCTCAATTAACTCCAATATTAACATTAAATTTATTAAATTTGAATCTAAAAGGCATTAAAGATTAAAGAATATGTATATTGATGTAAATTGTCGATAGGCGGAAAATTAGAGGAAAATTTATTTTTATTTTTTCTATTAGGGTGGAGACCCGGTAGAGATCAGAATAAGAGGTGAAAAGTGTGAAGGTGATACTTGAGAATGGGTAGGATCACAAAAGGAGAAAGATGATGAGGAACAAAGATTGGTTTAAATGAGCTTAAAAATATAAGAGGTGACTGATGAGGAGTGCAGCGGAACTTTAAGATAGGGGTAGAGAGCCACATGAAATGGGACGAGGGGGTAAAATGAGTGAGGAGGTGGCTGGGTATGGTTAATTACTTAAAACATATTTTTGGTTATGTATAATTTGTTTAGCTTTTAAGTTTTGGTAGGTTTATCCGTTTATATGTCAAAATCAGAATTTATAGGTAGGTAATACAGACTTACGGAGTACGTTGTAGTGAATAATAGAGCGTACGATAGTAGTGAATAATATGGGATATGGTTGTTTTTGTGAAGCGGTTTTGCCGATAAGACGATTTTATTGTCTAAAAATACAAATTATTTATTAGCATAAAATAAAAAGTTTTCTAATAAGAATAGACCGTTTTACACTATGATGTCATACTATTCTATAATTTGTGTAAGGGAATATTTGTCATTTTGTGAAAAGTTATTTACCTGATATAGAAATAGATAACGAATGAATAATATACTTAAAATAAAAACAGATTACAAATGATTTGGCCGGAGGGAATAATAGTTTCGAACTCATATTTTAGTCATATGTGCATTTAAATAACTGAAAATGTCGACCCAATTACAATTTAGACACATCAGGATTGTTGATCTAAATATTATAGGAGTATAATTTATAGATGTACATTTAATTTATTTTAACATGTCGAGATAATATATAGTTATTTTCATTTCCGCCGGCCCTCCATATAAGGTTTTTCTTTGTTCTTTATATCAGTTTAAATGTATTAAAATCATGTTATATTCACTAGATACTTTTAACCAATTTAATTGATCATGAACTTAAAATTCATTTAAAAACATATACTTATATTTTGCTTTTATCTTTGTCGCTGGTAAAAAAAAAAACTTATATTTTGCTTGAATATATTCTCATCGTTGTTTGTTTTGCGATGTCAATAAACAAAGTTAAGGATAATCATACTCATTTAAGTGCTCTTATATACAATGATCAGTGCTGTCTTTGGGCCCGTACGGGCCGAGCGGCTGCACAGGGCCCCCAATTTTTTGGGTCATAAATAAAAGTAAAAGTAAGAATAAATAACTACAGTACACTAAATGTTTAATGAAAGATAGTGTCTTGGTGGATAGTAATTAGGTTTTTAGATAAGAGATCTCAGGTTCAAGACTTTGTAGCCACATTTATGTATTCTTTTTTCTTTCTTTTTTAAAATTTTGTTTCTTAAAATGTTATATATAGGGCCCCCATATCTAGAGTTCGCACAGGGGCCCCCAAAATCCCGAGACGGCCCTGACAATGATAAATTGATAACGCATGTTATTAATTACGACCCGTGCATTTTCTGCACGGGTTTAAAACTAGTATTAGATGAAGGTGTGGCAGTAGCTCTCCAGATTTTGATTTTAAGCTTAAGATCTAGGTCTATATGACACCACACACAAAGAGACAAAAGGAAAACCCAATGCACCAAGGCAACTTCACACCTAGAAAACCAATGGTAGCATATACTGAATAAATCAACAAATAAAAATTTACCGGGACAACGCCCAAATTAATCCCAAAACAGCCAATTAGATCAGCGAAAGAAAACAAAAAACTGAAGAAAGAAAACAAAAAACTGAGAACATATCGCTAAAAAACATAAACACAATAAAATAATTTACGTATTACCCACTTATCATAATCATTCACACTAGTAAAAAAATATTAATTTGCGGCTCCAAAAAAATGGGTCTTTTGCGATGTTTTTGATGTACCAGCAAATGAGGGGGCCGCAAATAGCAAATTTATTTGCAGCGTTAAAAAAACACTGCAAATAAATGACAATTTGCGGCATTTTTTCTGAAACAACGCCGCAAATAAAAACCTTATTTGCGGTGTTTTTCAAAAATAATGCCGCAAATAGCAAAAAAAAAAAATTTGAAAAAAATCCAACATAATGATTTAAATATAGTAACTCAAATATATTTTTTCCACAACATGATCTTACATGATATAAGTAAATATTCTAAATTCATACGTTAAATAGAAATAAAACATAGGAGTATACCAATACACAGTACTCCAAAGCTAATTACAAGGGAACTAAAATACCATATTTGTGACAAATTAAATAGAGGCTTACATCCTACTGATATATACTTCATATTAACTACCCCATTTGAAGATATATTTATGAAAATAATACTTCAGTAGCAAATCAAAATATTTGAGAAGAGATTTCCAATCAAGGGACAAGCAGCAACCGCTGATTCTAATTTGGATTTGCGAATATAAGCTTTAGTATGCATAAGCATAACCTGAGATCAAACCTACAAGGATGAATTTAAAACTAACTATAAAATACAATAAATGCCAGTTTTAAACTCGATATAGTGAAAGTCAAATCAAAATGTTCGATAAGAAACATGATTAAACAGCCAACCTGACTATGCATATTAGTTAGCTCCACCAAATCATGATCAACTACCTATTTGACCTGAATGACAATCCAAAGAATAGCGTTGTGCATAAGAACAATTTCATTCAGTTGAGTTTCTGACGAAAAATAGACGCGTGCAGCTAGGTAGAATAAGTAATAGAGTTTTTGATGAAATATAGACTGACGCCTTCTTAAAGAGTTCAGACAAACCATTAAAACTAACAAGGGCATTGTTGAGAAACCTTTAAGAAATCAATCAAGACCATGGAAACGAACTAGTACAAAGTGACAATGTGTTAGGACAGAAGCCATCGTGCTAGAACCTGAAACTCAAACTATTTCACTACTACAATAAATAGAAAAGGAATCATTGATAAATAACCTAAAAAGTAGATAGATGGGTTCTTTTGTCAAAGAAACCTTTATGGTGTGTTTGGATTGAGGGATTTGGAGGGAAAAGAAATGGAGGGAGAGTATGGGATTTAAAATCCCTTGTTTGGATAGCAAATAAGGGTGGAGGGAAATGAAGGGGGAGAGATTTGGAGGGATCCATTTTCCCTCCTTCAAGGCAAATCAAAATCTCTCCGCAATAGGTAAGATTTGGAAGAAAATTGTATCCAAACACCCACACCCCACTCCCCTCCCCTTCCCTCCCTCCTTTTCCCTTCCCTCCTTCCCCCTCCCCTCCCTTTCCCTCCACTTTTGCTATCCAAACACACCCTTAAGCATAAATGAATGGTCTCTTATGAATAAGCAAAGAAACCATTTAAGTTTAAAAATGATTCTTTAGTCAAAATCAAAATATTAAATAAACAAAAATCCAATATCTCAATTTATTTATTTCCTCAATTAAACCCAACAACTCCATTCTCACCCTCAACTTACTAGCTCAGATCTGAGGCCATCATTTTTGAAGCATAACCAGACGCCGTTACTAGCGTTCGACACCACGCATCGGAGCAGCATCACCAAAACTCTGATGTCGTTTAACACTAATTCGCTGCCTTCTTACACCAGAAGATGAGAGTGGTACATAGTCCCTCTACTATAATTCTATTTTGGAATTTTTCAGAAATTTTATCTAAGAACTTCGTTATTCAGTTCGAGTTTTTTTTTTCATGTTTTCAATTTATTAAGGGTGGGTAATTTTTGAATTCATGTTTAAAGTAGATTGATGAGTTTTTATTTAGGGTTTATAAACAATTTTGTGATTTTAATTGACATTCAAAGTTAGATCTAAGTTTGGTGTACAATTGTGATTATTTGTGTATAAAATTTTTCGTAATTGAGATCAAGTACTCCAAATAACAAAAGATCAAGTCATGTAAAGAACTAGCGAAGAGGTATGATTTGCCTTGAACAAACAATTAGCACTAAATTCAATCACACATTGCTTAGGAAGCGTGAAGAGGTGTGAAGGCTAGATATGAGCATCATGCTGCCAACAAGCAAAGAGTTTAACACTTGGGCTTTGATTTGCTATATCAACTATTCTTTTGTTGTAGTTGTTGAATAATAGATCCTTTGTTTGTCTATGATTCTGTGGACGGTTCTATGAGTACTGGTTTTTAAAGTTGCTTTCAGTTGATTTTCGGTTTGTATATTCCATAAGAGTATAGTATGGTGTTGAATTATGATTGTGTACTACTTGTTCTATTGTAGTTGTCGAATAAAAAAGACGTTGGTTATTTTATTATTGTGCTTGTTTTTAATTTGATTCTATTTTGGTTGTACGATTAGTGCATAAAGGACTGTGACAAACTGTGGAAAGAGGGAGGGAACTTCGGTCGAATCACAAGATGGTAGCCAGGGCTTTGACAAGGAAAGGAACTACATTGGTGAAGTTGGCAAAGGTACCTTTCACTTGACATACTTCTATGTCATGCTGCTAGTATCGAGCTTGTTTCTATGAGAAACTAAGAAGAATTTCGCTTGCACATTAAGTCCGTTGTGTGGTATATTATGCACCTGTTGCTTGTGCAATTAAAGAATAGTGCAATTCATCATTTAGTGCTTGTATATTCTAAAAAAATATATTTGTTCTGACCACAACTGCATATTTAGAACAGTCTCCCCTTTTCCTTAAGATGGAAAGCACATAATTTTTAGTTAAGTGATTCTTCTGCCTTATTTTTGTGCCATGACCAGTTTGTGCTCAAGAGCCCGGATCAAGTATTTTTTTCTTGGTACCATCATTAATTTTAGTTTGATGTCTCTTTTACTTAGCATAAGATATTATTTTGTTGCTAGAAGCAGGTAATGTCGTGCATTATACTTCGTACTAGTTAGGTTGGTTTGTCATATAAGCACTAATTTTGGTCCTGTCATGCCTGTATTGCAAGATTAAAGATGGTGCAGTGGAGAATTTGGGTATGGTTTATGGATTGGCATCTTGGTCTCTTCTGTATTTTTCGTCAGGTAAGCCTGTTTAATTTTAGTAGTAACTATTATGGAGTACTACAAAACAAACCAAACGAAATCTTGCATCTTGAATTCTTGATCCATAGCCTGGTCAGTTTGTTACCCTTCATGACATATAGTCCTAAATATCAATTTTTGCAAGACGAGGCGTGGAGTTTACGATGCAGCTATTCCCCACTTTGAGTTAGAGTTATGTACTGAGAAGGAAGGACCAGGGTACGATAGCCATCTTTTTATAATTTGCTTATTTTACGTCGAAGAGATGTTTTAATCACTAATGCTTGGAATTGTGTCGTGGTTTTCATTTTTTAGTTGTCTCTCTTGGTTTACTAACTGAAGCTTTATATGTTCATTATTCACTTTGTGCAAACCTAATGACTTAGATTGTCCGTGTGAGAATATGCTAGCTATTTGTAAAGTACTCCCTGAGGTTTAGTCGTTGAATCATTTAGTTTTAGACGCTTGCTTGGAAATACGGATTATCGCACAATTGTGATGTACTACTTATGAATCTTACTTTTAAGAATATTTTCTTCAAGTAAACTTTAAGGATAACTTATAAAAGGTAGCATAATTTTTTCTATCTCAAGCAAGTTATCGTAATTTTATCATGTGGTCTACTTTATCGTTTTGCCATTTTTCTCTTTTTTCACAAATATTAGTATTGGTTTTTAGTCAATATGCTTATTTTTGTTTTGTAGTATTTTGAAGATTTCCGAAGGACTTATAAGTTATACCCAACAAATGCTTGACGAGGATAGGGAAATATGGATTACATTTGTTCTCAAACACACACAAGTAGAGGAAGAAGATGCTACAGGGGTTGATCAAAGAGAGTTAGATTTTATTTATTATTGCAATTTTTTTTGAAAACTGTCATTTTAATTTTTAGTTTGTATTAATGGTCCAAAATTACTTGCTTCAAGTGATTGTAAAACAAATACACTTCTCAGTACTATATATATGGTGTAGATTTTTTAATTGACTCCTTCTGTCCCCATTATTAATAATGCTGACGCATCAATTCAGGCTAGTTGACGAAAAAAAATTAATAAAAAAATCAAAGAGACCATACTTCTCTAATCCTTGGTTTTTGTAAAGAAACCATTTATCTCTCTTGCTTGGTTTTTAGTAATGAGTTAAGAAACCATTTTTTGGACTTTAATGGTCTCTTTTTCACTTGGCAAAGAAACCATCTATCTAAGAGGGATACTTTTGTACTTTTATTTAAAGAAACCATTTCTATTTAAATGGTTTTTTTACCCTAAGAGACCTTTGACCTTGAAACCATCCCTATGTTGGTTTTTTAGGTCTATTTCCAATGGTCTCTTTGCCATTTTTTCTAGTAGTGTTTGTTAGTTAAAGAATAAACATTACCAATCCAATCAGACTCTCAAGGGTGAGTAACTAAACTTTTGGCTGCGGCACAACAAACAACTAGCTTTTTTCCATGGAAATATTAACATTTTAAATCTATGAACACCTACATTGACAATATAAGATGAGGGCATTCATGAAAAATGATATCTCTTCCTTGCTAAACAAAAAATACATAAATACATACGTTCAATAAGATACAGCAGACAACAACAATGAAATTAAATCCCTAAACTCTTTTGTGATGGTGAGGAGGAAGTTACTACATACCTCTCAGACATTAGAACTTAGAAGGATGTAGAAGATCAATTAAGCTGAGTGTTCCATCAAGGTTCATCATTGTGTCTAATATCAACACTCTGTAAAATGGATTTCTGCAACAAGTTCGATAAAAATAACTTAATTATCTCTGAGAGTGCTGCGAAAATACGGAACAAAAGATGAATTCCCAGGCTTTGCTAAGCTCAAGATGTACCAAACCAAAAATCACATATTGATATATCTAGCGAAGGAACTGTTGAGTGTAGCCTATAAAAAAATTTAAGTAGACTAGCCTGGAGTGTTAGCGTTTGCTTCACTAAGCTATAGTTAAAGTAAGACTTCTCATAACATATTGGAAAACTTGAGACGAGGTGTACTGGTATGAAAAATAGAACCTTGAATGTAGAATAACATAGTATGAAGAATAAAACCACCAGCAATGAACGCATCATCAAATCAGTACTTTTCATAGGTAATCCGTGCAATAGAGTAACATTCATGACTTCAAGTGGTAGCAAAGCCAGGGTATGAGATTCTGAGGGTAACTGTTGTTGGGAAATGTGTCCTCAACAATAGTGCGATCATATGATTTAAATATCATTATTAAATCTCATTTTAAAGAATACAATTGGGAAGTATTTATACTGTCAACTGGTCAACATATATCGGTAATGATTGGCTAGCTAGAGTTTGACATTACTGTCGTGTGACGGTGGTGATCAGTTGACCCCCTAGGTCATACCTATAGGGCGACACTCTTAATTGATTATTTAATTAATCGTATAATGTTACGAGTTAATTAAATTACTTGAAAAATTGACGGACGATTTTGGAAGTAAAATTTACGTATCAAATTGAAATGTGATTAAATGAGATACGGTCTGAGTAATCGAATTGTATCATTACTCGGATGAAATTATTGTTTAAAGAAACAATTGGATTTGAATGAATTATTATAAATACGATTTATAAATGGAAAAATATTTTGGTGCAAGTAATTATGAAACTACTAAGTCAATTTTGTATATGACGTATTTTTATTAATACGTTGATTTTTAATATGTTAAAAATACATGACAATTTTATGTTACATGTGACATATGACATATTGACAATTGACAAAAATAAAATGGATTCATGTTATCCATATGGACCGAAATATTGGGCATAATTAACATATTCTTATTGTGTTAATTTAGATTAGTGGAATTCATCATTATTTCTCTAATTTAGGCATGCACACCTAGGGTCCTTTTGTGTAAGAGCACAAAGGCCATGCATTGGCCATGCTTCCCCTCCTACCCGGTTCTACATAGAAAAGAACAAGGGTTCTTTTGATTATTTTTAATTATCATTCACCATATGAATGGATGCATGATTATTATTATTCATTCACTTCAAATTATTATTTTTAGAGAGATAAAAATAATCCTCTTCCTCACCTCTCCTCCTACCCGGTTTTAGGAGCTAAAAACCAAACAATTTTGGTTCAATTTTTCACAAGATTAATATTATACTAGCTCAAATAATATTAATTAGATTAAGAGTTAGCTTTGGGTATTATTCCTAAGGAGAGATCCTACACTTGGATCTTGTTCTTCCATTAAAGGAAAGCTCAAGAACAAAAGAAAAGGAGATTTCTTTTGTGCCCATTTGAACCAAAATTTCAATGTAAGGATATGATTTCTTCTCTATTTTATTATATTGTTTGCATGCATAAAATCCACATTTTAATTTTATGACAAATTAATTTCGACATATATGAGTATGTTAGTATGTATAAATATCTACATTTCCTTCAATCGGTATCAGAGCCACGGTTGTTTGCATGCAAATTGGTTAAAAGTTTTTCCGAGTTATAAGAATAACAAATAAAACTTGTAAAATTTGTGTTATTATGATATATCACGAAATTAATCCATGCATGTTAATATTTCTGGTCCTAAAATGTTTTAGGATATTTTGGTTAATTTTTCGGATTTTTATTGTTCATAATTTACAATAATGGCATTTAAATGTGATTTTATGAGTAAAAATGTCATTTTTGGTCTAAAATTAGCTATACTTCGAATTTTCCATTGATTTTTGGATATGTTGTCACATATATTATTTTGAGATAACCTGTAAATTTTCATAATTTTTGGACTTGTTATGCTCGAAAAATGAATTTTTCATTATTAAATTCGGATTTAGGTGAAAAATAGGTTAATATGAGTTAAATTTCGAATATGGTCATAGAAAATTAATATGTTGTCACATGCAATTTTACAAGATGTGTGTAAAATAATTGGCTATAAAGAAGTCTTTTTGCATGATTTATGAATTTTTGAAGAAAAATAGCATAAATAGTGACATTATTAGTGGAAAATTAATAAAACATAATTTATGACTTAGGAAAAACGTCTAATGTTGCATTTTATTATATTTTTCAGATCTAAAATTGAAAAGTTAATGAAAATAATTTTTCCATGTTTTTATGATTATTTTATTAAAAATCGATAAACCGCAACATTGTTTTTCCGGAAAAATTTCGAAATTTTTAACCTAAGATTTTGAACATTATGAGTGTCATGGTAATTTTCCAGAATGTTCATGAGTTTAAATTTCAAATTTTGAATTTATTTGAAATTTTGTGATTTATTTGAAGTTTAATAGCTTATTTTTGTAATTTTTGGTCCATTTATGAACAATTTTGTAAATATGGGTTAATTATGGTCAAATTATTAGTGAAGTCTAAATTTTGAGTCCTAAGAGGTTAGGGTAATTAACTTATGCATAAATATGAGTTTATGTATTTTTGTGATTATAAAATGTTGAAATCACGCAAATCCGTAAAAACCGAGTAATATACGATATTGGCTATTTAAAGGCGATTTAGCATAAAATTGAGCATGTTCATACATATTATAATGCTGCATTTTCTTTATGATTGTCATAATTTTAATTTATGTAATTTTTGAATTATGTAATTTTACTTAGTATGGCCTTAGATTTTAATTGGTATTTCCCGAAATGTATGGGAATATCGATTCGGTTGTAATTTTTATTGTGATCTCGTATCACCGTTTTGTAATTTAATAGATTTAGTTTATTTTAGTTACAAATGTATAATAGGAATTATGTAATTTATTATGTAATTTTATTCATTCCGGAGTTCCCAAAGACGGATTTCTTCAAGAATGGCGATACATAAAGACGGTGTTACCTCGAGATGCGTGCCACAACCGAAGTTCAAGGGACCAATGGAGTTGGTTTCCGAATATGTAATAGTTAAATAGTTTTTCTATTTTAGGAAAGGCCATACTAGGATTTATTTATCTTTATGCTTGCATTTTATTTATGTCACATGCATCGCTAAATCGCCATAACTAAAACATGCATCCTTATTTTATCGAGTTTATCGACCGTGTCAATTCGAATTATCGTAGTTCACCGCTTTAGTTCACTTAAAACGTGATAGATAATAAATTGACATGACCTCTCGCTAAAACAAACAATTGAGACATAGCCTTACCAAATAGTAGAAACCATGAAAACCTATTTCGCGAGGGAGTGCACTCGGCTACCCCGGGGTACAAACCTTGTTACGTAGGGGAAGTGGGTGATAAATGTCTATCCACCGAATTCATGTTGATGAGGGTTGCATCGGCTACCCCGTGCCTAAGTTGATGTGGGTTTGGAAAATGGACACATTTATTCGAAATTTGGATTGTACTCAACAAAAGTTATTGATAAGGGTTGCATCGGCTACCCCGTGCCCTTGTTGATGTGTTTTGGGCTATAGATAAACATTAGAGTAATTTTATCGACCAAGAGTTCTAAAAGTAGAATCGATTAAAAGGTTAATCCACCGAGTTATATTGATAAAGGTTGCATCGGCTACCCCGTGCCTAAGTTGATATGAATTTGGGTCTTGGAATCATTTATTATAGTTGGGTAGAGGTCACTATATAAATGTTCATATCTTGTTAATTTGCAAGTATGATTTAAAAAGAAAAATGTTAATATTTCCTTTCCTCCATATTTGTAGTGCATTACAATGAATCCAACAAATGCTACCGCACCGATAACTATTGAGTCATATCACAATGTTCTTGACAACGTATGCTCCAACAACGATTTCGATACAACTAGAGAACTTCATTTCGGGATAGGTTCGGATGGAAACCTTAACTTCATCACCTCTTCTAAACCACCCACTACTACTAGACCTCGTGTGAGTCCGTCTCAGGAAGACTACCTCATACAATCTATAGGGTCTTTGTCTCTGGAAGATAAAGATGCCAAAGCTAGTGGGAGCTCTAGCAATCAAGTTCTTGCTTCAAAGGGCAAGAGGTTCAAGAAGAAAGGAAAGAAAATCAAAAACTTCAAGCAAGTTAATGATGAGTGCCATTATTGCTATGGCATGGGACATTGGCTTAGGAATTGTCCCATGTATTTGCGAAATATAAGGGAAGGACTCATTACTCCAAAAGGTACAATTCCTAAAGAAAGTTATGTTATTGATATAAATTATACTTCCACTACAATATGGGTACTAGATACCGGTTGTGGTTCTCACCTTTGTAATCATTTACAGGGTTTAAGAGATGTGGAGAGGCTTAGCAAGGGAGATGTGGATCTACGCCTTGGAAATGGAGCTCGGGTAGCGGCCGAATCCAAGGGAACTTATGTTTTAGCTTTGCCAAATGGATTTGAGTTGTATTTGCATAATTGTTTTTATGTGCCTACACTCTCTAAAAACATTATTTCAATCGCCATGCTAGACATGGACGGTTTTTGTTTTGTCATTAAGAACAATCGTTGTACTATTTCTAGGAACGACTTGGTTATAGGCCAAGCTTCCTCTATCAATGACATTTACATTTTAGAGACCTCAAATCCGACAAATGATATTTATAACATTCAATCAAAGAAACTCAAAACAAGTGACCCAAGTGAAGCGTTCATTTGGCATTGTCGATTAGGTCACATAAACGAGAATCGCATCAAAAGATTAGTTTCGACTAATGTGATTACACCATTTGATTATCAATCATTTGGTACATGCGAATATTGCCTACTTGGCAAAATGACTCGTAATCCTTTTAGTGGTAAAGGGACACGAGCTAGTGAGCTATTGGGACTCATACACACCGATGTATGTAGACCAATGACTATCACCGCTCGTGGTAATTATGACTACTTCATAACCTTCACCGATGATTTAAGTAGATATGGGTATATCTATTTAATGAAACATAAGAGTGAAGCGTTTGAGAAATTCAAAGAATTTCAAAACGAAGTAGAGAACCAATTGAACAAAAGGATTAAGGCACTACGATCCGATCGTGGTGGTGAATACCTTAGTCTTGAATTTGATTCACACTTGAAAGGTTGTGGTATTATATCACAACTTTCTCCACCCGGAACACCACAACTGAATGGTGTTGCCGAAAGGAGAAATCGAACCCTACTTGATATGGTTCGATCCATGATGAGTCAAACCGAGTTACCGAACTCGTTTTGGGGATTTGCAATCCAAACTGCAATTCTATCTTTAAATAATAGTCCCACTAAAGCCACCGAAAAGACTCCATTTGAAACATGGAAAGGAAAAGTTCCTAATCTATCCTACATGAAAATTTGGGGATGTGATGCTTACGTCAAATCTAAACCCGACAATAAGCTTGCCCCAAGATCTGAAAAGTGCATCTTTGTAGGCTATCCTTTGACCTCTCGAGGTTACTATTTCTATAAACCTCAAGATAACAAAGTGTTTGTGTCTTGCGAGGCTGTCTTCTTAGAACGAGAATTTATTTCTAAGAGACAGAGTGGGAGAAATTTTGAACTTGATGAAGTTCAAGAGCCACAAACGAGTTAGAGACGCCAGAAGATGTTCCTTCGTCGTCTAACGCGGTTGTACCTCCTCCACTAAGAAGGACGGGCCGAGTAATTCGCCATCCCGATCGATATGTGGGACTTATCGAGGAAGATGGAACACTCGATGTGTTGCTTATAGAAAGTGACGAGCCCGCCACCTACAAGACCGCAATCTCTAGTCCAAATTCCTCCTTATGGCTTGAAGCCATGAAGTCCGAAATGGATTCTATGCATGAAAACCAAGTTTGGGACTTGGTAGATTTGCCTAAAGGGCAAGACCCCTTCAATGCAAATGGATATTCAAAATCAAGAATGGCATAGAAGGACATGATGATGTCTACAAAGCTAGGCTAGTGGCAAAAGGATTTACCCAAGTCAAAGGTCTCCATTATGATGAGACCTTCGCCCCCGTAGCCATGCTAAGATCCATACGGATTATGTTAGCGATCGCCGCATTTCATGATTATGAAATATGGCAAATGGATGTCAAAACCGCTTTTCTAAATGGGCATTTAGAAGAGGAGGTGTACATGATACAACCCGAAGGTTTTGTTGATTCTAAAAATCCTAACAAAGTGTGCAAGCTTAAGAGATCTATTTATGGTCTTAAGCAAGCATCTAGAAGTTGGAATCATCGATTCAATCATGTTATAAAGGAAAATGGTTTCACTCGAAGTGTTGAGGAACCATGTTTATACATGAAATTCAGTGGGAGCAATGTTGTGTTCCTAATCTTGTATGTCGATGACATACTACTCATTGGAAATGATATTCCAATGTTGTCTTCTGTTAAGAAGTGGTTAGGTAACCACTTCCAAATGAAGGATTTAGGAGAGGCACAACGCATATTAGGTATCCGAATCTATAGAGATAGATCCAAGAGGATATTGGCACTAAGTCAAGAGTCTTATGTTGATAAGATTCTTCGATGATTCAGCATGGACAAATCCAAAAGGGGTTTGGTACCTATGGTAACCGGGACGATATTGAGCAAGACTCAATGTCCCTCCGAACCCCATGATGTTGAACGCATGAAGTTGATCCCCTATGCTTCCGCTGTTGGATCAATCATATATGCCATGATATGCACACGTCCTGATGTCTCGTATGCCTTGAGCATGACGAGTAGATATCAAGGAAATCCGGTGAGAGTCACCGGATTCTTTGTCAAGAACATCCTTAAGTACTTGAGAAGAACTAAGGATTCTATCCTTGTGTTTGGAGGAGACACTGAGTTGCGTGTTAATGGATACACGGACTCAAGTTTTCAAACAGATAGAGATGACTTGAAATCACAAGCTGGTTTCGTGTTCATGCTCAATGGTGGTGCCGTAAGCTGGAGAAACTTCAAGGAAGTCAGAATCGCGGATTCTACAACGGATCTGAGTACATTGCAAAGATCGAAACCGCTAAGGAAGCTGTTTGGATCGGGCAATTCACGGAAGGTCTAAAAGTAGTACCTACCGCCAATGATCCCATCACTCTCTATTGTGATAATAGTGGGACGATCTTCCAAGCTAAGGAGCCGAAGTCTAGTAATAGATATAGACATGTACTTAGAAAATATCATGTAATAAGAGATTTCATTGAAAGAAAGGAAATTGCGATTTGTAAGGTTGGGACGGATGACAACATAGCCGATCCGCTCACCAAGCCTTTATCGCGGGCTAAGCATGATGGACATGTTATGTCCATGGGACTTAAACGTGTACCAAGTTTTTGTTAGATTTTGAAATGAAATAAAAGTGTCGTTTTTGTTCATGTTCATAATCACATTTGTCTTTTATCTTTAATTTATACATTGTTACATCCAAACGGGTTGTAGAGACAATTGAACCCCGTAAAGTGAACACGGATTAACATAGTATTTGCCCATAGTCACTTGTATGAGGTGACGTCTCGAAGTGACTAGAGTGTGATGCGATTGATGGCAAGTTCAAGTGCCATAGAGTCATGTGAGATGACTAGTCGATCACATAGGCATTGTTAGGAACATTTTGTCGGGCCTAATGACCGCTTATAGAGTTCTGGCAAATTTATATAGCCTGGTCGTGGCGAGAGCTACTATAGTATTCAAATGAGTCGATTCTTTTGACTAAAGACTATTCACCTAAGATGGCACAATTTCAGATTAACTTTGATTTGTGTTACTACGACCTTCGTAAATGGGGTCAAATGGGCATATTTTGGGTTATGATGGCTGTGGCTAGTCGAAGGGAATGAGTGCGATAGGAATTGTCCACCCCTAGTCAGGGTTATAACAATATCTCAGGGCCACTCGAGGAGTAATGAACTGGAAATGCGTGGCCACGCTCGGAAAGTATCTATGATGGATAAGTCCGGTCAATCAGTTATTCTCCAGATCGAGGAAACCACTCTCGATATGATCACTTGCAAGTACGACCTAAAAGACACCTTGCATTGAGTGGGAGATAGTAATAGGACAAGAGAATTGGTGACGCACACTTGTCGAGGACAAGTGGGAGATTGTTGGGAAATGTGTCCTCAACAATAGTGCGATCATATGATTTAAATATCATTATTAAATCTCATTTTAAAGAATACAATTGGGAAGTATTTATCTTTGTCAACTGGTCAACATATATCGGTAATGATTGGTGGCTAGAGTTTGACATTACTTGTCGTGTGTGACGGTGGTGATCGATTGACCCCTAGGTCATACCTATAGGGCGACACTCTTATTTGATTATTTAATTAATCGTATAATGTTACGAGTTAATTAAATTACTTGAAAAATTGACGGACGATTTTGGAAGTAAAATTTACGTATCAAATTGAAATGTGATTAAATGAGATACGGTCTGAGTAATCGAATTGTATCATTACTCGGATGAAATTATTGTTTAAAGAAACAATTGGATTTGAATGAATTATTATAAATACGATTTATAAATGGAAAAATATTTTGGTGCAAGTAATTATGAAATTACTAAGTCAATTTTGTATATGACGTATTTTTATTAATACGTTGATTTTTAATATGTTAAAAATACATGACAATTTTATGTTACATGTGACATGTGACATATTGACAATTGACAAAAATAAAATGGATTCATGTTATCCATATGGCCCGAAATATTGGGCATAATTAACATATTCTTATTGTGTTAATTTAGATTAGTGGAATTCATCATTATTTCTCTAATTTAGGCATGCACACCTAGGGTCCTTTTGTGTAAGAGCACAAAGGCCATGCATTGGCCATGCTTCCCCTCCTACCCGGTTCTACATAGAAAAGAACAAGGGTTCTTTTGATTATTTTTAATTATCATTCACCATATGAATGGATGCATGATTATTATTTATTCATTCACTTCAAATTATTATTTTTAGAGAGATAAAAATAATCCACTTCCTCACCTCTCCTCCTACCCGGTTTTAGGAGCTAAAAACCAAACAATTTTGGTTCAATTTTTCACAAGATTAATATTATACTAGCTCAAATAATATTAATTAGATTAAGAGTTAGCTTTGGGTATTATTCCTAAGGAGAGATCCTACACTTGGATCTTGTTCTTCCATTAAAGGAAAGCTCAAGAACAAAAGAAAAGGAGATTTCTTTTGTGCCCAT
Source organism: Silene latifolia (assembly GCF_048544455.1). NCBI lineage: Eukaryota > Viridiplantae > Streptophyta > Magnoliopsida > Caryophyllales > Caryophyllaceae > Silene > Silene latifolia. The sequence goes on from NW_027413126.1 coordinate 831,049, forward strand.
TTGAACCGAAATTTCAATGTAAGGATATGATTTCTTCTCTATTTTATTATATTGTTTGCATGCATAAAATCCACATTTAATTTTATGACAAATTAATTTCGACATATATGAGTATGTTAGTATGTATAAAGATCTACATTTCCTTCAACTGTTGTGCCCATGGATAAACCACTTAACATCAGAAATAAAACTCCAAAGCACGTAAACTTTCACATGAAGCTCGCATCAGTCACATGGTTGGAGAATAACAAGGACAACAATACCTGAGCAGAGGCTCCACCAAGTTCAATAATCCTAGTTGTTAAACACAAGTCCGTTTTTCTAGAGAAAATTCCATCACAATCTTGACTTCTTCACTTCCATCACTGTAACACCCCGATTTATGAAGTAGCCTTTAGCAAGACATTCCCTAATAAACCGGACTGTTACCATCTCGGTTTCCCGAGGTAGTGAATAACAAATTAAACTCCAAGGCAAAATATATAATTACTTTAACTTAATTATTACAAAACCTCTTTTACATCAAATTACAAGAAACTAACATAAATGAAAGTGAAAGTCTTCTAAATGATGATCTAGCTACTAAGTCTTCTGATCCAGTGTCTCACGCCCATCAAGCTCCCAGCCTATCTCATAAACCTGTCAAGCCTGCTCCCCAATATTTGAATCGTCACAGGTGTTCACGAATACACAGGGTCAACCACGAGGTTGAGTAGGGAATACAATGAAACAACAAAGTATGATATGCATGCTCCTCCGTCACCTCCTGATACGATATTGATTGATGAGGAAGTTAACTTAGACCTGGAGTAAGACTAAATGAAACAGATCCGAGGACCTGCATTGGATCCATCACTATTTGGTGCCAAGTCCGAATCAGCCAAAGGAGTCGTGTGTTTACTTGGGCTCCAAGTATAGTCTTACCTTGGACGCCAAGCAACAAAGACCGAGTGTGGAGAAGCAAGGAAACGTGCATAGGCAAGCACAAAGTCGGTTGCCATATCTTTCCTTATTTACGTTTTCCTAATTAGTAGTCTATTCGGTTTTAGGAAAGTTTCCAATTTTCTTAAAATCTGGTTTAGTTAATTATTTCCTAGTTGTTATTTCCTTTAATTATTTTCCCTAAAAGTATTAGGATTATAATAAGGCAAATTAGCCATAGCCTATGTCGAGTAAGATTAGGGAAGTCGATTGTTTCCTTAAGTCCTCTAGGAGTCGGTCTAGCTTAGTATAAATAGGGAGCTATTGTATCCTTATTTCACATCCAAGAATTATCAATAAACTTGCAAAGTTTCGTTTACATTGTGTAAGCATAGGTTCGACGAGTTTCGTTCCGAATTTCGTTATTGTTTGACGCGTTTTCGAACATTAACACGAGTTATAATCAATAGGTCTTGATTATAATTCACCATTGGTTGAGCTATAGGTCTAGCTCAAGCAAATATCCTTTTATTTTCTTGTTTCGTTTATATCACAAAAAAACACATAAAAATTACTAAGTTCTCGTTTGAATCGACATATTCAATAAACCGTTCAAATATTATAAATCGACAATCGACGGTCTTCAAAGACTTTGTCTAGTTTGGTTAATTCATTTGCAACTCTAACGAATCTTATTATTTTGAGTAATTTTCGTATCATTTGGCATCAGAGACAGATTTGTTGATCCAAGACGGTGATCATGGATTTTAATGATCCAAATTTTCTTCAAAATCTCCAAGAGGCTTTAAAGAACATCAACTTTACCCTAGGACAACGTATGCAACCACGGAGAGAACCGGTCAAGTACATGGATGAGTTCAAAATCAATGAACTTCCAGAGTTTGTTGGTGGCACGGATCCCGAGGAATATTTTGAATGGGAAAGACAGATGGAGAGGATGTTCGACTTCAAGGACATTGATGATGAGAAGCGTTGCAAATATGCAATCTTGAAGCTACGCAAGAATGCATCTTTATGGTATGAAAGTTTGAAGGCTGCTAGGGCACGTGAAGGGAAGGAAAAGCTAGCTTCATGGGAGTCTTTAAAACGTAAGCTACGAAAGAGGTTTGTTCCCAAAACTCATAAGATTGATTTATATCGTAAATTGGCTGAATTAATGCAAGGGAGCTTGAGTATTGCCGATTATATTGCCGAATTTGAAAGAATAACCCTTATGAGTGAAGTAGAGGAGATTGAGGAACAAAAGATGGCTCGTTTCTTTCGAGGGTTAAACCTTAATATTGCTCATGCGGTCGAGATGCACCCTTATTCTTCTTTCGATATGTTATGTGATCTTTGTATCAAGGCGGAAGGGCAAAATAAGACTAAACGTGCTTATGTGAGTAACTCATCGAAAGTTAATCCTTGGAGTAAACCTGATTTGTCTAAGAATATGGGAGCTAGTTCGAGTTCTAGTTCGAAACCTCTGTTCCAAAGAACACCGATTGCTCAAACAGTCCCTAAGACTGTTCAGACGCCTAAGGAAAAGAGTTTGGCTACTGTTCGTTGTTTTAAGTGTCAAGGTTTTGGACACTTTCAGAATGCTTGTCCTAACAAACGAAATATCACATTGCGAGAGGCCGTGGATGTTCGTGATGAGTTATTTGAAGAAGACAACGAAGATGGGTTGTTTCTATTGAATGAAGCCGAGGAGGGAGAGGTGGATTTTGAGCCTTATGAACCACCTATGTATGATACTAATCTTGTTCTACGACGTTCTTTGCAAGCTAATACAGAGCCTATTACAACGGAGCAACGAGACCAGATTTTTCATACAAAGTGTCAAGTGAAAGACAAGTGGTGTAGTGTGATTATTGACGGAGGAAGTTGCACGAATGTGGCTTCAACGGAGATGGTAGAAAAATTGGCACTCGTTACTATGGTACATCCTAAACCGTATAATTTACATTGGCTTGATGATGGTAGCAAGGTGAAGGTTACAAGGCAGGTACGTGTTGGTTTTACAATGGGTTCTTACAAGGACGAGGTGCTTTGTGATGTTATTCCTATGGATGCTTGTCATATTCTCTTAGGACGTCCTTGGCAATTTGATCGTAATGTTAATCACAATGGAAGAAGTAATGAATATTCTTTATTGGTGAATGGCAAGAAGATAGTATTGCGTCCTATGTCCCCGGAAGCAATTCGAGCTATGCACGCAAAGAAGGGTAAGAAACCAAGTTTGTCTATGTTTGCTAGTGAACGAGAGGTGGAGCAAGCTATTGATGATGGTGAAACAGTATATGCATTGGTCTCAAGTGAGAGTCCTACAAAGACCATCACAACGAGTCATGAAGACGGAATACTTAAAGAACTATTGCACGAGTTTAAGGATGTCTTCCCCGAAGATGTACCACCGGGTTTGCCTCCTATTCGTGGAATTGAGCATCAAATTGATCTCGTACCAGGTGCACCACTTCCTAACAAGGCCGCTTATCGTAGTAATCCCGAGGAGACCAAGGAGTTACAACGTCAAATTGAAGAACTCATGGAGCGTGGCTATGTTCGTGAGAGTATGAGTCCTTGTGCCGTTCCCGCATTGCTTGTACCAAAAAAGGATGGAACGTGGAGGATGTGCATCGATAGTAGAGCGGTAAATAATATCACTATCAAATATCGCTTTCCTATTCCAAGACTTAATGATATGTTAGATGAGCTTCATGGTTCGGTCATATTTTCAAAAATCGATTTGAGAAGTGGTTATCATCAGATTCGAATGCGTGAAGGTGATGAATGGAAGACCGCGTTCAAAACAAAGCATGGTTTATATGAGTGGTTGGTAATGCCATTCGGTCTCACTAATGCCCCAAGTACCTTTATGAGATTAATGAATGAAGTTTTGAAACCATTCTTGGGACGTTTTGTTGTCGTCTACTTGGACGATATTCTAATTTATAGTAAGAGCATCCAAGAGCATTTTGAACACTTACGGGCAGTGTTTGAAACACTTCGAAAGAAAGCAATGACTATATGGTAAGTCCGAGAAGTGTACATTCTTGGTAGATAACGTGGTGTTCTTGGGTTATGTTGTCTCGAAAGATGGAGTATCGGTTGATCAAACAAAGATAGAGGCTATTCGTTCTTGGCCAAGTCCTAAAACAGTAACCGAGGTTAGATCTTTTCATGGACTTGCTTCCTTCTATCGACGTTTTATTCGTGATTTTAGTACCGTTACTAGTCCTATTACGGAGTGTATGAAGAAAGGCACATTCCATTGGAGCGAGGCTGCCCAAGGGGCGTTTGAAACAATTAAAAGGAAGCTATGTGAAGCTCCCGTGTTAGCATTACCCGACTTCTCACAACCTTTCGAAGTCGAATGCGATGCTAGTGGTGTAGGGATTGGAGTTGTTCTTATTCAAAATAAGCGACCCATTGCTTATTTCTCGGAGAAGTTAGGAGGAGCTCGACTTAATTATTCAACCTATGACAAGGAATTTTATGCTATTGTTAGGGCTCTTAATCATTGGAGTCATTATCTTCGTCCTAGTCACTTTATTTTACACTCGGATCATGAATCATTAAAACATATACATGGGCAACAAAAGTTGAATCCGAGGCATGCTAAGTGGGTTGAATTCCTACAATCATTTTATTTTTCATCGAAGTATAAGGATGGTAAGAGTAACGTTGTGGCAGATGCTCTTTCACGCCGTTATTCATTATTATCTACACTTGAAGTTCGTTTGCTAGGTTTTGAGACCTTGAAAGATTACTATATTGAAGATATTGATTTTGGAAAGATTTACAAGGAATGTCAAGATGGTTCATTCAAAGAATTCGTGATTCAAGACGGATTCCTCTTCAAAGGTAATCTTCTTTGTGTACCTAAGCATTCGGTTCGTGAATTATTGGTGCGTGAAGCACATGGAGGTGGGTTAGCTGGTCATTTTGGTGTGCAAAAGTGATACGAATTGGCAGCGGAATCAATTTGGCAGCGGAGTTTATTAAACCGAACAGTGCTGATGACAGTCTGACTGTCGCAATTGTGTGAATTGAACGGTTGTATGGTATCGACATTGGTTTGTTTTCGTAATTTTATGTGTTTTTGTATTTCTGAACGAAATAAAGAACAAGGGATATTTGATTCGAGATCTATGAAGAAAACGAACCAATGGGATATTTGCTTGAGTTAGACCTATAACTCAAACAATGGTGATTGTTATCCAAGACCTATTGAATATCAATCGTGTTAATGCTCAAACGCGTCAAGCAAGAACGATTTTGGATCAAACGCGTCGATCCGATTCAGCAATTGCACAAGGCAAAATACCAAACAAGCAACATCTTTCTTTTTCTTAATTTTTCTGATTCATTTTATTCATAACTAACCAAGGCTTTATATAGCTTGATTGAACCATCCAAGAGCTCAAGAAGTGAAGAGTTTGAGCAATCACTCTCCACATAATTACAACATTAAAGCTAGGAATGAAAAGTCTTGAGTTAAATGCAACAATTAAATACTAGATAAACTTAAGATCTTATTTTAACAAAAAAATAATCTGAAATGTTAATGCAAATGTCTAGCTTGGACCGTTCCCTCCTTGAAATGCGTGACCAGCCACGAAAATCATTGACTTGAATCGAGTCATTGACTTGAATCGCATCATCCGTCCTTTCTTCAAAAAGAATCGTCCCGATTCTTGAACCTATATGTGTTATCAAAAGCCGATCAACTCTCGAACTACCTCGCTCGAGTTTAACCTTTGAATTCAACGAAAAGATGGCTTCGACACATCTAGGACCGTCTCAATTTAGGAAAATCAAGAGCCGAAGCTCTGATACCACAAATGATACGAATTGGCAGCGGAATCAATTTGGCAGCGGAGTTTATTAAACCGACTAGTGCTGATGACTGTCTGACTGTCGCAATTGTGTGAATTGAACGGTTGTATGGACTGTCTAACATTGGTTTGTTTCTGTAATTTTTATGTGTTTTTGTATTTCTGAACGAAATAAAGAACAAGGGATATTTGATTCGAGATCTATGAAGAAAACGAACCAATGGGATATTTGCTTGAGTTAGACCTATAACTCAAACAATGGTGATTGTTATCCAAGACCTATTGAATATCAATCGTGTTAATGCTCAAACGCGTCAAGCAAGAATGATTTTGGATCAAACGCGTCGATCCGATTCAGCAATTGCACAAGGCAAAATACCAAACAAGCAACATCTTTCTTTTTCTTAATTTTTCTGATTCATTTTATTCATAACTAACCAAGGCTTTATATAGCTTGATTGAACCATCCAAGAGCTCAAGAAGTGAAGAGTTTGAGCAATCACTCTCCACATAATTACAACATTAAAGCTAGGAATGAAAAGTCTTAAGTTAAATGCAACAATTAAATACTAGATAAACTTAAGATCTTATTTTAACAAAAAAATAATCTGAAATGTTAATGCAAATGTCTAGCTTGGACCGTTCCCTCCTTGAAATGCGTGACCAGCCACGAAAATCATTGACTTGAATCGAGTCATTGACTTGAATCGCATCAAAAAGACGTTGGATGTATTGAAGGAACATTTTCATTGGCCAAAGATGCAAGGAGATGTATACAACATTGTGAGCAAGTGTGTGACTTGTCATCTTATGAAAAGCAAGTTCAAGCCCGGAGAATACACTCCATTGCCGGTTCCGATTAGACCATGGGAAGATGTGTCGATGGATTTCATTGTTGCTTTGCCTCGCACTCAACGAGGTAAGGATGCTATCATGGTGGTAGTTGATCGTTTCTCAAAGATGGCGCATTTTGTGGCTTGTAACAAGACGGATGATGCAAGTAATGTGGCTGATTTGTATTACAAGGAGATCGTTCGTCTACATGGAATACCAAAGACAATAGTTTCTGATCGTGATTCGAAATTTTTGAGTTACTTTTGGAACACATTATGGAGGAAGGTTGGAACAAAGCTCTTGTTTAGTACTTCACACCATCCACAAACAGATGGGCAAACTGAAGTTACTAATCGTATTCTTGGAACTATTTTGCGAGGATTGGTAAGCAAGACTCAAAAGGATTGGGATGTAAAATTAGCACATGCCGAGTTCGCTTACAATCGTTCTCCTACGTTTGCAATAACTCACTCTCCATTTGAGGTTGTTTATGGTTTGAATCCTTACTTACCGTTAGACTTAATACCGTTACCTAAAGATGAATTGGTGCATAAGGATGCGGAGTCAAAATTGAAGTCTATGATCAAGCTACATGAACAGGTAAGAGAACGGATCAAAACCGTCAATGAGGCTTACAAGAAGAAATCAAACAAACATAGGAAGCCGAGGTTTTTCAATCCAGGAGATTTGGTATGGTTACATTTGAGGAAAGAAAGGTTCCCTAGCAAGAGGAAGAACAAATTAATGCCAAGGGCCGAGGGACCTTACAAAGTGATCGAGAAAGTGAATGATAATGCATACAAAATCGAACTTCCAGGAGACTATGGAGTACATGCTACATTTAATGTCGGGGATCTATCTCCATACCTTGATGATGATGGGATTTCAGAATTGAGGACAATTCCTTTCAAAGGGGGAGGGGATGATACGATATTGATTGATGAGGAAGTTAACTTAGACCTGGAGCAGCTAAATGAAACAGTCCCGAGGACTGTTCAGATCCATCAGCTAATTGGTGCCAAGTCCGAATCAGCCAAAGGAGTCGTGTGTTTACTTGGGCTCCAAATATAGTCTTACCTTGGACGCCAAGCAACAAAGACCGAGTGTGGAGAAGCAAAGAAACGTGCATAGGCAAGCACAAAGTCGGTTGCCATATCTTTCCTTATTTAAGTTTTCCTAATTAGTAGTCTATTCGGTTTTAGGAAAGTTTCCAATTTTCTTAAAATCTGGTTTAGTTAATTATCTCCTAGTTGTTATTTCCTTTAATTATTTTCCCTAAAAGTATTAGGATTATAATAAGGCAAATTAGCCATAGCCTATGTCGAGTAAGATTAGGGAAGTCGATTGTTTCCTTAAGTCCTCTAGGAGTCGGTCTAGCTTAGTATAAATTGATGCGTATAGAGGGGGGGGGGGTAAAAATTATAATAAATTTCAGCGGGAATTACAAATAAAATTCGTTCCAAAACCGAGCCCAAAATAAATACAACGGGAATTCAAGTCACGAATTAGCAATAAAAACAAGCGCGCGAAACAAGGAAGACGGACTCACAAGACCACGGCTAGGGCTGCCATGTGAAATGGGTTGCGGAAATTCAAAATCTATTTTCTTTACTTGCTTCGTAATCTATGTTGTCAATTTAGTTTTCTTCCATAAAAATTAAATGGTGTAATGGTGATAGGAACTAGGTTGATTGTATTCAATATGGGTCAAATTTTGGTCACCCCTCCATCCCCCCTAGTCGGCCATAAGGCTATATAAGCCATGTTTGTAGATCATTTTCAATCATCTTTGAAGAAATTAAAATTTGAGATTATTTTCTCTGAAACTTGTCTTGTCTTCTTGTGTTGTTACACGAGTTGGTTTGGCTTAAGAGGTCGGAACGAGTATTTCGCACCTTGCTTGAACTAAGGACGTGCTCCAAGGTTTAAGTCGAATTGTTTGACGCGTATCGAACAATTCACCCATTGTTATCGCTATAGGTCTAGTGATAGCAAATATCTCCAAAGTTCACACAAAAACAAAAAAAGAAATTCAAATCACTATTCACGTGTACTGTTCACAGGCACTATTCATCAAAAAAAAAAAACTCAAAAAAAAAATTTTATCCGTTCAATTTTCCCGAAATGGCATTTAACCACGAGCAATTGCCAAAATCAAGTCAAGTCGCTTCCGCACCCATACCCTATACGCTGCAAATGGTATCCGAGCTTCGGCTCTTGATTTCCTTAAACCAAGACGATCCTATGGGGAAGAACAAGGTGTTTGATCCAAGTTTACCACCTGTCTTTGATGTTTACGATGATGAAGTCCCATCCAGTCCGGGACGGTTCTGCTTGTTCAACCAGGCCATACCGTTGCAGCACATCAACGAACTAGAAGGTTCATCACTCTTTCACGATGGTTTTGTGAAGGAGACTAATCTTGCTGCCAATTTTAATTTGCCTCCTATATTCGATGTCACTTTCAATTGCAATGATCCAACATCGGAAACGAGATGGACAGCCACGGAGAATCTTGGGGTCAAAACTGAACCCGTGTGTCTCTTCGGTTCGACATGCTATTGTGTACATTGGAAAGCCATGGTGAATGACACCCTTCTTGTTCACGGTTTTGAGGATACTCCGAGATCAGTTCGTGGGCTAACACATTTCGTGGAAAAGATGTTTTGAATCGTAAAGTTTGTGGGTGGAATCAACAACAATCATCGAAGGTGTTCAACCCGGGCATTGGGTAGGAAAGGATAAACGCAAAACCCGCATCTCCTCCTCGACACTTAAAGGTACAAGAATCGGGACGATTCTTTTTGAAGAAAGGGAGAGTTGATGCGTATAGAGGGGGGGTAAAAATTATAATAAATTTCAGCGGGAATTACAAATAAAATTCGTTCCAAAACCGAGCCCAAAATAAATACAACGGGAATTCAAGTCACGAATTGGCAATAAAAACAAGCGCGCGAAACAAGGAAGACGGACTCACAAGACCACGGCTAGGGCTGCCATGTGAAATGGGTTGCGGAAATTCAAAATCTATTTTCTTTACTTGCTTCGTAATCTATGTTGTCAATTTAGTTTTCTTCCATAAAAATTAAATGGTGTAATGGTGATAGGAACTAGGTTGATTGTATTCAATATGGGTCAAATTTTGGTCACCCCTCCATCCCCCCTAGTCGGCCATAAGGCTATATAAGCCATGTTTGTAGATCATTTTCAATCATCTTTGAAGAAATTAAAATTTGAGATTATTTTCTCTGAAACTTGTCTTGTCTTCTTGTGTTGTTACACGAGTTGGTTTGGCTTAAGAGGTCGGAACGAGTATTTCGCACCTTGCTTGAACTAAGGACGTGCTCCAAGGTTTAAGTCGAATTGTTTGACGCGTATCGAACAATTCACCCATTGTTATCGCTATAGGTCTAGTGATAGCAAATATCTCCAAAGTTCACACAAAAACAAAAAAAGAAATTCAAATCACTATTCACGTGTACTGTTCACAGGCACTATTCATCAAAAAAAAAACTCAAAAAAAAAATTTTATCCGTTCAATTTTCCCGAAATGGCATTTAACCACGAGCAATTGCCAAAATCAAGTCAAGTCGCTTCCGCACCCATACCCTATACGCTGCATAAATAGGGGGCTATTGTATCCTTATTTCACATCCAAGAATTATCAATAAACTTGCAAAGTTTCGTTTACATTGTGTAAGCATAGGTTCGACGAGTTTCGTTCCGAATTTCGTTATTGTTTGACGCGTTTTCGAACATTAACACGAGTTATAATCAATAGGTCTTGATTATAATTCACCATTGGTTGAGCTATAGGTCTAGCTCAAGCAAATATCCTTTTATTTTCTTGTTTCGTTTATATCACAAAAAAACACATAAAAATTACTAAGTTCTCGTTCAATCGACATTCAATAAACCGTTCAAATCTTATAAATCGACAATCGAGGCGAGTCTTCAAAGATTTGTCGTTTGTTAATTCCGCTGCAACTCTAACGAATCTTATTCTTTTGAGTAATTTTCGTATCACCTCCATCTCCATCTCAACTCATATCTCATAACCCGGAACACCCAGCCATACCGATCCCCGGTAGACTATATATCGACCGTAGCCGATCCGCCACTCGCGGTTGAGGACACAGGGCAAGTCTGCGAGAACCCGCGTGGGCCTTATCACAACATCATCTTCACCACACCACATCACCACAACATCCTCCATCTCCAATGCATATGAATGCTCAAAAGAAATTAATGCAACACAATATATATATCTTTGAACTGATCAATCATAAAATCATGGCGGTTACCAAATGTTGTGATAACATACTCAATACGATCAATTCAGTCAATCACCTTCCAGTATATGAATCATAACGTAAATCAACAGCCACGAAGCAAGTCAACGTTCACAGTTTGGTCATACGAAACACAAACAAGTCAACACAATTCAACATCAACGATAATAAGTCAAGTGTATTTCCCTACCTTTTCGCAATCCAAGCACACACAAGCAATCACTTATGATCCTTCACTTATCCATCACCTACATAACATAATTATGTATAATTACCATCTACTCAGTCAATTAATCATGCACATAACCTAGACTCATCATAACTTAATAGGAATATCAATTTAAAGAACAAACACGACTTTTCCTGATTTTCCTGCTCATGGCAGACTCGGTATAAAATGAATAACTAATTCCAGAAAATTCGAATTGATGCAAGGCCAATTGAATTGGAACCCCATGAGTCTTAGCTACAATTTATATCTAACGTGTTTTTCTCAAATTCCAAACTTATCAAGGGTTTTCAGACTGATTTTCAAAAACTGACAGAAACCGTCGCATAAAACGTATTGATTCATAAAACGAGTTTGACAAATGATTCTTAAGTAAAACCAATGCCTAACTCATCTAAACTCTTTAAATTAAATATATGAAAAAGACCCAGCACCAATTCAATATCTAAATTATGTTTTAGAAGTAATCTTTCAGCCTCTACTGATTTGCGAACTTTTTAGATAGACGTTCGCAAATAATTTCTTCAGGTAAAACTACATGGTGAAATGCTACCAATGTTCACATGCATAAACTAGGCTTGGAATAAACATGAGTCTCTTCTTTAACTTTTTGCATCCCACGGCTTTAAGACAGGTAAAACACTCAAATAACACAGACCAACGAATCAGTAAATTCTTTGTAACTATTCCATTCATTTATCTCATACAATTTATAATCAAAAACCCCCAAACCAATTCTAGGGTTACGAAAATTATCCCAATACTACTATAATTATGCTAATAATTGAATAAAGAGGTAATAGGATAGTCTACTTACGAAATAGGATGAGAATAGGCTGAGAAATCGCCTCGCAATTCCTCACGCGGCTCCCTTCACACACGGCTCCCTCTTCTCTCTTTTCTCTCTTTTCTCATGGTTAAAATGAATATGGTGATAGGGAGATTAGGGTTTGGTTAGATGGGTTATACATATAGGATAGGTGCTATTAAGACGATACGGGCCTAGCCTAGTTAGATTAATTAAAACTCGAGTCACATAATTACCCGAGTCACAAATACACTACACACCGACCAGTGGTAACTCGGCCTAATATAATATCATATAAAAATACCGGGTATTACAGTCTACCCTCCTTAAAAGAAACTTCGTCCCGAAGTTTACCCTCTCTACCAACCAACGCAAACGAATTATGAAACGCATATACAAAAGTATGTAAGGCACCCACCAAATTGAATATTAAACGCAGTATTACATTCCACCCTCCTTAAAATAAACTTCCTCTCACGAAGTTTAACCATAATGAGAAACACATCATGTAACACTCCAACATAACCCACACAACGCATAACCAATATAGCAAACCGAGAAATCACACATGAAAGTATAAAGATTTTACAATCCTACCCTCCTTAAACATGGTTACGTCCCCGTAACCTTCATTATTATAACAAAAGTTCTCAAACTATCGCTAACAACGAAAGAGGATAAAAGATTCACAACTCACGTTCAAGTTAACTAATCCCTACTAAAGACAATCAATATACAAGCTCTCTCAAGGAAGCTACGAAGAATCGCTTCTTCTGACAAAGACATCGCCACGGATCGGAGCAAAAGCCACGTTGAATAACTTAAGACATTTCAATATTAATCTAAACACTCTTCATATCAATCAATACATGCAATAACATTCACAGGATCTGCTTGTCAATCTAATTTATACATTACTACTCAGGTTACAAAGATGAAGATGCTTAGGTGCTCACATATGGTTCATGTCAAATAGCATATTTTCCAAGAAATATTGGTCGAATGAAGAATGACGAATGCACATTGATTGTCAAATTTTACAAGCTTATTGGTCGAGTCGATCAAGCGAGTAAACAAAGTGATATTGGAAAGTTAACATACAATACTATCATACATAAAATTTCATTCTTGGTGTTAAATATATTTAAACTGCACCCAACACCATGACATAAAAGATTAAATGTATTTAACTACACCAATTTTACAAATATTCATTACATATCATGCTAATATCAACATACCATGTTAACACACAACTCACTTAAATCACCACATTACATTTCCCGTTTTGACATTCGTAACTAACCACAACCCACTAATTCACTACATGAACGAACAACATGACTAAATTAACCCACTATTTGTGACTCCGTTCTAGCTTCATTCCCCCGGACTAGCAAATATCATGAAACCATACAACCGGATTAATCTGTTTGGAAATCTCATTCCGAATTTATACTCACACGACAAAATTTAACTTCATTTTCAAAACTTTTACTTTCATACTGGACGGTGAATAACTTTCTTAACATAAATCTTATAACAGAGCCGTCCATAGAATCCATTTGACTCAAAATCAGATAAACTTAACTCAATTCCTTCAAACAATACAAGCTTAGGTGTCGACTCATATTTCGTAATTTACAGGTTCATCTTATTCATTTCAGTCCTATCTTTACTAATGAACGACTATTACCTCAACTTCAGGATTTTAGTTGCACTTCTTTACTCAGTTATATTCACGGCTAACACGACTACAACATTTAATCGGAGACCTTTTAGATAGTACACATTCCCTGGTGACGTCTCAGTAAAGCATACGATTCGTACCATGATGTAAAGCAAGTAACTACAATTTAACTGTGTTCAATCAAAATTTTACCTCTTTATTACAGATCTATTTATCACGGGTTGCATGGTCACACAAAAGTATAAGTACTAACTCAATCACATGTTAAATTTTAAAACGATTTATCACGTCATAAGAACTAGACAAGAGTCTAACCATATAGTCAATATAAGAAGATTATTAGTTTAGATCGGAGGCACATTATAAAATTCCCTGTTAAACTCCTTACGGAACCATCGACTGTGTGTCATGAGTAATTAACTTAATAATGTAGAAGTCAAACAACTGAAATTACAATTGAGTATTAATGGTTATATGATTCACAATAACAACAAAATTACTTCCATATCACACATATGTTTAACATTTTAGCAACCATACAATTCAATTGTATCCATCAACTCAAGATAATTCATTTTCAAAGAAAATAAAAGATATCGCATAAACAACTTAAACATGTACATATACCATCATATAACTTGTAAAACATTATCTATGACAAAAGATTAGCAAGGTGAACAAGTTCTCTGGTTTGCACGGTTTGAACAAATAGGCAACTCGCGGCTCAATTAAACGTAACTATAACGACTATCATTTAAACATACGCATAACATGTGAATCATCAAAGGGTTATCTCATTATAATTCATAGCGACGGTTCGAGAATATATTCCAAATATCGTAACTATATCGTAACTATATCAAACTATATTTCAAATATCGTGACAATTGCAACAATCACCATAGCATTTCATGACAATACAACTATGAACATATCCAATAAGGAGCAACAACACTATTTTATTATCATATCATAAGTTTAGGTTCAACTGAAATAAATTAATGCAATGAAAGTAATAAGTATAACTATAGGCACACAGACTCACATAAAAGACATCGAACTCGAGATGACATCCTACATGTGAACATTTAGACATACTCATTACTACCATCCATGTGTAAACATTTGAACATAATTATTATAAATATTCATGCGAGTATATTAGAACAATCAAGTTAACATTTAACGCCACCAACTTTACCAAGATATGACAATATAGTTTTATATTTATATATATCCGACCACTATACAAATATGATGAACACACCAGAGATATTATAACATGCCAAGCATAAAATATGCAAACAACTGGACTCGTATAAAATATTTCACCCTCGATTAAGAATCAAATTAAGCTATTCAATTTCACTCATACTATCATGCCAACAATGTTATAAACTAAACTTTAATTTTTTTATCACTAGTTAAGATACATAACCAATGAATATGTGTGCTACTATCATCATATAAGGACACCATAATTTCACATTAATAAGGCTCATGAAATAATCGAACAACTGCATGAAAACTCAACATAGCATTCACATTTTAAAAGTTATGATTCACGTTGTAACTTACAAAAAAAATCACGAATAAATAACCGTTCAACGAAAACTTGAGTTATATTACTTTTTATAACATACAGAGAGTTAATAATTTGTGAGAAAAAGAATGAGGTCCAAAGCTCAAGAATTCAATTTTTAAAGGATTTTACAACTCAGTTGGTCCAAACAAGTATGTGACAGCAATTGGTCCGAAACTTGGGTCAGTTTGCAAAACTTACCATTTAATATAGAGACATCAAGAATTTTCGTGGCTTATTAATTTGAAAACATATGCGAATCTTCTGATCGATGGAGTTCGAATTATGCAAAAATTATTAATACAATTTAAATGAGGATTTTTACAAAATCGTTGGTCGAAACATCACTGCACAGGAACTTCCTGACCACAGCCCACTAAAATATTTATTACTCCTAATCCATATATTCTATAAGCATGAAACCAACGCCAAATGAACACTAACTCACGAGGCTATCTCTCATAAAATTTTCATCCATAGGCAATAAACAGAAAATAAATGGCAGTAAGGTCAATTAAAGAGTAAAATCAAACAAAACGAGTTTCAGCACTAGGTCATTCTTTACTATGTTACAAGCTCTTATGAACATACTATGTATACTAACCCATCCCAACTTAAATCTCACACTTTGTACTTACGTAAACATCTATCCCATAGAATACCTTCACATCTCGATCTACTCCTTACATCGAAATCACGATTGCTATGACTAGAAACAAGCAATTCAATAGTGTTTCTGATTACTATCACAATACTATACTAGCATGGCTTCGGGATCACATAACCGCATATCACTAGACATAATAACACTATCAACACGTCATTCACATCCATCCAGATAAATATCATCAATTCGCAATTATTTTCACGCTCACGATTACCACAATCCAACACTTCATTGATTATCAATCTGAACACGAAAATTTATTTCTCATCTCCACAACATCATATGATCACGTCATCATTCATACAAAATACTTACCGTGACGTTGTCCTGCAGAATGGTTAGAATATATGGGTCTCAAGGTATACATCAACTCGATTATATCCAAGGTTTTCCTTCTAACTACCCCATTCACTCAATTTTCTCTCGGGTTACCTGGTTCAAAACTGAGAGGGCAAAAGAGCACGTATTAAGGGCGCCTTCTTAACCGCACCGTGAGCTCCTAACGAGTTTATTCCCGGGGTTCATTTTATTTAGACACATCCTACATTCATTGGGTTAATTGGTTTAGGCACGAGGATCGTTCGCTCCGATACCACTTTGTAACACCCCGATTTATGAAGGAGCCTTTAGCAAGACATTCCCTAATAAACCGAACTGTTACCATCTCGATTTCCCGAGGTAGTGAATAACAAATTAAACTCCAAGGCAAAATATATAATTACTTTAACTTAATTATTACAAAACCTCTTTTACATCAAATTACAAGGAACTAACATAAATGAAAGTGAAAGTCTTCTAAATGATGATCTAGCTACTAAGTCTTCTGATCCAGTGTCTCACGCCCATCAAGCTCCCAGCCTATCTCATAAACCTGTCAAGCCTGCTCCCCAATATTTGGATCGTCACAGGTGTTCACGAATACACAGGGTCAACCACGAGGTTGAGTAGGGAATACAATGAAACAACAAAGTATGATATGCATGCTCCTCCGTCACCTCCATCTCCATCTCAACTCATATCTCATAACCCGGAACACCCAGCCATACCGATCCCCGGTAGAGATCAGTATATCGACCGTAGCCGATCTGCCACTCGCTTGTTGAGGACACCAGGGCAGTCTGCAGAACCCGCCCGGGCCTTATCACAACATCATCTTCACCACACCACATCACCACAACATCCTCCATCTCCAATGCATATGAATGCTCAAAAGAAATTAATACAACACAATATATATATCTTTGAACTGATCAATCATAAAATCATGCTGGTTACCAAATGTTGTGATAACATACTCAATACGATCAATTCAGTCAATCACCTTCCAGTATATGAATCATAACGTAAATCAACAGCCACGAAGCAAGTCAACGTTCACAGTTTGGTCATACGAAACACAAACAAGTCAACACAATTCAACATCAACGATAATAAGTCAAGTGTATTTCCCTACCTTTTCGCAATCCAAGCACACACAAGCAATCACTTATGATCCTTCACTTATCCATCACCTACATAACATAATTATGTATAATTACCATCTACTCAGTCAATTAATCATGCACATAACCTAGACTCATCATAACTTAATAGGAATATCAATTTAAAGAACAAACACGACTTTTCCTGATTTTCCTGCTCATGGCAGACTCGGTATAAAATGAATAACTAATTCCAGAAAATTCGAATTGATGCAAGGCCAATTGAATTGGAACCCCATGAGTCTTAGCTACAATTTATATCTAACGTGTTTTTCTCAAATTCCAAACTTATCAAGGGTTTTCAGACTGATTTTCAAAAACTGACAGAAACCGTCGCATAAAAAGTATTGATTCATAAAACGAGTTTGACAAATGATTCTTAAGTAAAACCAACGCCTAACTCATCTAAACTCTTTAAATTAAATATATGAAAAAGACCCAGCACCAATTCAATATCTAAATTATGTTTTAGAAGTAATCTTTCAGCCTCTACTGATTTGCGAACTTTTTAGATAGACGTTCGCAAATAATTTCTTCAGGAAAAACTACAAGGTGAAATGCTACCAATTTTCACAGACATAAACTAGGCTTGGAATAAACATGAGTCTCTTCTTTAACTTTTTGCATCCCACGGCTTTAAGACAGGTAAAACACTCAAATAACACAGACCAACGAATCTGTAAATTGCTGTAACTATTCCATTCATTTATCTCATACAATTTATAATCAAAAACCCCCAAACCAATTCTAGGGTTACGAAAATTATCCCAATACTACTATAATTATGCTACTAATTGAATAAAGAGGTAATAGGATAGTCTACTTACGAAATAGGATGAGAATAGGCTGAGAAATCGCCTCGCAATTCCTCACGCGGCTCCCTTCACACACGGCTCCCTCTTCTCTCTTTTCTCTCTTTTCTCATGGTTAAAATGAATATGGTGATAGGGAGATTAGGGTTTGGTTAGATGGGTTATACATATAGGATAGGTGCTATTAAGACGATACGGGCCTAGCCTAGTTAGATTAATTAAAACCCGAGTCACATAATTACCCGAGTCACAAATACACTACACGACCCAGCTGGTAACTCGGCCTAATATAATATCATATTAAAATACCGGGTATTACAATCACAATCAGTACCGCCATTATCAGAATTTTCTTAGCGCTTGCGCTCACATATACTGCTCCCTTTTTTCACTACATTCCTCTTGAACTGTAGTGACACACTTGATATCAGACCAACTGAACTAAACAATGACCGTAACAATGATTGTATTACTTATCAAGGCTTAGTCATTTTAACTAAATTTTCACAAACTGAATATATTAATTTTCAAAGTTGACATCGTCGAAGCAGTAGATTATTCTTGTTGGAGCTTAGACATTTTTCTAACTAAGGGAACATCTGTTGTGACACCCTTCTAATGAATGCCGACGGATTTTGAACCTGATCACGAGTATCACAACTCATTGAACAACTAAGCAACCTTACATCTGCAGCCGGCAGGTCTGCTAAATATCAAAGAGGACTTATGCGATCAAGCATCACCATTCCTCGCCATATAGACCTCAAACTAATGGCGCGGTAGAGGCAGCTGACAAAAATGTCTCATGATCCTCAAGAAAATGATCGACAATTATCGCAATTGGCCTAGAAAAATACCCTTTGCGTTATGGGGATATCGCACGTCAGTTAGGAAGCCCACTAGGGCTACTCCTTTCTATTTGATTTACGGCATGGAAGTTGTACAACCAGAAGAGCTAGAGATCCCATCCCTATGCATTTTACTCGAAAGTCAAATTCCAGAAGCTGAATGGAATAGGGATAGGTATGATGAACTCGTCCTCTTGGACGAACAGAGGCTACGCGCATTACATAATGTGCAGACATATCAGACACGTATCAAACGAGCCTTTAATAAACGGGTCAAACCCAGAAATATCAAGGAAGGG
Organism: Silene latifolia; assembly: GCF_048544455.1. Classification (NCBI taxonomy): domain Eukaryota; kingdom Viridiplantae; phylum Streptophyta; class Magnoliopsida; order Caryophyllales; family Caryophyllaceae; genus Silene; species Silene latifolia. Next base: position 850,353 of record NW_027413126.1, read on the forward strand.
GATTTAGTACTCAAGTAAGTTAGAGCTCTCTTACTTGTCGATCCACGAGGAAAATTTAAACCTAATTGGGCAGGACCATTTTTGGTCAAGTCCATACTTTCGGGGGTGCGGTTAAGATCACAGACCTAGACGGGAATACGTTTTCTAATCCGATTAACCTAGACCAATTGAAATGATACTACCATTAGAATAAGATAAAACGCGCCTCGCGTGACACACGTGCCGCTCTTGCGACACGAAATAAAAATGGCCCCTGGCCCGCTAAAAGGCTTATGACATTTCGCTCTTGCGTTTTGACATTTTGACATCCTCATATCATCAAATGAATTGAACTGCATTTCCTTAGGTGTAAGTAAAGCACACGCTTATTTTTTCTAAGTTCATTACAAGCTCTTGCTTCGAACATTTATTCTTTTATATTTTTTTCGAACTACGTACAAGGTTTGATTTCATTTTTTCTAATGAATACGTAGGTAATCCTTTACAGGATACAACCCGTCATTTCAAGATGTAAATAGAAGGACATTTGCATGTTGCATTTGAAATTCGACAAGAATAAATAAAGAAAATTTATAAAAGTTTCTTAACTAATAAATCATTTATTCATTATTCCTTAAATAATAGTCATACATCAAATACATATAAATTAAAAATGCTGAATATTTAAATGCTAGGCTAGGATTCTAAAAACCCCGCCATTTATTACAACTCAAATAATAAATAATATTATTAAAAATGACTAAGGCTACTCTTCCATTTTCCCCTTGCCTTTGTCGCCTTTGTCACATTTCTTGTCTCGATCACGAGCGGGACGCTCTTGCGTCATTTACGACCTAATCACTAACGGTCGTTCTCGCGGTCTAGCTTTCCCATTTTGATCCACCACCATCTTCTCGGGAGGAGCATTCTTTGGTTTCTTCGACGGGCGAACGACCCGATATCCGACCTCTTCTTCCTCCTCAGTTAAGTACTTTTGGTTCTCCTTCGCCACTTCACGGATCTTATAGTCTACGGGCTCGTGCTTCCTTAGCTTTTCACGCTCCTCGGGAGTGCTAGCTTTCCTCCACTGCAGATATGAGTCAGATACCCATAACGAGCCAACCGGAACGGGTATGAACCACATAATCCTTTGGGCCCAGCGAATTGCCCACTCTCAACAAGACTCCGAAGTATGCGCCAAGGTAGTTTGAGGAATATTGTCTAGCTTTGGGATTTTCTGTCTTAGGCCCACTTGCCTCATCAATCTCTCTGGAAAAGTATAGACCATGAATTCCAAGCCGGGAACGCGAATTGACCGTGTCGGATCCAAAGACGATACTCCAGTCACCGATCTAAGATGCCACCATGGCACGATCGATCTAATAAAGGGCCCACCTTCACTCTTTAATTTATTTTCCCAATAATTGCATACTCGAGTGAATCCCACCATGTATAGCATCGTTCTCATCACAATTGATCGGGAGCGATATCCTGTCACATCAACTGGGGGCTCGATCAACCGCAGCCTTTCCATTAGCCAGATCTGCAAAAAAGGGGACGGGAGTTAATTTAAAAAACCGGCCAAAAAAAACCGAAAATAAAAAGAAAACGGCCGAATAGGGCAGAAAACGGGTTCTTACCTGTAAAATAATAGGACTCCAATATAAGAATACTCGTGGTTCGCCTTCCTATTATCCAATCCTAGAATGGTCTCCCCTAGAACTAAGCATGCTGGACTCCTGCGTAGTTCCATTTGCTCCACTATGCCTAAAAATCGAGGGTCACTCCTCATCTCTTTGTTTACATGCCCTCGCAGAACATAGCAGTAAAGAAGGCAAAATCCGTAAGCTCTGCGCCTCGCCGCATAAGAGATAGTAAGGTCCTCCCTATTTATAAATCGATCGATAAATTCAAACATACGGACACCTTTTGAGGTCACAAGATGGTCTACCTCAGCCTTGGTCAATCCAAGCAAATCCCTAAATTTATTTTTATAGCCTTGAGAGCTAGGGGGTATAGCCGAAACACTTTCTGCATCCCATCCTCCAACCGCAGCAATTTCTTCAGGAAAGGGACAAATTTTGCCTCCCGGAAAGGCAAATACGTGAAAATTCAGGTCCCAATATTCAAGACAAGCATCCAAAAAGGGCCTAATTACTTTCACTAGCTTAAAACTTATGATTGATCTTAAGTTAAAAGCACCCATGTCGTGTTTCTCCACATTTATAAATTCATTCGTCCACTCCTTAGTGCGATTTTCAAAGGCATCCATGCTTTTTTGGAAAAATTTGAGAAGATATATGAGGTTTTATGTAATAGACGAAGTCAAGGAAGGGAGAATTGTGTGAATAGAAGCTCAACCGAAGCCTCTATTTATACTATTCGACGTTTCCTAAATTCTGTCGAGAACCGACTAGCTGGAGAGAAGACGCAGCAGCAGCTGCGCCTCTTTAAAGGATCATAGCTTTTGCTGCGCCTCTTCCCCAGGCTCTTTTCCTTGTTTGACAGTCGTGAGATCTTTCGTAATCTGTTTTAGTTAAAGTTTCCTATTACTATAGGGACCTAATTCGGTAATTTCGATTAATTACCAAATTTATGTTTCCTAATCTTTTACGGGTTCGCTTTTCGAGGCAAAATCGATATTTTTGCCAAATACGCACACTTACTCGTTCTTTTTTTTTTCGGGAATCATTTCACTCCCTCTTTTCAAAAATGTTTATGACACACTTAGACGTTTCTTTTAAATTCTTTTTTTAGGGGGTAGCCCTCCCTACCGTCCGGTCGCGGCATTTGGTCCATTTTCGGGCACTTTTTTTTTTCATTTTCTTTTCTTTTTTGCGCTAATTTAGCCCTTCTTAATTCTTGTTGCTATATGTTTTGCTTGTGATTTCCTACGTGAATTTCGGCAGCATGACGGCCCAAACCGTCACATGCTAAACTTGTTTTTCAAAGCTAACCTGCAGATACAACAAACACCCAGCAGCAAAGGCACGCATGTCGTCATATATACAACCAAAATTCAAAAAATATACATCAAAATATGGGCTCCTGCCCAAAATGACATCCAAAATGTTCAAATGTACAAACATAAGTCAACACAAATAGTCCTGATGACCCCTCAGCTCAGACACTGTCGCCTCAAGGGCAGCGATCTCAGCATCTCTGGTCTCGAACTCTTTCAGCAAATGGGGCGTCTCCTCCTGGGACTGCGTCAGCTCACGCTCAAGGTCACGCTCCCTCTGCACAGAAAAATAGAGTGATACTTAACTTCACAAAATTAGAGGTAATAAAAATAAAGACGGGTACAATAGGTTCATACCTGCCGCCCCAAGCCATTTGTAAGGGCCTCAAAGGCCGTAGCTCGCAGCCGGTTGGACATCCTACACAGCTCCACATGCCTGGACGGTGCCACCTTCATTCAAATACGGAGAAGGTTCAAGCAAATGCATTCCTATGTAATAAAGCATAAAATACTAAAGACAGCCAAAGCTGGGAGCTTACCCTCCTCACAACGTCTTGCCACTCATCCAAGCCAGCGTCAGTCACCGCCTCGCTGAAAGACTGGATCTCCGAGATCACCGTCATGCCAGTCGAGTCAATGTACTTCAATGTCTCTGGAAAAGCTGGGGGCTCGACGCCCGCCACCTTGATCTCCTACAAAACTCAAGTGGTTTATTATTTGCTAATCATTCATCATTTATCAGATCTGTCAAAGATAAGTAAACGGTAGATTGTGGATAAAGCAACCCTTCAACTCAAAGTTTGCATTAGCCCCCATGGGTGGGTAGGCAATGCATTGGGGTTGTGTATCATAGTTTCTAGCCCGGAGTTCTCGGATGGTTCTTATATCATTAGCCATTTGGGGATACTCAACTTCTATAGGTTCAACCGAAATGGGCGTGGAAGATTCCTCTTCAACTTGTTCTTCCCTTTGAGGTCGATTATAGAAAGGATTTGAGAATAACCAAGAATATGCTCCAAAGTCTTCCTCTTCTTCTAAATTGAGCTCACTATCTTGGTGTTGAGACCTAGGCATATACCTTTACACTAAACAAGATGGATTAGAACTACCACTTACTTTTAACAATAATAAGGAAATAAGAATAACAAAACATAAACCACAACTCAAGTTCTAGTTCCGTTGCCAAAATTTGATAGGAAAAGACTAGGTGTCATTAAATACTAGAATTAAACTATCAAATTAACATTTTATAAGCTAAACTAAACTCTAGACTACTCTAATTGATAAATTAATATAGTGCAAGTTGTTGGAATATGTGTCCTCCGACAATAATGCGATCACAACTGCCGATCATGATGATCACATGTTTAAGTCTCATTTTAAAGAATACAATTGGGAAGTAATATTTTACTGTCAACTAGTCCACACTTATCGGTAATGATTGGCTGACTAGAGTTTGACATTACTGTCGTGCGACGGTGGTGATCAGTTGATCCCCTTAGGTCATACCTAAAGGGTAACACTCTTAATTGATTATTTAATTGATCGTATGACGATACGGGTTAATTAAATTACTTAAAATTGACGGACGATTTTGGAAGTAATATTTACGTGTCTCATTGTAATTTGATTAAATAAGATACGGTCTAAGTAATCGAGTTGTTTTATTGCTTAGATGAAATTATTGTTTAAAGAAGCAATTGAACTGAATGAATAATTTATTATAAATACAAGATGTTGTGATTTATAATTGGTAAATTATTTTGGTACAAGTAATTATGAATTACTAAGTCGATTTTGTATATGAGGTATTTTTATTAATGCGTTGATTTTTAATATGTTAAAAATGCATAACAATTTTACATGACATGTGACATGTGACAAATTGACAAATTGACAAAGATAAAATGGAATCCATTTTATCTTAAAATGGACCGAAATAATGGGGTGATATTAGGAAAATATTATGTTGATTAATTAAGTGGAAAACATAATCATTCTTCCTAAACCTAGCCATGCATACCTACTTGCTCTTGTGAAGAACACCTTGCTCATGCATTGGCCCTCACAACCCCTCCCTCTACCCGGTTTTGTCCAAGAGAAAACCATGGGTTTTTCTCTATATTTTTACCATATACACTACTTGAATACTAGTGTAATATTCATTCATTCACACATCAAAAATAGAGTTTTTAGAGAGATAAAAATTCTTCTTCCTTCTCCTTCTCTTAACCGAAATTAAGAGACCTAAATAAATATTTTTGGGTCAATTTTATTCAAATTAATATTGTACTAGTATCAATAATATTAATTTTATTTAGAGGTTACCTTGGGTATTATTCTTTGGGAGGGATTCTATACTTGAATCCTTGTTCATCCAATATTTGGAGAGCTCAAGAACAAGTGAGTAGGAGAACTCACTTGTGCCCAATAATCCGAAATATCCAATGTAAGAATGATGATTTCTTCTTTATCCTTATTATTGTTTGCATGCATAAGATCAACATTTAATTTTATGACTAAATTAATTTGAAACATATATGAATATGTAAAGTAATGAGATATAGATTTCAAACAAGCGGTATCATGAGCCTTAGGTTGTTTGAATGCAAATCGGTTATAGTTTTTCCGAGTTATACGATTAACATATAAAACTTATAAAATTTGTGTTTATTATGTAATATCACGAAATCTTTATGCATGTTAAAGTTTCTGATCCTAAAATGTATTTAGGATATTTTGGTTAATTTATGGATTTTTATTGTTCATTTTATACAATAATGGCATTAAAAATGTGATTTTATGATAAAATGTCATTTTCGGACTAAAATTAACTAAACTTCGAATTTTTCAGTGGTTTTTGGATATGCTTTCACATATATTATTGTTAGATGACCTGTAAATGTTCATAATTTTTGGACTTTTTATGCTCGAAATATGGATTTTTCATGATAAAAATCGAATTTAAATGAAAAATGGGTTAATATGAGATATATTTCGAATCTGGTCATAGAAATTTAGTATGTTGTCACATGCAATTTTACAAGATGTGTGTAAAATAATAGGCTATAATGAAGTATTTATGCATGATTTATGAATTTTTGATGAAAAATAGCATAAATAGTGAATTAATTAGTGAATAATTGCTAAAACATACTTCATGACTAAGGAAAAACGTCACATGTTGCATTTTATTACGTATTTCAGATATAAAATTGAAAAGTTGATAAATATAATTTTTCTCATGTTTTATGATTATATTTGATAAATCCGATAAACCGCAACAATGTTTTTCCCGATAAATTTTCAAAATTTTAACCTAAGTTTGTTGGACATTATGAGTGTCATGGTATTTTTCCAGAATGTTCATGAGTTTAAATTTCAAATTTTGAATTTATTTGAATTTTTTTTTTTTTGATTTATTTGGAGTTTATGGCATTTTATTGTAATTTTGAGTCCATAAATGAACAAATTTTAAGAAATAAAAGTTAATTATTGTCAATATGTTAGTGGAGACTAATTTCGAGTCCTAAGTTGGTTAGGGTAATTAACTAGTGCATAAATATGATTTTATGTAATTTATTGTGATTTTAAAAGGTTGAATCACGCAAATCCGTAAAAACCAATTAATATACGATATTGGCTCCTTAAAGGCGATTTAGCATAAAATTGGGCATGTTCATACATATTATAATTCTGCATTTTATTTATGATTGTCATAATTTTATTTTATGTAATTTTTGAATTATGTAATTTTACTTAGTATGGCCTTGGTTTTAATTGGTATTGCCCGAAATGTATGGGAATATCGATTCGGTTGTAATTTATTGTGATCTCGTATCACCGTTTTGTAATTTAATAGATTTATTTTATTTTTATTACAAATGTATAATAGGAAATTATGTAATTTGTTATGTAATTTATTTATTTCGGAGTTCCTTGAAGACGGCGTCACTCAAGAAGGCGATCCATAAAGACGGTGTTACCTCGAGATGCGTGCCAAAAACCGAAGTTCAAGGGACCAATGGAGTTGGTTTCCGAATATGTAATAGTTAATTAGATTTTCTATTTTAGGAAGGCCATACTAGGATTTTATTTATGTTTTGCATTTTATTTATATGTTGCATGCATCGCTAAATCGCCATAACTAAAATATGCATTGTCATTTTAATCGAGTTTATCGACCGTGTCAATTAGAATTATCGTAGTTCACCGCTTTAGTTCACTTAAAACGTGATAGATAATAAATTGACATGACCTCTCGCTAAAAATAAACAATTGAGACATAGCCTTACCAAAAAGTAGAAACCATGAAAACCTATTTCGCGAGGGAGTGCACTCGGCCACCCCGAGGTACAAACCTTGTTACGTAGGGGAAGTGAGTGATGAATGTCTATCCACCGAATTTATATTGATGAGGGTTTCATCGGCTACCCCGTGCCCAAGTTAATGTGAATTTGGATCATGGACACATTTATTTGAAATTTGGATTGACCTCAACGGAAGTATTCGTGACCATAGTCGCATGTGTTCCGGGCTATAGATAAATGTTAATGTAATTTTATCGACCAAGAGTTCTAAAAGTAGAATCGATTAAAGCGTTAATCCACCGAGTTATATTGATAAGGGATGAATCGGCCCTACCGTGCCCAAGTTAATATGAATTAGGGTCTTGAAATCATTTATCAAGTTGGGTAGAGGTCACTAGATAAATGCAATAAAACTTGTTTAAATTAAATTTTTACGAGTATTATTATTTAAAACGACATATGTTTTATTCCTTCTATATTTTTTTGTTTTGTAGACCGCTTTTATTTCTCATAACAAATGGCCACTCCAAACACCAACGCCACACCTCTCACTAATACTTCATGGCTCCGATCCTTCATGGATCGTTGTAAACTTGAAAAGAATGGGTCAAATTTCTCCGATTGGGATGCCCAACTCAAATTAGCCGCCCAAGGTGACAACAAGCTTCGTTACCTCACCGAAGCCTCTCCACCCGAACCTAACACTAGGTCGACCGCCGCTACTAGGGAAGCATATGAGGCTTACCACAAGGAGTCCGCCGCAATGAAAAATGTGTTGATCTTTGCGATGGAGGCGGATCTCCAAAGGAGAGCCTTTAATATGGGCACCGCTAATGAAATCTATTCCAAGCTTATGACAATGTTTTCACAAACTCCGCGGATCGTCCAATATGAGGCGGCCGTGGCATTCTTTGATCTCGACTTTAAAGAGGGCCAAAAGGTTAGCCCTCACGTGCTCAAATTGATGGAGCTAGTCGAGACCTTGAAGATTCAAAAGGTTGAAATCCCCAAAGAACTCATTGTAGATAGGATTCTACACTCCTTATCCAAAGTCAAAGCGTATGTTCAATTCCGGGTGAATTTTAACATGCAAGACAAGGACGTGTCTCTTGAAGAGTTGCATAAGTTAGTTGTGCAAGCCGAAAGAGACATGGGGTTAAATGTTAACCCACCTAAGGATGTGCTTAATATAAGCACCAAAAGCAAGTGGAAGTTCAAGAAGAATGAGAAGAAGGGTAAGAAGCAAGCTCCCATTTTCACCAAAGCTAAGACTTATGAAGCTAGCACTTCCAAGATCAAGAAGGGTCCTCTTGATAAATGCCATTATTGTAATGGTGTTGGACATTGGAAAAGAAATTGTTCCAAATATCTTGGTGACATTAAAGCTGGAAAGATCACTCCAGTAGGTAAATGACTATCCTTTCTTTTATGTTTCTAATTCAACTATGGTATTGTAATACAAAGTTGTGATAATGTATCCCCTTTTTTATTGAAAAATAGGGCCTCCGCCAAGCAAGGACAAGGGAAAAAAAAGCAAGCTTGAGAAACCATCAAAAAGCTAGGAGTAGCTTCCATGAAGCTTGGCTTTTTATTGTCTTATTTTAATTTATGTTTCGGATTTTTAGAACCTTTTGATTTCCGTGTTCGACATGGAAATGTTTGATCCTTTCTAAAACAATTGTTGTATTTTGGATTGTGGTGGCTTGGTTTGCAACCCAAATCACCCGTTTTATCGTATTTTATCCTTGTTCTAAAAAATTCGTCTTTATATGCTTGCTCATAGAAACATATGATCATTCACTTAAAGTGATCTAATGGAGATCTATAATGATGGGATTCATTATATGTCCACAAGCTTAAGGCTTGTTTATGATCAATTATAAAGTGATATTGAGTTGATGAACTCTCTTAAAGGAATGTCTATCACCAAGTACACTTATCAAATCTAAAACAATTAGTCAACCTATGAGATAGTCCTCCTTATACTTCAAAAATCATTATTTGTGTCTTATATGCTATCTTTGAATCTCTAGTGTATTCATTCTAAAGATAGAGTGGGAGAAAATGAAGACACAAAGAACACCAAGCAAAATTTGTGTATTTGTGTAAATGAGATCTACGCAAGAAAGAATGATTTGTATAAATGTATACCTATTTATATAGTATACACGAATATATGAGATCTATAGGTCTCGAATAGATGAAATCTACATGACAAAAGAGACCAAGTGAAGTAATCAAAAGAATATGTTCTCCAGATTACTATACGAGGAGACCAAAAGAAAGTTTTTGGAAAAAGAATGACTAATGTTAAGTCTTAACAATAGATTTGACTAGTTTATGATAAAATTTGACAAATAGTTTCAATATTGATATTTACTTAAGAGCCTAAATGAATCAAAGTTGCATCCTAGAAAATAAATGAGATTTATGACTAAAAGTTGCAAATATAGATATGCCGATATCCACAAGAGCTAAGTTAAGTATTAACCACGCTAATGTCATTACTTAACCTCATTATGAAAATGAAATGGTTAAACCTCCTTCCGAAAAGGGTATTTTGAGAAGGACGTGTATTAGATATAATTCACATTTAAATAATGACATTGCTACGCATCATTATAAAATGAATGAGTTAGAGATTAAAATCTCTTTCCATAAGGTTAAGATTGAAACCTCTTCAAAATAGGTATTTTGAAACGATATGCTGGGAGCATATATGGTTCTATCTTAATAACTTGGCAAAGCAAAATATATTTCAATTCTTGAAATGGTTCAATTGAGTAGTCAATTGCGAAACATGAGGAATTAAGTGGAAGTTGGAAATTATCATGTGAAGACATGGAATTTAGTGGGAGCAATCATCTTGTAAAAGTTTATAACTCATTACTCATTGAGAATGACGAGCTAATACTTTATTTCATAAAGAAGTATTTGAGTTTTCAATTCTGGATGAAAATGGACTATGATGAATCCAATCACATCATGAGATGTTGGATAGGTATTGAGATATACACATCGAATCAACGAGAAACGTAGGTTATTCATGTCAATGAAAATGGAATTGCCATTAGCAGTCATGGTCGTTCATTGAACCTAAGAATGGTTGATCACATGATTGTTAGTTACTAATGTTTCCGCCATTAGAATAATCATGCACATGTCCAATAATGAATCATATGCATAAGAGCATGATGAATCATTGGCAAGCCATAGAAGAATCGTCATGGATTCTCGAGGAGAACCGATGAGCGATTTCAGTGTTGGACAGAACACTCTGTTATGTGTCAAGAGGTTGCACATATTAAAGTTCGAACACGCGTAAGGATTTATGAACATCCTAAGCTTTTCAAAGCTAAAAGGAGAAATAAGAAGTTTGGAAAGATACTTAGTTGAAGTAAGAAGTTACTCAAAACTAATATTTTCTAATATGCTAGGACTTGTGAGAAGTGCTAGGCTAATCATCTTGACAATTGTTGCAAGACTCTACAAAACATATACCTAGTGCATTGTGAGTGGGTGGAGTACTTGACCAATGCAAGTTATATCATCCACCACAAATTCGTTGGTTGTGTGATAAACAACCAGAAAGTTCTTTCAAGATAAAGAACCCAGACCGAGGTTGGGAACCTATATGTGTACTTGGTAAGGTTCATGCTATGAGAGATAACATGAATATAAAAGATAATGCAATATAAGAAGTTTGAACACATGGGCACATGGTATATTAAACTTCTATTGCAATCGACTAGTGTTTACACACTTACGATATGCATCACAAGGTTGTAATATGGTATTGACTACCTAAATGTGATGTCAACATTTGTCGTTTGAGTTATTATTAACTCACCTTATACTTTGTTACATCCAAACGGGTTGTAGAGACAATTGAATCCTGTTAAAGTGAACGCGGATTAGCATTGTATTCGCCCATAGTTACTTACATGAGGTGACGTCTCAAAGTGACTAGAGTGTGATGCGATTGATGGCAAGTTCAAGTGCCATAGGTCATATAAGAATGACTAGTTGATCACATAGGCAGACTGTTAGGAACACTTTTGTCGGGCTTTATGACCGCTTATAGAGTTCTGGCAAATTTATATAGCCTGGTCGTGGCGAGAGCTACTATAGTATTCTAATGAGTCGATTCTTTTGACTAAAGACTATTCGCCTAAGATGGCACAGTTTCAGATTAACTTTGATTTGTGTTACTACGACCTTCGTAAATGGGGTCAAATGGGCATATTTTGGGTTATGATGGCTGTGGCTAGTCGAAGGGAATAAGTGCGATAGGAATTGTCCACCCCTAGTCAGGGTTATAACAATATCTCAGGGCCACTCGAGGAGTAATGAACTGGAAATGCGTGGCCACGCTCGGAAGATATCTATGGTAGATAAATCTGGTCAATCAGTTATTCTCCAGATCGAGGAAACCACTCTCGATATGATCACTTGCAAGTACGACCTGAAAGACACCTTGCATTGAGTGGGAGATAGTAATAGGACAAGAGAATTGGTGACGCACACTTATCGAGGACAAGTGGGAGATTGTTGGAATTTGTGTCCTCCGACAATAATGCGATCACAACTGCCGATCATGATGATCACATGTTTAAGTCTCATTTTAAAGAATACAATTGGGAAGTAATATTTTACTATCAACTGGTCCACACTTATCGGTAATGATTGGCTGACTAGAGTTTGACATTATCGTGCGTGCGACGGTGGTGATCGATTGATCCCTTAGGTCATACCTAAAGGGTAACACTCTTAATTGATTATTTAATTGATCGTATGACGATACGGGTTAATTAAATTACTTAAAATTGACGGGCGATTTTGGAAGTAATATTTACGTGTCTCATTGTAATTTGATTAAATAAGATACGGTCTAAGTAATCGAATTGTTTTATTGCTTAGATGAAATTATTGTTTTGTGAAGCAATTGAATGAATGAATAATTTATTATAAATACAAGATGTTGTGATTTATAATTGGTAAATTATTTTGGTACAAGTAATTATGAATTACTAAGTCGATTTTGTATATGAGGTATTTTTATTAATGCGTTGATTTTTAATATGTTAAAAATGCATAACAATTTTACATGATATGTGACATATGACAAATTGACAAATTCTTAAAATGGACCGAAATAATGGGGTGATATTAGGAAAATATTATGTTGATTAATTAAGTGGAAAACATAATCATTCTTCCTAAACCTAGCCATGCATACCTACTTGCTCTTGTGAAGAACACCTTGCTCATGCATTGGCCCTCACAACCCCTCCTTCTACCCGGTTTTGTCCAAGAGAAAACCATGGGTTTTTCTCTATAATTTTTACCATATACACTACTTGAATACTAGTGTAATATTCATTCATTCACACATCAAAAATAGAGTTTTTAGAGAGATAAAAATTCTTCTTCCTTCTCCTTCTCTTAACCGAAATTAAGAGACCTAAATAAATATTTTTGGGTCAAGTTTATTCAAATTAATATTGTGCTAGTATCAATAATATTAATTTTATTTAGAGGTTACCTTGGGTATTATTATTTGGGAGGGATTCTATACTTGAATCCTTGTTCATCCAATATTTGGAGAGCTCAAGAACAAGTGAGTAGGAGAACTGACTTGTGCCCAATAATCCGAAATATCCAATGTAAGAATGATGATTTCTTCTTTATCCTTATTATTGTTTGCATGCATAAGATCAACATTTAATTTTATGACTAAATTAATTTGAAACATATATGAATATGTAAAGTAATGAGATATAGATTTCTAACACAAGTAAGGGTCGAACCCAAGGGAAAGATCTTTAACTAAAGACTCGAATTGTAAACTATTGACCATCAATCACTAACTAAGACTCCACTAACTAATTAAGATACTAATGATGATGTATACTCAACAATTGAAATTAATCACAAACAATGGATATTAACAATGTTCAACTTGTAGGAAACATGAAAGGGGAGAGCATTGGTTTGGAAACAACATGCAAAAGAGTGAAAATGGAGACTTTTCTATTGAGACAATTCAACAAACAAGTAGTAGGCAAGAATTCAATAAGAGAAAGAACTTGGTGCAACTTAGTGCAACAACTACTTCCTAAGCATATATATCCCCTCTTTTCTTCATTCAACAATTACCCAACAACTTTTATAAGATGGTGATTACTTGCTCCTAAGTTGAGTAGTTAATAAGTCCAATTTATATATATTTTATCCCCATATTTTAGCTTTAATTTACATGTCATTATGCACTAACCTTAGTGATATTGAGCTAATATTTGCTTCATAGTTCTATTTGTATGTTTTGTCATGTTTTGTAGGTATAAGAGCTTTTATGAGCTTAATCCTACACATTTGCAAGTAAACTAGAAGCTTGGCTAACAAAGGAGTAAGATTGGACTAAGTGTTGGAAGTGTATGGACTTGCATGAGCAAATGTGGTGGATTAATTTGAGAAATGCACAACACAAGTCAAGAAATGAGCCCAAGTATAAAATCAAGTGTTAAAGCCCAAGTAGAAGAAGATGGGAGAATGCCTTGGATGCTCATCTTAATTAAGATGCTCTTTGGATGCTAATTGTGCAATTAAGAAGGTGTTGATGGCCAACATGGGATTCTCTAGGAAATTACTCAAGTAATTAAGAGAGAATATTTGGGGTTGACCCCTTGTATTTGCTCTACAAAGTTCACCCTTTATTTCCTATATAAATGGTGTAGACTTCAACACTACACCACCATCTCTTCTACACACTTTTACATAGAAATTCTCTCTAAATTTAGTAGTTAGTTTAGGTTAGCTCTTAGTTTAGATTTAATTTATGTTATTTACATTTCCTACTTACATTACAAGTTATAAAACAATTTACATTTACAAGTTATTTATATTACAAGTATTGTTCTTTATTTCCATTTTCATTTCCAATAAGGTAATTTCTTATTCATATTTTCATTATGTTTTTCATTTCATTTATCATTAGTTTAATTTATATTTCCACCATGTTAGAGTAGTTGCATTTGTCTAAGGAGTAAGGGGAGCCATGCATGTTTAAGTAATATGTAAATGTCAAAATAAGGATAAGTTAATATTGTCTAATTGTTTCTATCACATGTTTGCACCTTAATGTTTAATCTTTGTTTAAAGGCCTTATTCATTGATTAAGTGTGTTCATTCGTTATAAAAGTCGAGAGGCATGGAATTGAATTAGACTAAACATGTGTAGTAGAACGACCTAGTCATGGACGAGAGTTTCTCTAGGACCCGGTCTATGGTTGACACTAATATCGTAAGATGGGTGTCTTTAAGCCTAAACATTTATCGCAAAATCAACTTCTTAACTTGTCATGAGCAATTAAATAATTAGCATGTGTCACCCGACCTCCCTAGACATTTTATTTATTATTGTTTTATCACTTCAACCCAAACCAATTCAAACGTAATCGACCAAGGTAAAATTCAATCCATAACAATTAATTAATAACTCCCGTCTCCTTTGGGTTCGACCCCTAAGTACTACATTAATTTGTTGCCTAGGGTATAAATATTATCTTTGCATAGGTGTGCGATAGCCTATCAGTAGTTAATCCTACCTATATGGTCACTCAATTGAAAAACCACAAGAGGGATTACACACAAGAGCATTAAGATCAATTCCAAATAAAAGCAGTCAAGATTAATTCTTTAGAAGGCTTAATCCAACCAACCAAAAACTAACTTGCAAATTCCACTCACAAAGTTACAAATTTTAAACCAAATTCATAAAGATGCAAGCTTGCTACAAGGATTGCAATAGTAGGATGAGTAAGATTCAAGGTTAGCTACTCCTAACACATTAACATCCAACATAAACATGAAATTCAAGGAATATACAATAATTATTGAGGAAAAATTAAGAGGTTATTACAAGGCTTTAGGAATGTAGTGTCTTATCATATTACACCAAGATTAAAGGCTTAGCCTTCCGTAACCTTAGAATAATCTAAGAATTATGGAAAGATTAGCATAGAAATCCCAAAAAAAAGCTTACAACGTTGCCTTCTTCTTACCAAATTCTTACTCAACATACAAGTTTTTGATTATTGAATAATAGATCATGTGTTTGGTAGTAAGGAGGTTGTATCTAAGATCTCAAAATGTGGGTATTTATACCCTTGGCTCTTGGCTTTAGGTTAAGGCAAAATTGGGTCTTCAAAATAGAGAATCACGAGGCTTGAAACACTTGAAAACGCAGCCTGCGGTTGGGGGCGCAGCCTGTGCTTTTCACCCTTGCAGCGCGTTTTTGTGAGAGCCATATCTCCCTCGTTTTGTAGACAAATAAGGCGTGTGACCTACCGTCGGAAAGCTAAGATCACAAGCTTTCATCTCCACTTGGCTTTGCGTCAATAAGATATCTAAAACTCAAGATATATCCATTTGAAGTTGACCCTTGTGAAACCGAGTTTTCAATTCTTCCTTTTGGCGCTTGTTTGTCTATGCCAAGGTTTCAAATCTTCCATTTGCTTACTTTTCTTGACTTTTCACCTGTTCCCTTGGTTGACTAAGGTTCGGGATTGACCATTGACTTTTGTTGGCTTTGACGGTTTGACACTTGACCTTGTCTTCGACTTTCATTGAACAAGCACATGGCTTATTCTCTTCAAATCTTTAACCCATTACAATGCATTAAACCATACAATATAACCATTCTCAACATGTTACATTACCATTTCTAAAGGTCTAACAAATTGAACCTTAGTTAGCCAAATCACAACTAAAGGATGAGAAAAGCAATTATTGCAAAACGTAAACTAATGACCAATAATATAACACTAATAGATAGATAATTAATCTTAATTAACATGACTCTTTATTGTGCTATCAATTAGATTAATATTAAAATAATATAATTCTATGAGCTCACACATACATGCATAATTAGGATATAATTCAGTCTTATAAGGACACACATATAAAGGGTGCTATGGTCAAGGAAAGGATTGATGATGTTTTTTCCACAAGTGTGAAAACATATTATTCTTCCGATGATCCCCCCAGTCTCAAGTACTCATATTGATTCTTTTTTTCCATTCTAACAAACGCGGGTTTCTGGATTGTGCTGGTGGATCGAGGAGAGGAGTAACAAGTGGGGCCTTCTGATATCGCTTCTTATCATGATACATATTATCTTATACTCCCTCAGTCCCACTAGATAGTTTACAATTATTTTATACACAATTATTAAAAAAAAAATCAAAAGTAACTTGAAATGAAAAGGAAATGTAACGATTCCCACCCACATGGGTTGGTTTACTTACTACAAAATAAAAGCGTAAACTATTGACTGAAAAAGCCAAAAAAGGAAAGTGTAAACTATTGAGCGGGACAAAGGGACTATATGCATATGATCCTAGCATAGATGTACCACCTCGTATTTTATAATAATATTTTATTCGAAAACTTACTTATTAAATTAATTATTTTAAGAGTTTAATAATATATTTCGTACTTATCGATTACGTTCTCTATTTTATCATTTCCCATTGTGACCTAATTCGGATGGGATAAAATATCCATGCACAATTAAACTATTTAATTTAATATTTACTTTTTTTGTATAAATATTCCGAGTGTTTTATTTATATTGAACCCGATTTATAATCAAATGATCCAACTTATTCGTTAATGGACCAAAAGTCCACTTATTTGTCAGCTAGTATAAAAAGAATTTAACCTAACAAACAAGGAGGTCATTTAATTCTTTTCGTGATGCTACAGCGTCATCGTCATCGAATTCCTCTCTTTTTATTTTCTCCCTTTTAACCCCATTATTTTACATCTTTGTTTCATCCAAATACAAAGAAAAATTACATTTTCACAATCCTTGCACTTAGAGTCTTATGAGGATAAGATCTTTCGTATATGTTGTATACGTACATCAACAAGGTTGAATAGACTATTCATGTTGATGGAAGTGGAATTACTATGATGGAGTCATAGTCATTCACTGAACCTATTAAGTTGTTGATCACATGAAATCGATTACTAATGTTTCCGCCATTAGAACGATCATGTATGCCAACAGACGCACGTGTAGTGATGAACCATATGCTAGGAGCATAATAAGTCAATATCAAGTTAATTCATAAGATGGTCTTGTGAAAGCCTTAAAGAACAATTGAGGATTTGTTCGATTGTTTGGACGATAAATTAAGTTAGGTGTTGAAGGGTTGCACAAACTTTAGTTTCCAAACTTAAAGGGATTTGTTGTAATCCTAGGCTGATTTTATTGACGAAGGAGTAAGAAACTAGAAAAGTGTTTTAGTTTCGTGCATTGCAAATTCTACAAAAGAAATTTAAGTAAATTGTGATAAGTTGGTCAAGATAGGGATTAAGAGTGAATCCATCTATAAATGACTTTATCACAAGTTATGTGATAACAGTGGGAGCATCCTTCAAGTTAAAGAGCCCAAGTCTAGTAAGAAGACTAGACAAATACTTAGAGATAAATTCAAGTTATTAAAAATAACATTGAATAGAAGGAAATAGCAATTGAAAAGTTGGAATTTATGGATATAGGGTATATCTGTTTGCCAAGCTTTTATTGCATTTTAACTAGTGTATATAATACACTAAAGATTATAAGATATGAAGTAGTAATAGTGTATTGACTATTCATATTTGATAATCGCATTTATCGTTTGAGTTTCATTAAACTCGCCCGTTACCTTGTCGTATCCAAATGGGTTGTAGAGACAAATTGAACCCCATTAAAGTGAACTGGATTGACATGGTATTCGCCTCTAGTTACTTATATGAGGTGATGTCTCGAAGTGACTAGAGTGTGATGCGATTGATGGCAAGTTCAAGTGCCATAGAGTCATATGGGATGACTAGTCAATCACATAGGCAGACTGGGACACTCTGTCGGGCAGTGACCGCTTATAGAGTTCTGGTAATTCATAAAGCCTGGTCGTGGCAAGAGCTACTATAGTATTCTTATGAGTCAATTCTTTTGACTAGAGATTATTCGCCCAAGTTGGCACAAATTTCTGATTAGCATTGATTTATACTCTACGACTTCGTAAATGAGGTCAAACTGGGTACATTTTGGGTTATGATGAACTGTGGCTGAACAAAGGGAATAGTGCAATAGAAATTGTCCACCCCTTGTCAGGGTTGTTTGAAATCTCAAGGCCACTCGAGGAGTAGTTAACTGGAAATGCGTGGCCACGCTCGGAATGTATCTATGGTAGATAATTCCGGTCAGACAGTTACTCTCAAGATCGAGGAAACCACTCAAGATTTGATCAAATGTAAATACGGCCTTCAAGACACCTTGCATTGAGTGGGAGATTGTAATAGGACAAGAGAATTGGTGACGCAGACTTGTCTTAGACAAGTGGGAGATTGTTGGAAAATGTGTACTCAACAATAGTGCGATCACATGATTTAATATCATAATTAAATCTCATATTAAGAATACGTGGGGGATGATTTATTATAAAATCAACTGATCGTCATTAATCGGTAATGATTGGCTGACTAGATTTGACATTACTGTCGTGTGACGGTGGTGGTCAGTTGATCCCTTAAGGTCACACCTAAAGGACAATTCCCTTAATGGATAAATTGATTAATTGTATGACGATACAAGGTAATCAATTCCTTAAAATTGAACAATTTACTTGTGATAGAGAATATTGGTATCTTATTGTAATGGGATTAAATAAGATTTATTTTGGTAATAAAAATGCTTTATTACTAAAATTGCTTATTGTTTGAGAAACAATAGAGATAAGAATGAATGGTTAATTATAATTACAAGATGTTGTGAATTATAATTTTATGACCTATTTTATTTATATGATCAAGTATCACTAGTCAATTTGTTATATGTAATTTAATTAATTTTTAAAATGATATTTATGTGATAAATATGCATTAAATTAATTAATAACATGTAAAATATTACATATGACATATTGTGTGACAAATGACAAATTGACAAAACAAAATGGTGGTCTATTTTATGTGTATGGACCGAATGGAGGGAGTAGTGTGGTGTGAGGTTGATTTATTTTATGAGAAATAATCACAGGCTTTGCTTTTGTAGTCTTACACCTATCCTACATTGTCTTACATACCTACACATTGTGAAGACAAAAAGAGAAAGGGAAAGATGCCCTTTTGGCTCCTTCCTACCCGGCCACACCTCCTCATATGAGGACTTTTGTTCTCATTTTTCCTTCAACCAATTCATTCATACTCTCCTACATGCAAACCTTCACATATTCTATCTATCTCTCTAAAACAAGATTTTGAGATTCACAAGCATTTATTCATCCATTCTAATATCACAATAAGATTATTAGTGTAGTTGAAGCAAAAATAGCAACAACACCAAGCTCCATTTTCCACGGTTTTGGACCTTGTCCTAATTTGAGGTCTAACTCAAAAACCGTCTAAGAAGTCATGGCTCCAACCGTCCTAATTCTTATCTTGGGTGAGTTTGGGACGTTTTTGTGTAGGATATTTTATCTCCAGAGGCTACCATTCAGAAATTATTGAAGAATCAATGCAAAGGTACCAAGGGGACCCGGTTTTGAACAATGGGCTAAATGTCGCTATCAATCTTTCCTCTTTTGATCCAACAAAGCTCAAGAGACTTTTTGGGAGCTGAATAGGAGTCATACACGGTTCCACAAGCCTCCAATCAGTCCATATAATCATAAATAAGAAGTTGAGCTACAAACAAGGAAGATTGGACTATTAGTTTACTTTATCATTTCTTTGCTTTATGTCATTTTCAGTTTCAGCATTGTAAGAGACCTAGGCTGCCGTTTTTTGTGCTCTTTTGCTGCTCTTTTTGTGACCCTTAGATGTAACTTGTGATCAAGGGTCAAGATTGTAAGCCTTGGTCTATATAAACCAAGCTAGGCACATGAGAAAATCAGATTTGAGTTAATGAAAATTATGAGTTTTATGAGGTTTCTCAAAACCCTTGATTAGTTCCTTGCTTAGTGCTAGAACAACTCCATTACTTAGTGTTTGGGGTCGTGTATCTTGGCTTGCTTTGTGATCTGGCCAAGTGCATAAGGGGATTAGTTCTTGCTTTGTGATCTTGAACAACATCCCGAGTCTTGAGATTGCTTTGTGATCTTCTCAAGTCATATCTCGGTTACTTGTTCTTGTTTTGTGTCAAAACAGTCCCAAAGTTTCTGTTTTGTTGCTTTAAGTCATTGTGGAAATTGTTATTTGAATGTTTAGTTCATAAGCATTTAAGTTACAATCTTACTTCCATTGCTTTCTTTCAAAGTTATCAAGCTAATTAGGATCTTATATTCATCCAAAACAGGCTGTTTCGTGCCTTGCTTTGGTTGAATCGTTTATTAGCTTCTAAATCTATCCTTATATAGTTTGTTAGTCCTTAAAAAAGTCCATCCAAGTGTCCAAATCGAGTCCTTTGTTGAGTCTAATTCTGTCCAAGTTAGTTCTTGTTTTCGAGTCATATTCAGTCCAAAATTGAGTTCTAGTAGTTTTACTCCAAATTGGTTATCAGAGCTTTGGTTAACAATACAAAAGCCTTTCTTTGTGAGTTCATTATACCCTAACCACATTAAAAACACAAAAAACAACCATGAGTGAGGAAAGGCTTGCTGGAATTGAAACACAAGTTACTCAACTTTCTGAAAAATGTGATTTGTTGCTAGATTCTTTCAATGTTATCATGGCTAATATTCCAACACCACCACCAAGAGGAGGACAACCACCTAGAGGCAGGGGTAGAGGCCGTGGCCTCATGGGAAGAGGACGAGCTCATGGTGGCCGTGAGGAAGAGGAGCTTTCAGATTCGGAGGAATCCATGGCCGAGGCCTTTCATGGAGAGCCCAACAAAGACTTAAAGGTAGAGATTCCTGATTTTCATGGTAGTTTAAACCCCGAGGATTTGTTAGATTGGTTTAGGACCATTGAAAGAGTTTTTGAGTTTAAAGGTTATTCCGATGGCAAAGCTTTTAAAGTTGCAATCTTGAAACTCAAAGGCTATGCCTCCCTTTGGTATGAGAACTTAAAAAATCAGAGAAGAAGGGATGGTAAGGAACCTATTAAGTCTTGGTTAAAACTGAAAAAGAAGCTTAATGAGAAGTTTATACCTAAAGAGTACACTCAAGACATTTTCATTAAGCTCACACAACTTAAACAAGACCAACAACCACTTGAGTCATATCTTAGAGACTTTGAACAACTTACCTTGCAATGTGAACTCAATGAAAAGCCTGAACAAAAGATTGCTAGATTTGTTGAAGGTTTAGATACTAAGATTGCTCATAGGGTTAGAATGCAACAAGTATGGTCCTTTGATGAAGCCGTTAATTTGGCTTTAAGGGTTGAGAAATTGGGAAAGGGGAGAGCTGCCACCACAAAAACAGCCGCCAAAACAGCCCTCTACTCCACCCAAACCGAGACCAAGGCTGATGAACCAACCCCTCAAAACAAAACACCTACTCTTGACAAAGGCAAGGCACCCATGATTCCAACCAAAAGCACCACATCTCTGAAAAAATGTTACCAATGTCAAGTATTCGGTCACTATGCTAAAGAGTGTCCAACCAAGAGAGCCCTTAGCACATTTGAGGTAGTTCATTGGGGTGAGGATGAGATCCTTGTTTGTGATGATGGTAAGGAAGAAACGGTGCAAGAGGAGGCTGCCATGGTTGTAGAATCGGATGAGGGAGTGAGTTTGGTCATTTGGAGAGCATTGAGTACCCAACCTATGGAGTTAGACCAAAGACAACAACTCTTTAGGTCTAGATGCACCATTGGGGGAAGAGTTTGTAACCTTATCATTGATAGTGGGAGCTGTACCAATGTGGCTTCTAATACTCTCATTGAGAAGCTCTCCTTACCTACACAAGACCATCCTAATCCTTACAAGTTAAGGTGGCTTAACAAAGGAGCTGAAATTAGGGTGGATAAGCAATGCCTAGTGTCCTTTTCCATGGGCAAGAACTATGTTGATGAGGTTCTTTGTGATGTTCTACCTATGGATGCTTGCCATCTTCTACTTGGTAGGCCATGGGAGTTTGATAAAGATTCAATGCACAATGGTCAAGACAACACTTACACTTTCAAGCTTGGTTCAAATAAAGTTGTGCTAGCACCCCTACCACCCGATTCCATGTTTGAACCACCCAAGAAAGTATTATTGATCAATGAAGACAAGGTGAGTCAAGGGGAGGATGGCGTGGGGACTGTCCATGTTGTCCATGCCAAATATGAGTTCAAGGAGCCAAGGGTTCAAGCATTACTCAAATGGAAAGATCAAACCGAGAGTTTCTTTGAAGGCTTGCAATGTGAGCCTACTTCATTTTGCAATCCAAGTTTAACTAACTCATTTGAATTCAAGTGCAAGGCTAGTGATGGCAATGGCCACGGCAATGAGGCTGCCCAAGTGAAAAATTTCGAACCAATTGTTGAGGAATGGAAAGGAGTCAAGAAACGAGTTGAAAGAGATCCTCCCATCCCTACTAAGGCCATGAAATGCAAAGAAATATCTATGATCCCTAAGCAAGCTCGCATATTCAGGCCTGGGGACCTTGTGTGGGTTCGAATCAACAAGCAAAGAGTCCTTAAGAAAGGGAAAAACAAGTCCATAGCAAGTGAAGAAGGTCCTTTCAAAGTCATCAAGCAAATTGGGTTCAACAAGTACAAGGTTGATCTCTTGGGAATTCATGTTACATTTGATGTTGGGGACTTGAGTCCAAGCTATGTGGAGATTGAAGATGATGATTTCTAGGACTTGAGGGCAAGTCCTTTTGAAGAGGGAGGGATTGAAGCAAAAATAGCAACAACACCAAGCTCCATTTTCCACGGTTTTGGACCTTGTCCTAATTTGAGGTCTAACTCAAAAACCGTCTAAGAAGTCATGGCTCCAACCGTCCTAATTCTTATCTTGGGTGAGTCTGGGACATTTTTGTGTAGGATATTTTATCTCCAAAGGCTACCATTCAGAAATTATTGAAGAATCAATGCAAAGGTACCAAGGGGACCCGGTTTTGAACAATGAGCTAAATGTCGCTATCAATCTTTCCTCTTTTGATCCAACAAAGCTCAAGAGACTTTTTGGGAGCTGAATAGGAGTCATACACGGTTCCACAAGCCTCCAATCAGTCCATATAATCATAAATAAGAAGTTGAGCTACAAACAAGAAAGATTGGACTATTAGTTTACTTTATCATTTCTTTGCTTTATGTCATTTTCAGTTTCAGCATTGTAAGAGACCTAGGCTGCCGTTTTTTGTGCTCTTTTGCTTCTCTTTTTGTGACCCTTAGATGTAACTTGTGATCAAGGGTCAAGATTGTAAGCCTTGGTCTATATAAACCAAGCTAGGCACATGAGAAAATCAGATTTGAGTTAATGAAAATTATGAGTTTTATGAGGTTTCTCAAAACCCTTGATTAGTTCCTTGCTTAGTGCTAGAACAACTCCATTACTTACTGTTTGGGGTCGTGTATCTTGGCTTGCTTTGTGATCTGGCCAAGTGCATAAGGGGATTAGTTCTTGCTTTGTGATCTTGAACAACATCCCGAGTCTTGAGATTGCTTTGTGATCTTCTCAAGTCATATCTCGGTTACTTGTTCTTGTTTTGTGTCAAAACAGTCCCAAAGTTTCTGTTTTGTTGCTTTAAGTCATTGCGGAAATTGTTATTTGAATGTTTAGTTCATAAGCATTTAAGTTACAATCTTACTTCCATTGCTTTCTTTCAAAGTTATCAAGCTAATTAGGATCTTATATTCGTCCAAAACAGGCTGTTTCGTGCCTTGCTTTGGTTGAATCGTTTATTAGCTTCTAAATCTGTCCTTATATAGTTTGTTAGT
This sequence comes from Silene latifolia, assembly GCF_048544455.1. Lineage (NCBI taxonomy): Eukaryota > Viridiplantae > Streptophyta > Magnoliopsida > Caryophyllales > Caryophyllaceae > Silene > Silene latifolia. The sequence continues at coordinate 874,476 of NW_027413126.1, forward strand.
CCTTAAAACAGTCCATCCAAGTGTCCAAATCGAGTCCTTTGTTGAGTCTAATTCTGTCCAAGTTAGTTCTTGTTTTCGAGTCATATTCAGTCCAAAATTGAGTTCTAGTAGTTTTACTCCAGTAGTAATAGTAACAATATTAGAATCATTTTAAGGGTACTAGTATAATAATCTAGTTAATTAGTATACTAGTTTAAGGGTAAGTCTTGGTTGCAATCTAAGGAGTGGCTTCTATACTTGGAGTCTTTGGAGGATCATCCATCATATTAAGCTCAAGAACAAGTGAAGGAAGGTGACCTTACTTGTGCCCTATATTTTGAACCAACCAACAATGTAAGGAACATTGTTTTTCTTCATAAATCTTTTATTTTGTTATGCATGCACTAGATCTAAAGAACAAATAATTAAAAAGTTAATTAGTTTACTATTAGAGGAGTCTAATAAGAGGTATATGAACCTAACACTAAATGTGCGCAAATAAGAGTCACATCAGGGTGCCATTCTTGTATGCTTGGAAAGCATTCACTTGTTTTTTTGTTCCCCTACATTCATTTTGCTCATGTTCCAAAGTTCCACAATTCTTACATACTCCACTTGGAATTGAGGATGATGCCACCATAGCATTAACATATTGTTTGGGTGATTTGGAAGCTTCATCAAGCTTAGCCATGGCCTTCTCAAACTTCAAATTGATGGTGTCAATATGAGCACTTAGTTGAGCACCCAATTGAGTGATGGAATCTACCTCATGCTTTCCTCCTCTTGTGGCCTTTCGAGGCCTACTATATTGGGAATTATGAACCGCCATCTCTTCGATTTTGGCCCATGTTTGATTGTCATCAACTTCGGTAACATCCCATTGGATCCCATATTGAGAATATTGCGGGAGTCTTCATATAGACCGTTCTAAAATTGTTGCACAAGGAACCACTCACTAAGCCCATGGTGTGGACAAGAACGACAAGTGTCCTTAAATCTCTCTCATGCTTCATACAATGATTCTTCATCCCTTTACTTGAACCTGGCGATTTGGGATCTCAACATATATGTCTTCTCCGGAGGATAGAATTTCTTGTAGAAAGCAAGTGCTAGCTTCTTCCATGAATCAATACCAAGGGTAGCCTTGTCTAGGCTCTTCAACCGTTGCTTTGCGATACCAATCAAAGAAAAAGGAAACAATACCCATCGGATTTGGTCTTGAGTAACTCCGGATTGAGAAATTGCATCACAATAGTGGCAAAAAGTCTCCATATGTGAGTGAGGGTCTTCACTAGGCATCCCTCCAAATTGACTTCTCTCAACTAATTGTATGAATGCGGATTTGGCAATGAAATTACCGGTTAGATGTGGTGGTGTAGGAGTACCATTTGGTAGGTTTTCCTCGGTTGGTACGAAATGTGATGAAAATTTAGGCATTGTGGGTTGATTTTGTGGTGGGTTTTGTATTGGGTTATCCTCTCCTTCTCTTGCAAAAGGGTTGGTAAACTCAATGTTATTTGGTTGAATGTCTACAATCTCTCCAATACCTACAACTCTTGAAGTACCTCTAGCAACTCTTCTATTGTTGGTTAAAGTTCTTTCAATCTCGAAATCAATAGGTAATAAATTATCTTGTGATCTCCTAGTCATGCAAAATATCAAACAACTCGAAAACAATTTGAACAACCTTGAGGTGATTGACTTCCCCAGGATAAAGAAAGACACAACAAAAAACAATTAATGAAAATCAAATCAATTTAACACCGTCCCCGGCAACGGCACCATTTTTGGTCCGGTTTAAACTCGTCGTCAAAAGCTACCAACCAAAACAATATTTATAATTTCACAATCTACTCTTAGTAAAGAGGTAAGTAAAGGTCGGATCCCAAGGGACGGGTATTGATGTAGGATTCTCAATTGCAAATAGCTATGTCTTAGGGTGCCACAATTTGCGTTGAGGTATGTGTAATCTAAACTAATCAACAAAATGAAAGCAAAGTAAAGTAAACAAAGCAAAGCAATTAAAGAGGTTTGTAAGCAAATGATTAAAAGCACTAAGGTGTCATGGGTTCATAGGGGCCGGATTCATGGGAGTAGCCTATACAAACATGTTCTCAATTAGATGCAAGCACTTATTGTTGTGATGGGATCGAGTTAGTGTATATCTTACAATACTTAAGAAGGTTTGGGTCCTGGAGCCGAGTCGTCTAGACTGTACAACACCTACCAGTCGACTTAATCCTTCCTATTCAACTCTATGCATGGTCTAATGAGGCTCGAGTTGGTTTATATCTTACAAGCCTCATTGAAGAGATAAGGGATGGATCAAAAAATGCAAGGATTCATAGGCTCGCATTTCATCAAACATAACATCTGCATAGGTTGAAATCACAACAAGCAAGCAAATTAATTATGAGAACATATTGGATTAAGCATAGATCAATCCCCATGTTTGTTTCCCCTAATTCCCTATTAACCCTAGCTAAAGATCTAATCACTCATGATCAAGTTTAGCATGCTAATAAGGTTGTCAATCATACTAACAAAGCAAAACATGATGAATAAATGAAAGTGATTAACAATAATTAAACAAGGATAAGAAGGAATTATACCTATGAAGATGATTCCAAATAATAAAGCAAAGAATAATAGAAGTACTTGATGATTGATGGAAGGTTGTCAATCCTCCAAATAAACTCAAATAATTTTCTAATTACCCAAATAAAAGGAAGAACAATAGAGAAATTAAGGAAAGATTAAGATGTGATTAATATTGAGAAAAGTATTACAACTAAATTAAGACTAAATTCTGATAGGATTAAGAGAGTATTCAGAGTTGATGCTAATCTAGGTAGTACAAAGGGGTATGTATTTATACTAAAGATTAGGTACAAGGATTAGGGTTACTAAGGGCTTAAATGACTACTAAGACCCTAAGAAAAACTTGAGGAAATGCTACTCCTGAGGGACATGCGTGGATCCTCCTTGCTAGTCCTGCCTCGATCCGCTCGTCCCGTGCTATGGTACGCCCGTATCATGCTCGGATCCTGGCAGATTGGTACGCCCGTATCATGCTCGGGCCGCTCGGATCCTTGGGCAGAGTGGTCCTCTTGTTTAGGTCCTTAACAATCCGCAAGGATCGTGTTGGGGGTGCAAGGATCTTTTCATCATTGCCCGTTTCACTTTATTTATCTACTTAGGCCTCTAGTGTCGGTCTTCTCTTTGATGCTTGGTCATTAGATGTGATCCATTTAGCTCCATTTCGCCTCATAAATGCAAGGTTAGCAATCCTTTCCTACCAAGGAGACAAAACCTCAAAGAATATGCAAAATGGAAAACTAAAGATAATAAATGACCTAATTATGTGCTAAAAAGCATAGGAACGAGGTTAATTCGGGGACTAAATGTGCTCAAATATGAGTCACATTAATACATATCATTGGCATATTGCATATTTATGGATCTGGTTGTGTCCTATATTTATTTATTGAAACTGACGTGTAGTGTGTCTTTGTAAATTGTCACCTATTTTCGGGGTGGCATGTGTCGATTCATATGATATTTTCGATCATATGGGGAGCAGGTTAAGTACAGGTTGATTTGATGTCACGCGGAAGACGAGACAAGCATCAGACTTGGAGTCGTACAACATAGATAGATATCTTAGATGGTAGACAAGTTTTATAATGTCTAGTTCACATTTATTATTCATACGTTCGTCGTTTGTAAATCACTAAACTTATTATTTATTTAAGTTGTTTCTTAATTGCAACACTAATTTCATCGCCTCAGGAAACCGAGATGGTAACATCCTCCCATTTCCTTGGCCGGCTAAGAAGGGGGTGTTACATTCGATCACTTGAGATGAATTCAGCTTCTTAACTGGGGTCAATGCGGGTGTTCATGGTGGCACTTTAATTCATACTCGGACTATTCAAGTTTCGAAATTATTTAGTTAAACAAACAAAAACAATATACAAAATAAACAAAATGAAAAAAAAAAATGAAACAAAAAAGAGAAGGAGGAATTGATATACCCTCAACCTACATGTATCGTTGAAACTGTGTTGGATCGTAATCGATCATAGGAATTGTCTCAAAGGAGCCGTCGTCGACGAAGAACACAGCAAAAAATACGTTTCTTTGTAAATCTGAAACACGGTTTTTAACCTGCAATTTCTCCTTCGTTTCTCAACGAAAAATCGATCTAAAAGATTTTTTAGAAACTAGAAAGAACTTAGATTAAAGATTTGTAAGTGGGCAGGACTCATTCTAAGGAATTAGGCACGAAAAACGAGCACAAAAAGAACTGGTCTTCACAGGAAAAACCGCAAAAACAGAATGTTTAACACTATTTTTTTTCATCTACACATCAAAACTCAAAACACTAATACGTCTTCCTAGGGTTCTATGGAAGTTTGGTCCTAGTTAATCTTCGATGATTCCTTCTTGCTTATATACAACGCGTTCGAAGGTTCTTTTTTCTGTCTTTTCTCTTTGTACATAGGTGTGCTCGTGTTTCGCTAGGGTTTGATATAGGTGCGATTGTTAGGGTGTGAATAATTTCGTGGTTTGCCTGTTGTTCTAATTCTGTAATTGTATCCTTGTTCTTGCACTGGGAATTGTATGGAGTGTGGCAGTTGTAGTAAAGGGAAATGGGTCATTGGTTGGTTGGGGGGAGGGGGGGATTCAGGCGGTGGGAGAGTGATGCGAATGGCGGGACGGTTAATAAACGACCACGCATCATAAAATTCAAGACAAGTTTATGAATAATTAAGTAGCTGGGAAAGAGCTGTTGGATCCAAAAATTCAAGAAGTATGCATGATCTCAACTCAAGAAAACGAGACCCGTGTGGGAACGCACTAAGAACCGTGTGGTCCAAGTGTACCGCCCAAAAGAAGAGGCGTAAATCGACCCTATAGAAGAGTTCGTGCTTAATTTAGAAGACCAAGTGATCTCAAGCCCAAGTAATGCATTATTTACACACAAAATATGGATGGGCTCAATTAAGGAAAAAGAAATATGTGCAATCAAGACCCGAGACCCATGGGAGACTTGAAACCGTGTGGGGGCAAGGGGAGGTCGGCGGCATCAAGAAAGGGGAGAGGGATTCCAACTTAGTTTTCAGTATTTTCAAACTAGATTGAATAAGAGTTGAAAAATTGGTCTAGTTTGTGAGTTCTATGCTTCAATCATCCTAGAACTCACAAAATAGCATTAAATGCATTCTTGGAGGCCAAGGCATTTTATCCTATATAAGGTCCAAGATCATCCAAGTTTAAGAAAAAGCCCCTTTAGAGAGAGAAACTTGTTGTTTCAATCTTTTCAAAGATCGATGATTTCGAGTCTTGCCTTGAACTAAGGACATGCTCCGAAGTTTGAGTTGGATTACTTGACGCGTTTTCGAGTAATTCCCCCATTGTTATCGTTATAGGTCTAGCGATAGCAAATATACCATTGGTTCAATCTCTTCATAAGAAATCGAAACAAATATCCTTTCCATTCTTGCACCAAAGAAAAACAAAAACAAACAAAAAAGACTTCCGCTTCGCCCAAAACGCCTCAAGTGGCACGATCGGGTCGGGTTGCAGCTAATGCATTCGGATCTTCCGTCTCACTAGAATCCACAATTAAATCTTCCGCTCCGTATACGCATCAAGTGGTATCAGAGCTTCAGCTCTTGATCACCCACAAAAATCAAGACGGTCCTGAGAAATCCAAATCAATTAGTAGTTGAATATCCAATCGCGATTGGTATTCAAAGGTTAAACTCAACGAGGTTGCTTGAGGTTTAATCGGTTGGAACTTAAAGGCACAGATTGAACAAAAAAAAATTATCACTGTTCACGCGGTACTGTTCATGGTACTGTTCATCACAAAAAAAAAAAAGAGAGAGAGGGTCCGAAACTTCAAAAAAATTGACCAACATGAACTTCGACGATCCCAACTTTCTTAAAAATCTTCAAAAGGCCTTGAAGAATTTGCAAGAATCCGATCCCAAATGGCAGCCTAGACGTGAACGAGTCATTGACGAGTTCAAAATAAGTGAACTACCCGAGTTCACAGGAAGTACGGATCCCGAGGACTACCTCGAATGGGAACGGAAAATCGAACGAATGTTTGATTACAAAGGTCTGGATGACGCAAAATGCTGTAAGTACGCTATTCGAGGACTTAGTAGAGGGGTTCACTATGGTACGAGAGTTTGAAAGCAAGGCGTGCTCGCGCTGGAAAGGAGAAATTATCATCTTGGGATTCTCTTAAACGCAAATTGCGCAAGAGATATGTTCCAGCAACTTATAGGCTTACGACTTATCATAAGATCGCCAATCTCAACCAAGGGAGGCTTAGTGTCTCTCAATACATCGATGGGTTTGAGAATCTCACCCTGATGAGAGAATTGAAAGAGAGTGAAGAATTGAAGATGGCTCGATTTCTTCGTGGATTAAATCGTAATATAGCCAACTCGGTTGAATTACAATCCTACGCTGATTTCGATGCTTTGTGCAACTTGTGTCTAAAGGTTGAAGCACAAGGAAAGCTAAATTGCCGACAATTTATGGTGAGAGTAGTCGGAATTGGAGGAACGAGGGAGGATCAAAAGGGAGTCCGACGAGTAGTGTTGGTGAACCCAAGTCGGCTGCCACCCCTAGTTCCAATGCAAGAACACCCGATTCTAAGAAAACAAGTCTCTCCAAAGTACGATGTTTAAAGTGTCCAGGGTTTGGGCACTATCAAAGCACGTGTCCAAATAAACGATTGACTACCTCGAGAGACGCTGTTGCTTTGTTAGGATGAGTTGTTTGATGAGGAGGAACGATTGGGTGATGTGTTCAATCTCGAAGAAGGAGAAAAGGATGAGATTATCATAATAGAGCCATTGACTGGTGATGATCAAATTAAAGATGTGATTAAAGATGACTTATTTTCTTTTGAGGATGAACCTCATACAAAAGGTACTTCTTTATTTGATCCAAATCTACCAATTGTTTTTGATGAAGAATTTGAAGAAGTTTATGATGAAACTCACATGGAAGAAAGTGATCATACAAGTTATGATGATGCAAATCAAGATAATCTTAATCTTGTGCCAATCTCGGTTGAGGTTACAAGGATGTTTTCCCCGAGGAACTGCCCGCTGGTTTACCACTTATTCGAGGGATTGAACACCAAATCGATCTCCTACCTAGAGCTCCCTTGCCAAACAAAGCCGCCTATCGATGCAATCCAATGGAGACAAAGGAATTGCAACGACAAATCGAGGAAGTAATGGAGCGAGGCTATGTGCGCGAGAGCATAAGCCCATGTGCCATCCCTATGCTACTTGTTCCAAAGAAGGATGAAACGTGGCGAATGTGCATTGACAGTCGGACCGTGAACAACATAACTATCAAGTATCGATTTCCAATCCCGAGACTTGACGACATGCTTGATGAGTTACATGGATCCGAAATCTTCTCTAAAGTCGATTTAAGGAGTGGTTATCACCAAATTCGGATGAGAGAAGGCGACGAGTGGAAAACCGCGTTTAAGACCAAGCATAGTTTATACGAGTGGATGGTTATGCCATTCAGCTTAACTAATGCTCCAAGTACCTTTATACGACTCATGAACGAGATACTCAAGCCTTTCTTAGGCAAATTCATGGTCGTCTACTTGGATGACATTTTGATCTACAACCGGAGCAAGGATGATCATTTCAAACACCTTCACGAGGTGTTCCATACGCTCCGAGAGCAATAGCTCTATGGCAAGAAGGAGAAGTGTTCGTTCTTAGTCGAGAGTATTATCTCTCTTGACTATATGGTATCTAAAGACGGGGTTTCGGTTGATCAAATCCAAATTGAGGCAATCAAGTCGTGGCCTACCCCTAAGTCCATCACGGAAGTCCGGTCATTTCATGGACTTGCTTCGTTTTATCGAAGGTTTATTCGTGACTTTAGTACCATTACTAGTCCTATCACCGAGTGTTTAAAGAAAGGAGCATTCGTATGGACCGCGGCCGCTCAAAGGGCCTTCGAGATGATGATTCAAAAGTTTTGCGAGGCACCGTTGTTGGCGCTTCCATATTTTACCCAACCATTGAGGTGGAGTGTGACGCAAGCGGTGTTGGAATTGGTGTCGTGTTGGTACAAGGAAAGAGACCCATCGCATACTTTTCTGAGAAGCTGGGTAGTGCTAGACTCAACTACTCTACGTACGACAAAGAATTCTATGCGATCGTGAGAGCTCTTAATCATTGGAGTCATTATCTCCGTCCGAATCACTTCATACTACATTCAGATCATGAATAGTTGAACTACATTAACAGGCAGCAGAAGCTGAATCCGAGACATGCTAAATGGATGGAGGTCCTACCGGGAGGCAATCACATTAATTTCGATTCTCAAGTTAAAGAACCGTATCAATCACCAATTGATAAATACATTGATGAGAAGCTACATGGTGGGAACTCTAATTTCTTATTGAAGTCAATTTTCAAGGAAGCTCATGATAATCTTGTTGTTTCGAGCAACCATTATTTGGATTTTGGTAGAATTGTGCATGGAAAGTGGTGGGGAGGAAATCACAAGAAAGTAAGGCACAAGCGCAGATGGCACCAAATGGTTTTAATTTACAATACTCATTACAAATTAAAATCACCAGAGATGGATAAACATGAAGACTATATTGAAGATGATGAGTTGAAGAAGAGATCAACGGTGTGCGCAAATAGCTTCATGTTCTTAATCAAGTTTGAATCTAACTTCCAGATTTGTTGTGATCCCGGTGGCATCAAACATGATTCGACTATGTTCTCGGGTTTGTTCGGGTTTATAATATTCATCTTTGATCCCGGCATACTGAGGCAAAGAATTGAGGACAATTCTTTTTAAGAGAGAGAATATGATGCGAATGGCGGGACGATTAATAAACGACCACGCATCATAAAATTCAAGACAAGTTTATGAATAATTATGTAGCTGTGATTCACACAACGAGTCACAATGACTAATTAACAAAGACAAATGATTCACACAACGAGTCAAAGGGACTAATTAACAAGGACAAATGACTCACACAACGAGTCACACGGACTAATGAACTAGGACAAATGATTCATACGACGAGTCACAAGGACTAATTAACAAGAACAAATGATTCACATAACCAGTCACAATGACTAATAAACTGAAACAAGTGATTCACACAATGAGTCTCAATAACTAATTAACAAGGACCAATGGTTCACACAACGAGTCACAAGGACTAATTAACAAGGACAAATGATTTACACAACTAGTAAAAGGGACTAATTGCCAAGGACAAATGATTCACACAACAATTTACAAAGACTAATGAACTAGGACAATTGATTCACACAACGAGTCACAAAGAATAATTAACAAGGACAAATGATTCACACAACGAGTCACAATGACAAATGAACAAGGAGAAATGGTCAACACAACGAGCCACAAGGACTAATTAACAAGGACAAATGATTCACATAACGAGTCACAATGACTAATGAACAAGAACAAGTAATTCACACAACGAGTCACAATGACTAATTAACAAGGACAAATGGTTAACACAACGAGTCACAAGGACTAATTAACAAGGACAAATGATTCACACAACAATTTACAAAGACTAATGAACTAGGACAATTGATTCACACAACAAGTCACAAAGAATAATTAACAAGGACAAATGATTCATACAACAAGTTACACTGACTAATGAACTAGGACTAATTCACACAACGAGTCGCAATGATTAATGAACAAGAACAAATGGTTCACACAACGAGTCACAAGGACCAATTAACAAAGACAAATGAACAAGAACAAATGATTCACACAACGAGTCACAAGGACTAATTAACAAGGACAAATGATTCACACAACGAGTCACAATGACAAATGAACAAGGAGAAATGGTCAACACAACGAGCCACAAGGACTAAATAACAAGGACAAATGATTCACATAACGAGTCACAATGACTAATGAACTAGAACAAGTGATTCACACAACGAGTCACAATGACTAATTAACAAGGACAAATGGTTAACACAACGAGTCAAAAGGACTAATTAACAAGGACAAATTATTCACACAACAATTTACAAAGACTAATGAACTAGGACAATTGATTCACACAACAAGTCACAAAGAATAATTAACAAGGACAAATGATTCATACAACAAGTTACACTGACTAATGAACTAGGACTAATTCACACAACGAGTCGCAATGATTAATGAACAAGAACAAATGGTTCACACAACGAGTCACAAGGACCAATTAACAAGGACAAATGATTCACACAATGAGTCACATGGACTAATTAACAAGGACAAATGATTCACACAACGAGTCACAATGACTAATGAGCAAGGACAAATGGTCAACACAACGAGCCACAAAGACTAATTAACAAGGACAACTGATTCACATAACGAGTCACAATGACTAATGAACTAGAACAAGTGATTCACACAACGAGTCACAATGACTAATGAACAAGGACCAATGGTTCACACAACGAGTCACAATGACTAATTAACAAGGACAAATGGTTAACACAACGAGTCACACGGACTAATTAACAAGGACAAATGATTCACACAACGAGTCACAAGGAATAATAAAATAGGACAAATGATTCACACAACGAGTCACAAGGACTAATGAACAAGGACAAATGGTTCACACAACGAGTCACAAGGACTAATTACCAAGGGCAAATGATTCACACAACGAGTCACGAGGACTAATTAACAAGGACAAATGATTCATACAATGAGTCACAATGACTAATGGACAAGGACAAATTGTTCAAACAACGAGCCACATGGAGTAATTAACAAGGACAAATGATTCACATTACGAGTCACAATGACTAATGAACTAGAACAAGTGATTCACACAACGAGTCACAATGACTAATTAACAAGGAAAAATGATTTACACAACGAGTCAAAGGGACTAATTAACAAGGACAAATGATTCACACAACGAGTCACACGGACTAATGAACTAGGACAAATGATTCACACGACGAGTCACAAGGACTAATTAACAAGGACAAATGATTCACATAACGAGTCACAATGACTAATAAACTGGAACAAGTGATTCACGCAACGAGTCGCAATAACTAATGAACAAGGACCAATAGTTCACACAACGAGTCACAAGGACTAATTAACAAGGACAAATGATTCACACAACGAGTAAAAGGGACTAATTGACAAGGACAAATGATTCACACAACAATTTACAAAGACTAATGAACTAGGACAATTGATTCACACAACGAGTCACAAAGAATAATTAACAAGGACAAATGATTCACACAGCAAGTTACACTGACTAATGAACTAGGGCTAATTCACACAACGAGTCGCAATGACTAATGAACAAGAAAAAATGGTTCACACAACGAGTCACAAGGACCAATTAACAAGGACAAATGATTCACACAATGAGTCACATGGACTAATTAACAAGGACAAATGATTCACACACGAGTCACAATAATTAATGAACAAGGATAAATGGTTAACACAACGAGCCACAAAGACTAATTAACAAGGACAAATGATTCACATAACGAGTCACAATGACTAATGAACTAGAACAAGTGATTCACACAACGAATCACAATGACTAATGAAAAAGGACCAATGGTTCACAAAACGAGTCCTAATGACTAACTAACAAGGACAAATGATTCATACTACGAGTCAAATGGACTAATTAACAAGGACAAATGATTCATACAACGAGTCACAATGACTAATGAACAAGGACAAATGATTCATACAACGAGTCACAACGACTAATGATCAAGGACAAATGGTTCACACAACGAGTCACAACGACTAATTAACAAGGACAAATGATTCACACAATAATTTACAAACACTAAGGAACTAGGACAATTGATTCACACAACTAGTCACAAAGAATAATTAACAAGGACAAATGATTCACACAACAAGTTACACTGACTAATGAACTAGGACTAATTCACACAACGAGTCGCAATGACTAATGAACAAGAACAAATGGTTCACACAACGAGTCACAAGGACCAATTAACAAGGACAAATGATTCACACAATGAGTCACATGGACTAATTAACAAGGACAAATGATTGACACAACGAGTCACAATGACTAATGAACAAGGACAAATGGTCAGCACAACGAGCCACAAAGATTAATTAACAAGGACAAATGATTCGCATAACGAGTCACAATGACTAATGAACTAGAACAAGTGATTCACACAACGAGTAACAATGACTAATGAACAAGGACCAATTTTTCACACAACGAGTCACAATGACTAATTAACAAGGACAAATGGTTAACACAACGAGTCACAAGGACTAATTAACAAGGACAAATGATTCACAAAACGAGTCAAATACTGATTAACAAGGACAAATGATTCACACAACGAGTCAACGGGACTAATTAACATGGACAAATGATTCACACAACGAGTTACAAGGACTAATAAAATAGGACAAATGATTCACACAACGAGTCACAAGGACTAATGAACTAGGACAAATGATTCACACAACGAGTCACAATGACTAATGAACAAGGACAATTGGTTCACACAACGAGTCACAAGGACTAATTAACAAGGACAAATGATTCACACAACGAGGCACATGGACTAATTAACAAGGACAAATGATTCATACAATAAGTCACAATGACTAATGAACAAGGACAAATTGTTCACACAATGAGCCACAAGGACTAATTAACAAGGACAAATGATTCACATAACGAGTCACAAGGACTAATAAAATAGGACAAATGATTCACACAACGAGTCACAAGGACTAATGAACTAGGACAAATGATTCACACAACGAGTCACAATGACTAATGAACAAGGACAAATGGTTCACACAATGAGTCACAAGGACTAATTAACAAGGACAAATGATTCACACAACGAGTCACAAGGACTAATTAACACGGACAAATGATTCATAGAATGAGTCACAATGACTAATGAACAAGGACAAATTGTTCACACAACGAGCCACATGGAGTAATTAACAAGGACAGATGATTCACATTACGAGTCACAATGACTAATGAACTAGAACAAGTGATTCACACAACGAGTCACAATGACTAATTAACAAGGACAAATGATTCACACAATGAGTCAAAGGGACTAATTAACAAGGACGAATGATTCACACAACGAGTCACACGGACTAATGAACTAGGACAAATGATTCACACGACGAGTCACAAGGACTAATTAACAAGGACAAATGATTCACATAACGAGTCACAATAACTAATAAACTGGAACAAGTGATTCACACACTGAGTCGCAATAACTAATGAACAAGGACCAATGGTTCACACAACGAGTCACAAGGACTAATTAACAAGGACAAATGATTCACACAACGATTTACAAAGACTAATGAACAAGGACAATTGATTCACACAACGAGTCACAAAGAATAATTAACAAGGACAAATGATTCACACAACAAGTTACACTGACTAATGAACTAGGCCTAATTCCCACAACGAGTCGCAATGACTAATGAACAAGAACAAATGGTTCACACAACGAGTCACAAGAACCATAATAACAAGGACAAATGATTCACACAATGAGTCACATGAACTAAATAACAAGGACAAATGATTCACATAACGAGTCACAACGATTAATGAACAAGGATAAATGGGTAACACAACGAGCCACAAAGACTAATTAACAAGGACAAATGATTCACATAACGAGTCACAATGACTAATGAACTAGAACAAGTGATTCACACAACGAATCACAATGACTAATGAACAAGGACCAATGGTTCACAAAACGAGTCCTAATGACTAATTAACAAGGACAATTGATTCACACTACGAGTCAAAGGGACTAATTAACAAGGATAAATGATTCATACAACGAGTCACAATGACTAATGAACAAGGACAAATGATTCATACAACGAGTCACAACGACTAATGAACAAGGACAAATGGTTCACACAACGAGTCACAAGGACTAATTAACAAGGACAAATGATTCACACAATAATTTACAAACACTAATGAACTATGACAATTGATTCACACAACGAGTCACAAAGAATAATTAACAAGGACAAATGATTCACACAACAAGTTACACTGACTAATGAACTAGGACTAATTCACACAACGAGTCGCAATGACTAATGAACAAGAACAAATGGTTCACACAACGAGACACAAGGACCAATTAACAAGGACAAATGATTCACACAATGAGTCACATGGACTAATTAACAAGGACAAATGATTCACACAACGAGTCACAATGACTAATGAACAACGACAAATGGTCAGCACAACGAGCCACAAAGACTAATTAACAAGGACAAATGATTCGCATAACGAGTCACAACGACTAATGAACTAGAACAAGTGATTCACACAACGAGTCAAATACTGATTAACAAGGACAAATGATTCACAAAACGAGTCAAATACTGATTAACAAGGACAAATGATTCACACAACGAGTCAACGGGACTAATTAACATGGACAAATGATTCACACAACGAGTTACAAGGACTAATAAAATAGGACAAATGATTCACACAACGAGTCACAAGGACTAATGAACTAGGACAAATGATTCACACAACGAGTCACAATGACTAATGAACAAGGACAATTGGTTCACACAGCGAGTCACAAGGACTAATTAACAAGGACAAATGATTCACACAACGAGTCACAAGGACTAATTAACAAGGACAAATGATTCATACAATGAGTCACAATGACTAATGAACAAGGACAAATTGTTCACACAATGAGCCACAAGGACTAATTAACAAGGACAAATGATTCACATAACGAGTCACAAGGACTAATAAAATAGGACAAATGATTCACACAACGAGTTACAAGGACTAATGAACTAGGACAAATGATTCACACAACGAGTCACAATGACTAATGAACAAGGACAAATGGTTCACACAATGAGTCACAAGGACTAATTAACAAGGACAAATGATTCACACAACGAGTCACAAGGACTAATTAACACGGACAAATGATTCATACAATGAGTCACAATGACTAATGAACAAGGACAAATTGTTCACACAACGAGCCACATGGAGTAATTAACAAGGACAGATGATTCACATTACGAGTCACAATGACTAATGAACTAGAACAAGTGATTCACACAACGAGTCACAATGACTAATTAACAAGGACAAATGATTCACACAATGAGTCAAAGGGACTAATTAACAAGGACGAATGATTCACACAACGAGTCACACGGACTAATGAACTAGGACAAATGATTCACACGACGAGTCAAAAGGACTAATTAACAAGGACAAATGATTCACATAACGAGTCAAATACTGATTAACAAGGACAAATGATTCACACAACGAGTCAACGGGACTAATTAACATGGACAAATGATTCACACAACGAGTTACAAGGACTAATAAAATAGGACAAATGATTCACACAACGAGTCACAAGGACTAATGAACTAGGACAAATGATTCACACAACGAGTCACAATGACTAATGAACAAGGACAATTAGTTCACACAGCGAGTCACAAGGGCTAATTAACAAGGACAAATGATTCACACAACGAGTCACAAGGACTAATTAACAAGGACAAATGATTCATACAATGAGTCACAATGACTAATGAACAAGGACAAATTGTTCACACAATGAGCCACAAGGACTAATTAACAAGGACAAATGATTCACATAACGAGTCACAAGGACTAATAAAATAGGACAAATGATTCACACAACGAGTCACAAGGACTAATGAACTAGAACAAGTGATTCACACAACGAGTCACCATGACTAATTAACAAGGACAAATGATTCACACAATGAGTCAAAGGGACTAATTAACAAGGACGAATGATTCACACAACGAGTCACACGGACTAATGAACTAGGACAAATGATTCACACGACGAGTCACATGGACTAATTAACAAGGACAAATGATTCACATAACGAGTCACAATGACTAATAAACTGGAACAAGTGATTCACACACTGAGTCGCAATAACTAATGAACAAGGACCAATGGTTCACACAACGAGTCACAAGGACTAATTTACAAGGACAAATGATTCACACAACGATTTACAAAGACTAATGAACAAGGACAATTGATTCACACAACGAGTCACAAAGAATAATTAACAAGGACAAATGATTCACACAACAAGTTACACTGACTAGTGAACTAGGCCTAATTCCCACAACGAGTCGCAATGACTAATGAACAAGAACAAATGGTTCACACAACGAGTCACAAGAACCATAATAACAAGGACAAATGATTCACACAATGAGTCACATGAACTAAATAACAAGGACAAATGATTCACATAACGAGTCACAACGATTAATGAACAAGGATAAATGGGTAACACAACGAGCCACAAAGACTAATTAACAAGGACAAATGATTCACATAACGAGTCACAATGACTAATGAACTAGAACAAGTGATTCACACAACGAATCACAATGACTAATGAACTAGGACAAATGATTCACACAACGAGTCACAATGACTAATGAACAAGGACAAATGGTTCACACAATGAGTCACAAGGACTAATTAACAAGGACAAATGATTCACACAACGAGTCACAAGGACTAATTAACACGGACAAATGATTCATACAATGAGTCACAATGACTAATGAACAAGGACAAATTGTTCACACAACGAGCCACATGGAGTAATTAACAAGGACAGATGATTCACATTACGAGTCACAATGACTAATGAACTAGAACAAGTGATTCACACAACGAGTCACAATGACTAATTAACAAGAACAAATGATTCACACAATGAGTCAAAGGGACTAATTAACAAGGACGAATGATTCACACAACGAGTCACACGGACTAATGAACTAGGACAAATGATTCACACGACGAGTCACATGGACTAATTAACAAGGACAAATGATTCACATAATGAGTCACAATGACTAATAAACTGGAACAAGTGATTCACACACTGAGTCGCAATAACTAATGAACAAGGACCAATGGTTCACACAACGAGTCACAAGGACTAATTAACAAGGACAAATGATTCACACAACGATTTACAAAGACTAATGAACAAGGACAATTGATTCACACAACGAGTCACAAAGAATAATTAACAAGGACAAATGATTCACACAACAAGTTACACTGACTAATGAACTAGGCCTAATTCCCACAACGAGTCGCAATGACTAATGAACAAGAACAAATGGTTCACACAACGAGTCACAAGAACCATAATAACAAGGACAAATGATTCACACAATGAGTCACATGAACTAAATAACAAGGACAAATGATTCACATAACGAGTCACAACGATTAATGAACAAGGATAAATGGGTAACACAACGAGCCACAAAGACTAATTAACAAGGACAAATGATTCACATAACGAGTCACAATGACTAATGAACTAGAACAAGTGATTCACACAACGAATCACAATGACTAATGAACAAGGACCAATGGTTCACAAAACGAGTCCTAATGACTAATTAACAAGGACAATTGATTCACACTACGAGTCAAAGGGACTAATTAACAAGGATAAATGATTCATACAACGAGTCACAATGACTAATGAACAAGGACAAATGATTCATACAATGAGTCACAATGACTAATGAACAAGGACAAATTGTTCACACAACGAGTCACAAGGACTAATTAACAAGGACAAATGATTCACACAATAATTTACAAACACTAATGAACTATGACAATTGATTCACACAACGAGTCACAAAGAATAATTAACAAGGACAAATGATTCACACAACAAGTTACATTGACTAATGAACTAGGACTAATTCACACAACGAGTCGCAATGACTAATGAACAAGAACAAATGGTTCACACAACGAGACACAAGGACCAATTAACAAGGACAAATGATTCACACAATGAGTCACATGGACTAATTAACAAGGACAAATGATTCACACAAAGAGTCACAATGACTAATGAACAAGGACAAATGGTCAGCACAACGAGCCACAAAGACTAATTAACAAGGACAAATGATTCGCATAACGAGTCACAACGACTAATGAACTAGAACAAGTGATTCACACAACGAGTCACAATGACTAATGAACAAGTACCAATTTTTCACACAACGAGTCACAATGACTAATTAACAAGGACAAATGGTTAACACAACGAGTCACAAGGACTAATTAACAAGGACAAATGATTCACAAAACGAGTCAAAGACTAATTAACAAGGACAAATGATTCACACAACGAGTCAACGGGACTAATTAACATTGACAAATGATTCACACAACGAGTTACAAGGACTAATAAAATAGGACAAATGATTCACACAACGAGTCACAAGGACTAATGAACTAGGACAAATGATTCACACAACGAGTCATAATGACTAATGAACAAGGACAAATGGTTCACACAACGAGTCACAAGGACTAATTAACAAGGGCAAATGATTCACACAACGAGTCACGAGGACTAATTAACAAGGACAAATGATTCATACAATGAGTCACAATGACTAATGAACTAGAACAAGTGATTCACACAACGAGTCACAAGGACTAATGAACTAGGAAAAATGATTCACACAACGAGTCAGAATGACTAATGAACAAGGACAAATGGTTCACACAACGAGTCACAATGACTAATTAACAAGGACAAATGGTTAACACAACGAGTCACACGGACTAATTAACAAGGACAAATGATTCACACAACGAGTCACAAGGACTATTAAAATAGGACAAATGATTCACACAACGAGTCACAAGGACTAATGAACTAGGAAAAATGATTCACACAACGAGTCAGAATGACTAATGAACAAGGACAAATGGTTCACACAACGAGTCACAAGGACTAATTAACAAGGGCAAATGATTCACACAACGAGTCACGAGGACTAATTAACAAGGACAGATGATTCTTACAATGAGTTACAATGACTAACGGACAAGGACAAATTGTTTAAATAACGAGCCACATGGAGTAATTAACAAGGACAAATGATTCACATTACGAGTCACAATGACTAATGAACTAGAACAAGTGATTCACACAACGAGTCACAATGACTAATTAACAAGGAAAAATGATTCACACAACGAGTCAAAGGGACTAATTAACAAGGACAAATGATTCACACAACGAGTCACAATGACTAATGAACTAGAACAAGTGATTCACACAACGAATCACAATGACTAATGAACAAGGACCAATGGTTATTAAAACGAGTCCTAATGACTAATTAACAAGGACAAATGATTCACACTACGAGTCAAAGGGACTAATTAACAAGGATAAATGATTCATACAACGAGTCACAATGACTAATGAACAAGGACAAATGATTCATACAACGAGTCACAACGACTAATGAAAAAGGACAAATAGTTCACACAACGAGTCACAAGGACTAATTAACAAGGACAAATGATTCACACAATAATTTACAAACACTAATGAACTATGACAATTGATTCACACAACGAGTCACAAAGAATAATTAACAAGGACAAATGATTCACACAACAAGTTACACTGACTAATGAACTAGGACTAATTCACACAACGAGTCGCAATGACTAATGAACAAGAACAAATGGTTCACACAACGAGTCACAAGGACCAATTAACAAGGACAAATGATTCACACAATGAGTCACATGGACTAATTAACAAGGACAAATGATTCACATAACGAGTCCAATGACTAATGAACAAGGACAAATGGTCAACACAACGAGCCACAAAGACTAATTAACAAGGACAAATGATTTGCATAACGAGTCACAATGACTAATGAACTAGAACAATTGATTCACACAACGAGTCACAATGACTAATGAACAAGGACCAATTTTTCACACAACTAGTCACAATGACTAATTAACAAGGACAAATGGTTAACACAACGAGTCACAAGGATTAATTAACAAGGACAAATGATTCACAAAACGAGTCAAAGACTAATTAACAAGGACAAATGATTCACACAACAAGTCAACGGGACTAATTAACATTGACAAATGAATCACACAACGAGGTACAAGGACTAATAAAATAGGACAAATGATTCACACAACGAGTCACAAGGACTAATGAACTAGGACAAATGATTCACACAACGAGTCACAAGGACTAATGAACTAGGACAAATGATTCACACAACGAGTCAAAATGACTAATGAACAAGGACAAATGGTTCACACAACGAGTCACAAGGAGTAATTAACAAGGACAAATGATTCACACAACGAGTCACAAGGACTAATTAACAAGGACAAATGATTTATACAATGAGTCACAATGACTAATGAACAAGGATAAATTGTTCACACAACGAGCCACATGGAGTAATTAACAAGGACAAATGATTCACATTACGAGTCACAATGACTAATAAACTAGAACAAGTGATTCACACAACGAGTCACAATGACTAATTAACAAGGACAAATGATTCACACAACGAGTCAAAGGGACTAATTAACAAGGACAAATGATTCACACAACGAGTCACACGGACTAATGAACTAGGACAAATGATTCACACGACGAGTCACAAGGACTATTTAACAAGGACAAATGATTCACACGACGAGTCACAAGGACTAATTAACAAGGACAAATGATTCACATAACGAGTCACAATGACTAATAAACTGGAACAAGTGATTCACACACTGAGTCGCAATAACTAATGAACAAGGATCAATGGTTCACACAACGAGTCACAAGGACTAATTAACAAGGACAAATAGTTCACACAAGGAGTCACAAGGACTAATAAACAAGGACAAATGATTCACACAACGAGTCACAAGGACTAATTAACAAGGACAAATGATTCACACAACTAGTCACAATTACAAATGAACAAGGAGAAATGGTCAACACAACGAGCCACAAGGACTAATTAACAAGGACAAATGATTCACATAACGAGTCACAATGACTAATGAACTAGAACAAGTGATTCACACAACAAGTCACAATGACTAATTAACAAGGACAAATGGTTAACACAACGAGTCACAAGGACTAATTAACAAGGACAAATGATTCACACAACAATTTACAAAGACTAATGAACTAGGACCATTAATTCACACAACGAGTCACAAAGAATAATTAACAAGGACAAATGATTCACACAACAAGTTACACTGACTAATGAACTAGGACTAATTCACACAACGAGTCGCAATGATTAATGAACAAGAACAAATGGTTCACACAACGAGTCACAAGGACCAATTAACAAGGACAAATGATTCACACAATGAGTCACATGGACTAATTAACAAGGACAAATGATTCACACAACGAGTCACAATGACTAATGAGCAAGGACAAATGGTCAACACAACGAGCCACAAAGACTAATTAACAAGGACAACTGATTCACATAACGAGTCACAATGACTAATGAACTAGAACAAGTGATTCACACAACGAGTCACAATGACTAATGAACAAGGACCAATGGTTCACACAACGAGTCACAATGACTAATTAACAAGGACAAATGGTTAACACAACGAGTCACACGGACTAATTAACAAGGATAAATGATTCACACAATGAGTCACAAGGACTATTAAAATAGAACAAATGATTCACACAACGAGTCACAAGGACTAATGAACTAGGAAAAATGATTCACACAACGAGTCAGAATGACTAATGAACAAGGACAAATGGTTCACACAACGAGTCACAAGGACTAATTAACAAGGACAAATGATTCATACAATGAGTTACAATGACTAACGGACAAGGACAAATTGTTTAAATAACGAGCCACATGGAGTAATTAACAAGGACAAATGATTCACATTACGAGTCACAATGACTAATTAACTAGAACAAGTGATTCACACAACGAGTCGCAATAACTAATGAACAAGGACCAATAGTTCACACAACGAGTCACAAGGACTAATTAACAAGGACAAATGATTCACACAACGAGTAAAAGGGACTAATTGACACGGACAAATGATTCACACAACAATTTACAAATACTAATGAACTAGGACAATTGATTCACACAACGAGTCACAAAGAATAATTAACAAGGACAAATGATTCACACAACAAGTTACACTGACTAATGAACTAGGGCTAGTTCACACAACGAGCCGCGATGACTACTGAACAAGAAAAAATGGTTCACACAACGAGTCACAAGGACTAATTAACAAGGACAAATGATTCACACAATGAGTCATATGAACTAATTAACAAGGACAAATGATTCACACGACGAGTCATAATGATTAATGAACAAGGACAAATGGTCAGCACAACGAGCCACAAAGACTAATTAACAAGGACAAATGATTCGCATAACGAGTCATAATGACTAATGAACTAGAACAAGTGATTCACACAACGAGTCACGATGACTAATGAACAAGGACTAATTTTTCACACAACGAATCACAATGACTAATTAACAAGGACAAATGGTTAACACAACGAGTCACAAGGACTAATTAACAAGGACAAATGATTCACAAAACGAGTCAAAGACTAATTAACAAGGGCAAATGATTCACACAACGAGTCAACGGGACTAAATAACATGGACAAATGATTCACACAACGAGTTACAAGGACTAATAAAATAGGACAAATGATTCACACAACGAGTCACAAGGACTAATGAACTAGGACAAATGATTCACACAACAAGTCACAATGACTAATGAACAAGGACAATTGGTTCACACAACGAGTCACAAGGACTAATTAAAAAGGACAAATGATTCACACAACGAGTCACAAGGACTAATTACCAAGGACAAATGATTCATACAATGAGTCACAATGACTAATGAACAAGGACAAATTGTTCACACAATGAGCCACAAGGACTAATTAACAAGGATAAATGATTCACATAACGAGTCACAAGGACTAATAAAATAAGACAAATAATTCACACAACGAGTCACAAGGACTAATGAACTAGGACAAATGATTCACACAACGAGTCACAATGACTAATGAACAAGGACAAATGGTTCACACAACGAGTCACAATGACTAATTCACAAGGACAAATGATTCACACAACGAGTCACAAGGACTAATTAACAAGGACAAATGATTCATACAATGAGTCACAATGACTAATGAACAAGGACAAATGATTCATACAATGAGTCACAATGACTAATGAACAAGGACAAATTGTTCACACAACGAGCCACATGGAGTAATTAACAATGACATATGATTCACAATACGAGTCACAATGACTAATGAAAACAAGTGATTCACACAACGAGTCACAATGACTAATTAACAAGGACAAATGATTCACACAACGAGTCAAAGGTACTAATTAACAAGGTCAAATGATTCACACAACGAGTCACACGGACTAATGAACTAGGATAAATGATTCACACGACGAGTCACAAGGACTAATTAACAAGGACAAATGATTCACATAACGAGTCACAATGACTAATAAACTGGAACTAGTGATTCACACACTAAGTCGCAATAACTAATGAACAAGGACCAATGGTTCACACAACGAGTCACAAGGACTAATTAACAAGGACAAATGATTCACACAACGATTTACAAAGACTAACGAACTAGGACAATTGATTCACACAACGAGTCACAAAGAATAATTAACAAGGACAAATGATTCACACAACAAGTTACACTGACTAATGAACTAGGCCTAATTCCCACAACGAGTCGCAATGACTAATGAACAAGAACAAATGGTTCACACAACGAGTCACAAGAACCATAATAACAAGGACAAATGATTCACACAATGAGTCACATGAACTAATTAACAAGGACAAATGATTCACACAACGAGTCACATTGATTAATGAACAAGGATAAATGGTTAAGACAACGAGCCACAAAGACTAATTAACAAGGACAAATGATTCACATAACGAGTAACAATGACTAATGAACTAGAACAAGTGATTCACACAACGAATCACAATGACTAATGAACAAGGACCAATGGTTCACAAAACGAGTCCTAATGACTAATTAACAAGGACAAATGATTCACACTACGAGTCAAAGGGACTAATTAACAAGGACAAATGATTCATACAACGAGTCACAATGACTAATGAACAAGGACAAATGATTCATACAACGAGTCACAACGACTAATGAACAAGGACAAATGGTTCACACAACGAGTCACAAGGACTAATTAACAAGGACAAATGATTCACACAATAATTTACAAACACTAATGAACTAGGACAATTGATTCACACAACGAGTCACAAAGAATAATTAACAAGGACAAATGATTCACATAACAAGTCACAATGACTAATGAACTAGAACAAGTGATTCACACAACGAATCACAATGACTAATGAACAAGGACCAATGGTTCACAAAACGAGTCCTAATGACTAATTAACAAGGACAAATGATTCACACTACGAGTCAAAGGGACTAATTAACAAGGATAAATGATTCATACAACGAGTCACAATGACTAATGAACAATTACAAATGATTCATACAACGAGTCACAACGACTAATGAACAAGGACAAATGGTTCACACAACGAGTCACAAGGACTAATTAACAAGGACAAATGATTCACACAATAATTTACAAACACTAATGAACAAGGACAATTGATTCACACAACGAGTCACAAAGAATAATTAACAAGGACAAATGATTCACACAACAAGTTACACTGACTAACGAACTAGGACTAATTCACACAACGAGTAGCAATGACAAATGAACAAGAACAAATGGTTCACACAACGAGTCACAAGGACCAATTAACAAGGACAAATGATTCACACAATGAGTCACATGGACTAATTAACAAGGACAAATGATTCACACAACGAGTCACAATAACTAATGAACAAGGACAAATGGTCAGCACAACGAGCCACAAAGAGTAATTAACAAGGAATAATGATTCGCATAACGAGTCATAATGACTAATGAACTAGAACAAGTGATTCACACAACGAGTCACGATGACTAATGAACAAGGACTAATTTTTCACACAACGAATCACAATGACTAATTAACAAGGACAAATGGTTAACACAACGAGTCACAAGGACTAATTAACAAGGACAAATGATTCACAAAACGAGTCAAAGACTAATTAACAAGGACAAATGATTCACACAACGAGTCAACGAGACTAAATAACATGGACAAATGATTCACACAACGAGTTACAAGGACTAATAAAATAGGACAAATGATTCACACAACGAGTCACAAGGACTAATGAACTAGGACAAATGATTCACACAACAAGTCACAATGACTAATGAACAAGGACAATTGGTTCACACAACGAGTCACAAGGACTAATTAACAAGGACAAATGATTCACACAACGAGTCACAAGGACTAATTACCAAGGACAAATTATTCATACAATGAGTCACAATGACTAATGAACAAGGACAAATTGTTCACACAATGAGCCACAAGGACTAATTAACAAGGATAAATGATTCACATAACGAGTCATAAGGACTAATAAAATAGGACAAATAATTCACACAACGAGTCACAAGGACTAATGAACTAGGACAAATGATTCACACAACGAGTCACAATGACTAATGAACAAGGACAAATGGTTCACACAACGAGTCACAATGACTAATTCACAAGGACAAATGATTCACACAACGAGTCACAAGGACTAATTAACAAGGACAAATGATTCATACAATGAGTCACAATGACTAATGAACAAGGACATATGATTCATACAATGAGTCACAATGACTAATGAACAAGGACAAATTGTTCACACAACGAGCCACATGGAGTAATTAACAATGACATATGATTCACAATACGAGTCACAATGACTAATGAACTAGAACAAGTGATTCACACAACGAGTCACAATGACAAATTAACAAGGACAAATGATTCACACAACGAGTCAAAGGGACTAATTAACAAGGACAAATGATTCACACAACGAGTCACACGAACTAATGAACTAGGACATATGATTCACACGACGAGTCACAAGGACTAATTAACAAGGACAAATGATTCACACAACGAGTCACAAGGACTAATTACCAAGGACAAATTATTCATACAATGAGTCACAATGACTAATGAACAAGGACAAATTGTTCACACAATGAGCCACAAGGACTAATTAACAAGGATAAATGATTCACATAACGAGTCACAAGGACTAATAAAATAGGACAAATAATTCACACAACGAGTCACAAGGACTAATGAACTAGGACAAATGATTCACACAACGAGTCACAATGACTAATGAACAAGGACAAATGGTTCACACAACGAGTCACAATGACTAATTCACAAGGACAAATGATTCACACAACGAGTCACAAGGACTAATTAACAAGGACAAATGATTCATATAATGAGTCACAATGACTAATGAACAAGGACATATGATTCATACAATGAGTCACAATGACTAATGAACAAGGACAAATTGTTCACACAACGAGCCACATGGAGTAATTAACAATGACATATGATTCACAATACGAGTCACAATGACTAATGAACTAGAACAAGTGATTCACACAACGAGTCACAATGACTAATTAACAAGGACAAATGATTCACACAACGAGTCAAAGGGACTAATTAACAAGGACAAATGATTCACACAACGAGTCACAAGGACTAATGAACTAGGACAAATGATTCACACGACGAGTCACAAGGACTAATTAACAAGGACAAATGATTCACATAACGAGTCACAATGACTAATAAACTGGAACTAGTTAACAAGGACAAATGATTCAGACAACGAGTCACAATGACTAATGAACAAGGACAAATGGTTCACACAACGAGTCACAATGACTAATTCACAAGGACAAATGATTCACACAACGAGTCACAAGGACTAATTAAGAAGGACAAATGATTCATACAATGAGTCACAATGACTAATGAACAAGGACAAATTGTTCACACAACGAGCCACATGGAGTAATTATCAATGACATATGATTCACAATATGAGTCACAATGACTAATGAACTAGAACAAGTGATTCACACAACGAGTCACAATGACTAATTAACAAGGACAAATGATTCACACAA
Organism: Silene latifolia; assembly: GCF_048544455.1. NCBI lineage: Eukaryota > Viridiplantae > Streptophyta > Magnoliopsida > Caryophyllales > Caryophyllaceae > Silene > Silene latifolia. Next base: position 901,720 of record NW_027413126.1, read on the forward strand.
CGAGTCAAAGGGACTAATTAAAAAGGACAAATGATTCACACAACGAGTCACACGGACTAATGAACTAGGACAAATGATTCACACGACAAATGATTCACACAACGAGTCACAATGACTAATGAACAAGGACAAATGGTTCACACAACGAGTCACAATGACTAATGAACAAGGACATGGGGTCCATATCCGCGTTTTCATGCATAAGAAATGTATTATTTGGGCCTGGTTTTGATGGGTGCTCTATGTCGAGCACAACTTCTTCCATGGGGTCCATATCCGCGTCATCTCCTCCTTCTTGAAAAGGAATTGCCCTCAATTCCTTGATTCCATCGTCGTCAATGTAAGGAGATAGATCCCCGACGTTGAAAGTGGCGTGTACCCCATATTCTCCGGGCAACTCGATCTTGTATGCGTTGTCGCCTACCTTTGATATTACCTTGTAAGGACCTTCTGCCCGCGGCATGAGTTTGTTTTTGCGTTTGTTCGGGAAACGCTCTTTCCTTAGGTGTAACCATACGAGGTCTCCTTCGCGGAAAGACCTTGGCCGGCGGGTTTTGTTTGCTTTGCGCTTGTATACTTCGTTAATTTTCTCAATTCTTGCCCTGACTTGATCATGCAGCTTGATCATTGATTTCAATTTGGACTCCGCATCCTTGTGTATGATTTCATCCTTGGGTAGGGGAATGAGGTCTAGTGGTAAATACGGGTTTATACCATATACGACCTCAAATGGGGAGTGCTTTGTCGCATAAGTTGGGGAGCGGTTATATGCGAATTCAGCGTGCGCGAGTTTCAAATCCCAATCTTTCTGAGTTTTACTCACGGACTTTGCACATTGTTCCCAGAGTGCAATTTGTGACCTCCGTTTGTCCGTCCGTCTGGGGATGATGAGAAGTGCTGAACAAAAGCTTGGTTCCCACCCTTCTCCATAACGTTTTCCAGAAGTAGCTTAGGAATTTGGAATCTCGATCGGAGATGATTGTTCTTGGGATCCCGTGGAGTCGTAAGACTTCCCGAAAATACAAGTCCGCCACATTGCTGGCGTCGTCGGTCTTGTGACATGCGATAAAATGGGCCATCTTTGAGAATCGGTTGACTACTACCATGATCGCATCCTTGCCTCTTTGGGTCGCTTGTAACGCTACAATGAAATCCATGGATATGTCCTCCCAAGGTCGGCACGGGGTAGGCAAAGGTACATACTCCCCAGGTTGGAATTTGCTTTTGGCCATGTGACATGTGATGCATTTTCGTACTATCGCTTGTACGTCTCCTTGTAATTGTGGCCAATAGAAATGCTCTTTGAGGATATCCACAGTTTTGTTTACTCCAAAATGTCCCCCAAGTCCACCTCCGTGGGCTTCTCGAATTAGGAGTTCTCGGATCGGGAGTTTTGGGACACAAAGTCTGTTACCTTTGAAAAGGAAACCATCTTGAGTAATGAATTCATCATGAGCCCCGTTCTTGCAAATCTTGAAGATTTCCCCAAAGTCGGGATCGTTCTCGTAGGATTCCTTCAGTGCCTCGAAGCCCGAATGTCGGACATCGAGTACCATCAATAATGAGTATCGGCGTGAGAGAGCATCGGCCACCACGTTACTTTTGCCAGTTTTGTATTTGGAGGAGAAATGGAAGGATTGTAAAAATTCCACCCACTTGGCATGCCTTGAGTTCAACTTTTGCTGCCCATTGATATGTTTCAACGATTCGTGGTCCGAGTGCAGGATGAAATGACTTGGTCGGAGATAGTGACTCCAATGTTGTAGGGCCCTTACGATCGCATAGAATTCCTTGTCGTAAGTCGAGTAATTGAGCCTGGCCCCGTTCAGTTTTTCAGAGAAGTAAGCGATGGGTCGCTTTCCTTGCACTAGCACGGCTCCAATTCCAACACCGCTTGCGTCACATTCGACTTCGAACGGGCGGGTGAAATCCGGGAGTGCCAACAATGGTGCCTCACAAAGTTTTTGGATAATCGTCTCGAATGCCCATTGAGCAGCTGGAGTCCATACGAAAGTTCCTTTCTTTGTACATTCGGTGATAGGGCTAGCGATGGTTTGAAATCCCGAATGAACCTCCGATAGAATGAAGCAAGTCCGTGAAAGGATCGGACTTCTGTGACAGTTTTCGGAATAGGCCACGATTTGATTGCCTCAATCTTGGATTGATCGACGGAGACCCCTTCCTTAGAAACCCGGTATCCAAGAAAGATAACGCTCTCGACTAAGAACGAGCACTTCTCCTTCTTACCATAGAGTTGTTGCTCCCGAAGTGTGTTGAACACCTTACGAAGATGTTGGAAGTGATCATCCTTGCTCCGACTGTAGATCAAGATGTCGTCCAAGTAAACGACTATAAATCTGCCTAGGAAAGGCTTGAGTATTTCGTTCATGAGTCGCATAAAGGTGCTTGGAGCGTTTGTCAAGCCGAATGGCATAACCGTCCACTCGTATAAGCCATGCTTAGTTTTAAACGCAGTTTTCCACTCGTCCCCTTCTCTCATCCGAATTTGGTGATAACCAGTCCTCAAATAAACTTTAGAGAAGATCTCGGCTCCATGTAACTCGTCGAGCATATCATCAAGCCTCGGAATTGGAAACCGATACTTGATAGTGATGTTGTTCACGGCTCGGCTATCGATGCATATTCGCCACGTCCCATCCTTCTTTGGAACAAGTAGTGTAGGGACGGCACATGGACTCATGCTTTCGCGTACATAGCCTCGTTCCATTAGCTCTTCGATTTTTGTAACTCTTTGGTCTCCATCGGATTGCACCGATAGCGCAGCTTTGTTTGGCAAAGGAGCTCCGGGCGGGAGGTCGATTTAGTGTTCGATCCACGAATAGGTGGTAACCCGGCGGGTAATTCTTCGGGAAAACATCCTTGAATTCTTCCAAGAGCGAGGTTAATCGTCCATCCTTACTTTCGTTGCTAGGAGTCTCATTGCCCACCATTAGGTAAACCTGGTTGCCATTGATAATGGCCTCGTCCACCTCTTTCTTACTAGCAAGCATGGTCATGCTAGTGGTCGTCCTACGCTTGGCACTCATAGAACGTACTTCACCTGGCGCCATTGGTTTTAAGACAATTCTTTTTTCCTTACTTACCAACTCGTACTCGTTGCTTCGACCGCGATGCACCACATCCGGTCATCTTCGCCAAGGTCGTCCTAATAGGACATGACATGCATCCATTGGTACAACATCGCATAGGATGTCGTCGTTGTAAGATCCCATGGTCAGTGCCACCCTCACTTGCTTAGTGATTTTCACCTTATTCTCGTCATCCAACCAATGCAGAGCGTATGGTTTTGGGTGAGGGATCGTGGGTAGTTTTAATTTCTCCACCATTTCTGTTGAGGCCACGTTGGTGCAACTGCCTCCGTCAATGATTAGGCTACACCATTTGTCCTTCACTTGGCATTTGGTGTGGAATATTTGACTTCGTTGCTCCGTTTCGATGGGCGACATTTGAGCTTGCAGGGTTCGGAGAACCAAATTGCAATCATAATTAGGAGCGACGTAATCTTCGGCGTTCCCGGCGGGTGCCTCTTCCTCATCTCCTTCTAAATTAAAAATACCCTCAGTTCTTTCCTCCTCTTCGAACAGCTCATCACGACATTCCACGGCCTCTCTTAGTGTGATGGTTCGTTGATTCGGGCACGCATTTTTGAAATGTCCAAACCCTTGACATTTAAAACACCGAATCTGCGTGTAGCTATTCTCCTTTGAGGCGGGTGGTTTGATAGCAGCACTGGAGGTAGGAGTCGTCTTGGGATCGGTGGTATTTCTCGTGGTGCTTGTCCTTGAGTTGTTCTCATTTTTCCAAGTCCGGCTATTCTCACCATAGGTGGTTGCTACCTTCGTCTTTCCTTGTGCCTCCACTTTGAGACACATACTACACAAGGTATCGAAATCTGAGTAATTCTGTAACTCGACAACATGGGCGATGTTGCGGTTTAGACCTCGTAGGAATCGCGCCATTCTTATGTCCTCATCCTCCACCAAGTCTCCCATCAAGGCTAGGTTTGTAAATTCGTTAATGTATTCCAGGACACTTAGCCTTCCTTGGGTAAGATCGGTGATCTTACGATAGGTCGTGAGCCTATGTGTGGCGGGTACATATCTTTTCCGTAATTTGAGTTTAAGCACGTGCCATGATGTTATCTTTGCCTTTCCGGCTCGAACTCTTCTGGTCTTAAGGCTTTCATACCATAATGAAACCCCATTTCTTAATTTCAAAATGGCGTACTGCAAAGACTTGTTCATCATCGAGTCCCTTAAAATCAAACATCCGATCTATTTGTCTTTCCCATTCAAGGTAAGACTCGGGATCCGTGCCTCCTGTGAACTCGGGTAGTTCACTCATTTTGAACTCGTCAATGACTCGTTCACGTCTTGGCTGCCATTTGGGATCGTGTTCTTGAAAATTCTTTAGGGCCTTTTGAAGATCCTTGAGAAAGTTGGGATCGTCGAAGTTCATGTTTGGTGATTGGTGTTTTTGATTTTTGATTTTTTTTTTCGAAAAGAAAGATGTGTGGTTTTTTTTTTTTTTTTTTTGTTCAATTCGTGCCTTCAAGATCCAATCGATTAAACCTCAACTACCTCGCCGAGTTTAATCTTTGAATACCAAGCGCGTTGGATATTCAACTATCAACTGATTGGGACCTCCTTACGACCGTCTTGATTTTTTTGGGGTGATCAAGAGCCGAAGCTCTGATACCATTTGATGCGTATACGTAGCGGAAGACTTAATTGTTTTGTTTTTGGGTTGTTGTTGTGCAAAGGATAAAGGATATTTGTTTCGATTCCTTGAGAAGAGATCGAAAACAATGGGATATTTGGTATCACTAGACCTATAGTGATAACAATGGGGAATTACTCGAAACGCGTCAAGCAATTCAACTCAAACTGCGGAGCACGTCCTTAGTTTAAGGCAAGACTCGAAATCATCGACTCTTTGAAAAAGATTGAAACCAACAAGTTTCTCTCTCTAAAATGTTTTTACTTCAACTTGGATGATTACAAATGAGGGAGGCTAGGTCCTTATATAGGACAAAAGCCTTGGCCTCCAAGTAAAACATTAAATGCTAGTTTGTAAGTTCTAGGATGATTAGATGCATAGAACTTACAACTTAGACTCTTTTGTCAAATCTTATTCAAACTATGTTGAAAAATGCAAAAATATAAACTAGGATTCTTCTCCCTTGGTGCCGCCACATTCGGCCCTCTCCCCTTGTTCCCATTTGATTTTTCTTCTGTTCCCACACGGCATCAAGGGGTGTACGGGTCTCGAGCTTCAACCGCACATAATACCTCTCTTTTACGCAAACCCATCCAATTTTCATGCATAAGAAATGTATTATTTGGGCCTGGTTTTGATGGGTGCTCTATGTCGAGCACAACTTCTTCCATGGGGTCCATATCCGCGTCAGGTTGAAGCTCGAGACCCGTACACCCCTTGATGCCGTGTGGGAACAAAAGAAAAATCAAATGGGAACAAGGGGAGAGGGCCGAATGTGGCGGCACCAAGGGAGAAGAATCCTATTTTATTTTTTTGCATTTTTCAACATAGTTTGAATAAGATTTGACAAAAGAGTCTAAGTTGTAAGTTCTATGTATCTAATCATCCTAGAACTTACAAACTAGCATTTAATGTTTTACTTGGAGGCCAAGGCTTTTGTCCTATATAAGGACCTAGCCTCCCTCATTTGTAATCATCCAAGTTGAAATAAAAACATTTTAGAGAGAGAAACTTGTTGGTTTCAATCTTTTTCAAAGAGTCGATGATTTCGAGTCTTGCCTTAAACTAAGGACGTGCTCCGCAGTTTGAGTTGAATTACTTGACGCGTTTCGAGTAATTCCCCATTGTTATCACTATAGGTCTAGTGATACCAAATATCCCATTGTTTTCGATCTCTTCTCAAGGAATCGAAACAAATATCCTTTATCTTTTGCACAACAAAAACCCAAAAACAAAACAATTAAGTCTTCCGCTACGTATACGCATCAAATGGTATCAGAGCTTCGGCTCTTGATCACCCCAAAAAAAATCAAGACGGTCCTAAGGAGGTCCCAATCAGTGATAGTTGAATATCCGGCGCGCTTGGTATTCAAAGATTAAACTCGGCGAGGTAGTTGAGGTTTAATCGATTGGATCTTGAAGGCACAAATTGAACAAAAAAAAAAAACAAAAAAGCACAAAAACACTGTTCACGGTACTGTTCACTGACAAAAAAAAAAAAACACACATCTTTCTTTTCGAAAAAATCAAAAAAACCAATCACCAAACATGAACTTCGACGATCCCAACTTTCTCAAGGATCTTCAAAAGGCCCTAAAGAATTTACAAGAACACGATCCCAAATGGCAGCCAAGACACGAACGAGTCATTGACGAGTTCAAAATGAGTGAACTACCCGAGTTCACAGGAGGCACGGATCCCGAGTCTTACCTTGAATGGGAAATACAAATAGATCGGATGTTTGATTTTAAGGGACTCGATGATGAACAGTGCTGCAAGTACGCCATTTTGAAATTAAGAAATGGGGCTTCGTTATGGTATGAAAGCCTTAAGACCAGAAGAGTTCGAGCCGGAAAGGCAAAGATAACATCATGGCACGTGCTTAAACTCAAATTACGGAAAAGATATGTACCCGCCACACATAGGCTCACAACCTATCGTAAGATCACCGATCTTACCCAAGGAAGGCCAAGTGTCCTGGAATACATTAACGAATTTACAAACCTAGGTTTAATGGGAGACTTGGTGGAGGATGAGGACATAAGAATGGCGCGATTCCTACGAGGTCTAAACCGCAACATCGCCCATGTTGTCGAGTTACAGAATTACTCAGATTTCGATACCTTGTGTAGTATGTGTCTCAAAGTGGAGGCACAAGGAAAGACGAAGGTGGCAACCACCTATGGTGAGAATAGCCGGACTTGGAAAAATGAGAACAACTCAAGGACAAGCACCACGGGAAATACCACCGATCCCAAGACGACTCCTACCTCCAGTGCTGCTATCAAACCGCGCGCCTCAAAGGAGAATAGCTACACGCAGATTTGGTGTTTTAAATGTCAAGGGTTTGGACATTTCAAAAATGCGTGCCCGAATCAACGAACCATCACACTAAGAGAGGCCGTGGAATGTCGTGATGAACTGTTCGAAGAGGAGGAAAGAACTGAGGGTATTTTTAATTTAGAGGGAGATGAGGAAGAGGCACCCGCCGGGAACGCCGAAGATTACGTCGCTCCTAGTTATGATTGCATTTTGGTTCTCCGAACCCTGCAAGCTCAAACTTCGCCCATTGAAACGGAGCAGCGAAGTCAAATATTCCACACCAAGTGCCAAGTGAAGGACAAATGGTGTAGCCTAATCATTGACGGAGGCAGTTGCACTAACGTAGCCTCAACAGAAATGGTGGAGAAATTAAAACTACCCACGATCCCTCACCCAAAACCATACGCCCTGCATTGGCTGGATGACGAGAATAAAGTGAAGATCACTAAGCAAGTGAGGGTGGCACTGACCATGGGATGTTACAACGACGACATCCTATGCGATGTTGTACCAATGGATGCATGTCATGTCCTATTAGGATGACCTTGGCAGTATGACCGGGATGTGGTGCATCGCGGTCGAAGCAACGAGTACGAGTTGGTAAGTAAGGAAAAAAGAATTGTCTTAAAACCAATGGCGCCAGGCGAAGTACGTTCTATGAGTGCCAAGCGTGGAACGACCACTAGCATGACCATGCTTGCTAGTGAGAAAGAGGTGGACGAGGCCATTGTCAATGGCAACCAGGTTTACCTAATGGTGGGCAACGAGACTCCTGGCAACGAAAGTAAGGATGGACGATTAACCTCGCTCTTGGAAGAATTCAAGGATGTTTTCCCGAAGAATTACCCATTTGGGTTACCACCTATTCGTGGGATCGAACACCAAATCGACCTCCTGCCCGGAGCTCCTTTACCAAACAAAGCCGCCTATCGGTGCAATCCGATGGAGACCAAGGAGTTACAGCGGAAAATCGAAGAGCTAATGGAACGAGGCTATGTACGCGAAAGCATGAGCCCATGTGCCGTCCCTACACTACTTGTTCCAAAGAAGGATGGGACGTGGCGAATGTGCATCGATAGTCGAGCCGTGAATAATATCACTATCAAGTATCGGTTTCCAATTCCGAGGCTTGATGATATGCTCGATGAGTTATATGGAGCCGAGATCTTCTCTAAAGTTGATTTGAGGAGTGGTTTTCACCAAATTAGGATGAGAGAAGGGGACGAATGGAAAACTGCGTTTAAAACTAAGCATGGCTTATACGAGTGGAAGGTTATGCCATTCGGCTTGACAAACGCTCCAAGCACCTTTATGCGACTCATGAACGAAATACTCAAGCCTTTCCTAGGCAGATTTGTAGTCGTTTACTTGGACGACATCTTGATCTACAGTCGGAGCAAGGATGATCACTTCCAACATCTTCGTAAGGTGTTCAACACACTTCGGGAGCAACAACTCTATGGTAAGAAGGAGAAGTGCTCGTTCTTAGTCGAGAGCGTTATCTTTCTTGGATACAGGGTTTCTAAGGAAGGGGTCTCCATCGATCAATCCAAGATTGAGGCAATCAAATCGTGGCCTATTCCGAAAACTGTCACAGAAGTCCGATCCTTTCACGGACTTGCTTCATTCTATCGGAGGTTCATTCGGGATTTCAGCACCATCGCTAGCCCTATCACTGAATGTACAAAGAAAGGAACTTTCATATGGACTCCGGCTGCTCAACGGGCATTCGAGACGATTATCCAAAAACTTTGTGAGGCATCATTGTTGGCACTCCCGGATTTCACCCGCCCGTTCGAAGTAGAATGTGACGCAAGCGGTGTTGGAATTGGAGCCGTGCTAGTGCAAGGAAAGCGACCCATCGCTTACTTCTCTGAAAAACAGAACGGGGCCAGGCTCAATTATTCGACTTACGACAAGGAATTCTATGCGATCGTAAGGGCCCTACAACATTGGAGTCACTATCTCCGACCAAGTCATTTCATCCTGCACTCGGACCACGAATCGTTGAAACATATCAATGGGCAACAAAAGTTGAACTCAAGGCATGCCAAGTGGGTGGAATTTTTACAATCCTTCCATTTCTCCTCCAAATACAAAACTGGCAAAAGTAACGTGGTGGCCGATGCTCTCTCACGCCGATACTCATTATTGACGGTACTCGATATCCGATTACTGGGCTTCGAGGCACTGAAGGAATCCTACGAGAACGATCCCGACTTTGGGGAAATCTTCAAGATTTGCAATAACGGGGCTCATGATGAATTCATTACTCAAGATGGTTTCATTTTCAAAGGTAACAGACTTTGTGTCCCAAAACTCCCGATCCGAGAACTCCTAATTCGAGAAGCCCACGGAGGTGGACTTGGGGGACATTTTGGAGTAAACAAAACTGTGGATATCCTCAAAGAACATTTCTATTGGCCACAATTACAAGGAGACGTACAAGCGATAGTACGAAAATGCATCACATGTCACATGGCCAAAAGCAAATTCCAACCTGGGGAGTATGTACCTTTGCCTACCCCGTGCCGACCTTGGGAAGACATATCCATGGATTTCATTGTAGCGTTACTGCGGACCCAAAGAGGCAAGGATGCGATCATGGTAGTAGTCGACCGATTCTCAAAGATGGCCCATTTTATCGCATGTCACAAGACCGACGACGCCAGCAATGTGGCGGACTTGTATTTTCGGGAAGTCTTACGACTCCACGGGATCCCAAGAACAATCGTCTCCGATCGAGATTCTAAGTTCCTAAGCTACTTCTGGAAAACGTTATGGAGAAGGGCGGGAACCAAGCTTTTGTTCAGCACTTCTCATCATCCCCAGACGGACGGACAAACGGAGGTCACAAATCGCACTGGGAACAATCTTTGCGAAGTCCGGTGAGCAAAACTCAGAAAGATTGGGATTTGAAACTCGCGCACGCTGAATTCGCATACAACCGCTCCCCAACTTATGCGACTAAGCACTCCCCATTTGAGGTCGTATATGGTATAAACCCGTATTTACCACTAGACCTCATTCCCCTACCCAAGGATGAAATCATGCACAAGGATGCAGAGTCCAAATTGAAATCAATGATCAAGCTGCATGATCAAGTCAGGGCAAGAATTGAGAAAATTAATGAAGTATACAAGCGCAAAGCAAACAAAACCCGCCGGCCAAGGTCTTTCCGCGAAGGAGACCTCGTGTGGTTACACCTAAGGAAGGAGCGTTTCCCGAACAAACGCAAAAACAAACTCATGCCGCGGGCAGAAGGTCCTTACAAGGTAATATCAAAGGTAGGCGACAACGCATACAAGATCGAGTTGCCCGGAGAATATGGGGTACACGCCACCTTCAACGTCGGGGATCTATCTCCTTACATTGACGACGATGGAATCAAGGAATTGAGGGCAATTCCTTTTCAAGAAGGAGGAGATGACGCGGATATGGACCCCATGGAAGAAGTTGTGCTCGACATAGAGCACCTGTAGATACCCGTATCCGTCGATATTGGAATTTATAGAGAACCCGACAAACACCCGATGATGATAGGACACATGTATTCTTTAGTTGTCATTGTCATTATTTGGAGCTCGTTTACGAGGTAGAAAGGGCGTCGTCGATGAAGCATTCTATTAATTTAAATGATATTTAAATTAATGTTTTTTTAAGTGAATTCATTTTTATTATTTTAAATGATATTTAAATTAATGTTTTTTAGTGAGTTCATTTTGTTAATTTAAATGATATTTAAATTATGGTTTTTTAGGTAAATTCAATTTATTTTATTTTATTTTGAATTTATTTTCCCAAGTTTATTTTATTGAAAATAAAATAAATATTTGATTTGAAAAATCATTTTATGAGTATATTTGATTTGAAAAGTCATTTATTTTAATGGGTAAATTGATTTGAAAAATCGATTTGAAAATCGAAGAAAACTCGTTTTTAAGCACTTGTTTTTGAGCTCGATTTTAGCTCGGTTTTTGAGCCCGTTTCCTTTACGAATTGGCACGAATCTCGAGTACACTAACCCACCTAAGTCTCTACCCATCCACCCTTGTTCGAACCCCCCAACCATGGCCCAAATTCCATCCCCAAACAGCCCCAACCAGCCCGCGCATAAACCGAGCGCCCTGTTTTGGCAGCTCATTCCCGAGCCCAAACCCGCTCCAAACACTACCAAGACCCGTACCCATTAACCCTAACCCATACCCTAGTATCCTACCCATATTATCCTAGCTTAATCACCAAGAAAACCCCCAAAACGAACCCTAGAAACCCCCCCAAAAGCTGCTGGACAGCAGCTATGTTCAGCAAGCCCGATTGCCTCTCCCTCTCTTTTACCCTACTTTAACTCCTTATAAATACCACCCCTTCACCATACATTCATTCCTCTAAGTTCTCCATACATCCTACCATCACCCACAAGCTTTAAACCTCAGAAACAAACCCTAAACATCCTTCAAAAACCCTAAACAAAACCGACACACAAACTGAACTGTTTGTGTGTCTCCTTCGAAAACCCTTTCGTTCCTCCATCAAACCTTCATAAAAACTCGAGTTTCTTGTTCCTAATTAACCACATAACATCCATCTACACATTAGACAAAGATTTACGAGCCAAATTGCCCTTGAGAGTACACGAAATCCCTCGAAAAACAGAGTGAAATAACACTCTGTTTTCGCGGTTTATTCTTGTCTGTCCAGTTCTGTTTGTGCTCGTTTTTCGTGCCCAATAACCCAAAACGAGCAGGGGTTGCTTTAAGATCCCTGTTCTCCTCTCTTTCTAGTTTTCAAAACATCTTTTAAATCGAATTTTCGTCGTGAAACGAGGGAGATATCATCGTTTGAAAATCGCGGTCCAGAAAGTTTCCAAAACGCGTGTTTGCTTTATTCTTCGTCGACGACGGCCTCTCGAGATAAAATCTACCATCGATTACGACCCAAGACGGTGTCAACGATACATGTAGGTTGAGGGTGCATCAAATCCTCCTCTTCTCCCTTTTATTTCGTTTGTTTTATGCTCGTTTTTTATTGTCTTTTTTTGTTTGTTTTTTCGTTTGTTTATCGATTGTTTTAAATTAACTATGAAACTAGTTAGTCCGAGTATGAGTTAAAGTACCACCATGAACACCCGCGTTGACTTGAGATGGGAAAAGAAACCGCTACTTCTGTCGGTCGTACACCCCCGTCTCATTTACATATCCTCGTGTTCAAGGTAGGGCATAAATAAAACAATTGTCTAAGTTTCTTCGCTTTTGACCCCTTTATTGTTTCGGCCAAATCGACATGCCCTAGGACCCGTTGTATGTTAGTTTAACCTCTGATTGATAACCTATGACGTATTTAGATGACATTAAATTAATTTAATAACCTAATTAGACACATTAGGGTGCATCGACATAGCTTTAAAAACCAACTAACAATTCTGTAAATAATTGAACGCATCTTTCTTATCACTTGATTTCTCGCTAGCATAGGAGTGCGTGATTAGCACCTTCCTATTAACACTCGACGAGTAAGCGTTAATCTTATGATATCTGACCTAATTGGACCCTTAGGCCGTGTAGAATAACACACTTTGCGCGACAATCAATCAACTTTGTTTCTAACTCGTTTTCTAACTTGTTTCCTATCCCTTTTCGCAAACATTCGATCTAACTAATGAACCTAACTTAGGAACTAGGTTGGCCTTGTCTTGGCCGTGAGGGTGGCCGTTGGTTTGGGCCGTGAGGTGGCCGTTTTCTTTACCTTTCTCGTTTTGTTTTTATACCGTTTGTTTTCTCGTTGTTTCATTGTTTGTAATTTATCGTTTGTTTATCGAGTTGTAATTTTCGAGTTGGTTTTCTTTTATTGAGTCAAAACCTTTTCAAAAAACCTTAGTCTTGTTTGGTTAGACGGTTGTTCCCCAATGCTTGTAGGAGCGTAGTAAACCGCATGTTGTCTAAAGCAACATGGCCCGGTTTATGCTAATGCTTGCTTTGGTGCGTAGCCCTATGTCTAATTCGATGAGATTAAGCGCGAGCACGCATTACGAGGAGTGACCCAAGGCCGTGGGTCATGTGAGCCGTGGGCCACCCCTCATGTGCACGGTTTTCTAGGCCAAACGGCCGTGTGTGTCGTCGTGTATTGTTTTGTATGTAGCATTTGTATTTAGATCGAGTTGTATCTTTAATTTGTTGTTGTGTCGGCATGAAATGCCTGGTTTGTAATAGGTAGATCCCAACGGCTCCCCCATTCCCATCAAGCCTTGTGTGTTTCATTTGTATGTTGTTAGATCAATCAACCCACATGCTAAATTACAACTTTGACAAAGTTAGTTTAGTTGCATCTAAAACGACATAGAAATTGTTGTCACATGATAGGGTTAAAACAACGTTTGCATATCATACATCGTAGTAGCTATGACCTTGTTTGAAATCCGACACTTGACTTAGTAGAGGCCGTTATCGACGGGCGGGGTTGGGTGTCCTTATGGGCTTCCCAACACGTACCCTCACCCCTTACTCAAGATCTATGGTTTGTGGATCCGTCTAAATACCATTGGATTACGAGAGTCATTCAAATCGAGTGATATAGGGTACAAGTCTTTATCTTTAATCACTCGTAGTCGATTGGCTTTATGCTTTTCGATGAAAGGTGTAAAGTTGACTTGAACGGTTCCAAGTTCCCAAAAACTTGGTGGCGACTCTAATATGTCTTAATTCGATTCGAAAGAACCTCGAGTCGATTATGCTTGGTGTGGATCCCGCGGACGCAGTTCCCGAGGGCCTTGTCCACGATTTGGCGACTCATTTGGGGAAAAGAGGACTAGTTACACTTTGTGTTTCTAGGGTCTTTTCCTCCGAGGTGAAACTTGAAAAGAAAGTGTTGGAAAGTAAAACATTACTCATAGTGCTACGATTCATGCATAAACCCTTAAGGACTTGCCGGGCCGTCCCAGCGTTTCTTCGTGATGCGTGGGGGCGACGTCCCACTATGCCGGAAGCGCACATTGCTCGCTTCCACTTCGCCTCGCGTGGTTCTTGATGGTGGGGACGATCTTCTAGGTACTTTACCTTAAGACACCTTGCTCTATAAGACCGCAAAAGGATGGAGGTCATAGACCTTCTTGTAGAAGACTTGCCGAGACTTAGAGATGTCTAGGAGCATACATCCTTATAACATGAGAATGACAATGTGCAATTTGTTTTCCCAAGTCTTTTTCGAAAATTCCCATGTCCTTTTCAAAACCGAACTTTTGAACAACTTACTTTCAAACTAGCATGGTTTTAAAAACGCGGAATGTTGCCCAAATAGGACTAGAATTTTCGGCCCAAAAATGAGCTTTTATAGCGGCATCTCGCCCATTTCAAATCTCATTTTCAAATCAATCCTTCGTTTTTTCCAAATCCGATCCAAAATGTTTCTCGAACCTCAACCAAGCATGAAATGCGTCGAGTCGTGTCCGGGTCCTGGCCGTGTTAGGCTAGACGTTTTTTCATTCCAAGAGTCTAGAACATGACCCTGTTGGGTCACCCAAGCTCACCTCTTGGGCTTTGAGTCATGTTGGTCGACCATTTGGTCTAGGATAGTCCACAAACACGTCCAAGCTAGGCCCTTTAGGACGTTTCACCCGAACCTAAGGACTATGTTGGTCCAATCACGGGTTTAGTCACACCGAGTCAAGTTTAGAATCGAGCTATGACAGCTTGAGTCATGTCGTTTTGTCGAGTCTAAAATGAATCAAGGTCTAAATCCAACCGTGAGTCGAACCTTTGGTTAGTCAGTCTCAAGTCGAGTCTTTGTTTGAGTCAAGTTGGGGTCGTGTCCTTAAGTGTGCAGGGGCTCTTACTTTAAATATTGACTCAGTACGGGGTTTTCTTGTAGAAAGGCCGCCAAAAACCCGACGTCAAGCAATGGAAGATGCTGTTAACAAGCTTACTGAGGCCGTGAACCTCATGATGACCCGAATGGATGCAATCGAATCCAAGATAGGTGAAGACTCCGCTTCATCTACCCCACCTCTGACTGATCTGGAGAAACGGTTCAAGTTCATTGAGGACCGTTTGAAGCTCTCCCAGGGGAAGAACATCCACTATGAGAATGCTAGGGCCTATGCCCCAGTTCAGGACAAGTTGCCCACGAACATGGTACTCACTGACATCCCGAAGTTCAAGGGCACCGAAGATCCAGTCCACCATGTTAAGGCCTATAAAGGGTACTTAGCATCAAGGGAGTACTTTTGATATGCTCTACGAAATTTTCGCCCAATCTCTGGGTGAACACCCAAAGGCTTGGTTCTACAATCTTGACCTCAAGAACTTCCCCACTTTCGAAGATATTACGGTGGAGTTCTGTAAGCACTATGCTGACAATGTTGAGATTCAAACCAACATAAGAACTTTGGAGGTTATGACACAAAAGGAGAAAGAGGGCTTTACTGAATTTCCTCGCAAGGTGGCGCGCTGAAAGCGTGAAACTAGCTAAGAAGCCTGATGAAGTTGAAATGGTAGATAAGTTCGTGAAGAATTTGCGACCTGTTTACCGTAATGCTCTGAAGTACCAGAATTTTGGTTCTTTCAAAGAATTGATAAGGATCGGGATAAAGGTAGAGGACGATGTCCGAATAGCTGAAGCTGAGAAGCCAAAGGGATACCAAGGGGCTTCGTCATCTAAAGCAAAAGCGCCCGCAGCGGCCCACTTTGTTGAAACTGTCAATCTCTTAGATGGACAGTCAAAAAGGCCTCCGCGCCAAGCTCCGAGGGTATTCACCGATATCGGGTGCACTTACGCCTATGCTCTCCAAAGGCTCATGGCCCAAGGAAAGTTGAAGCCCATTGGTCCAACTCCGGATCCACCTCTTTGAACAACAAGGCAAATGGTATAAACCGAATGCCCCTCTTGTGCCTTTCATCAAGGGAAGGGACACGATCTTCGAAAGGTGCTTTAGACTAAAGCACGAAATTCAAGATATGATTGAGAACGGAACGCTCCCAATCCCGGCCATAAAGCCCAATAACGTCACCAATCCGTTTGGCGACCACACTAACTTTGTCTCTACCGAATATAGTGTCGATTACTCTCACTTGATTCGACCATGTCGCCTAAAAGGGGTTTTCGTCGGAAGAATATTCGTAGATTGCTCCGAATTCCTACCAAACTCGAGAAACGAGATTACATTCGGGGATTTTGTTGTCGATTGTACTCCCTACATACTCCGAAGCGGCAATGAAATCAATGGCGTTTGGGCCGATGACGAGGATGATGTTTACCTCGTCAAAGGTGCGACAATTCCTCACACCCAAGAAGAAATCTTAAAGGTGAGGCAAGATGCCCTAGAGTCAAACCATTTGACTAGATCCGGGCGCCCATATCGTGTGGAGAAAGCTAAGGATATCCCGAGTAAGGCACCTCAAAAGGAGCCGGCAGTGGTCGAAGTTCTTGGTGAAGGGTCGACCTCCGAGGCTTCCCTCATCAAGCAACTCCAAAAGACTAAGGCCGACGTGTCTATCTGGCAACTTATCTTGAGCTCTTTCGAACATCGTCAAGCTTTGTTACAAACTTTGATGAACATGACCGTGTCGTCGAATGCTACTCCTGCGGACATGGTCACTCACATCGCCCAGAATCGGCCTCAGATTACCAACGCTGTGACATTCTCCGACGAAGATCTGCCACCGTTCGGGCCTCGACATAACCTGGCCCTCTATATTGCTACCGTGTGTCTCAACAAGCATATCCCTATGACCTTGGTTGACGACGGATCGGCTGTCAACGTACTCCCTCTGAAAACGGCGCATATTCTGGGCTTGGAGAAGAATGACTTCATCCCCACTACGCAGACAGTTCGGGCATTCGATGGCACTGTGCGTCGAGTGAGTGGACTTGTCGATCTAGTAGTACAGACTGGGCAAGTAGAAAAGAAAGTGAGTTGCCAAGTGATTGACATTTGCTCATCCTTCAACTTATTGTTGGGGAGACCTTGGATCCACGCTACAAGGGCCGTAACATCAACGCTGCATCGAAAAATCAAGGTCCCACTCAATGGCAAAACCGTCACCATTGACGCCACGCCAATTACTGTAGCAGGAGGAGACATTACTTCCGAAGTAACGGTCGAAGCTACCAATGACGCATGCGGTTTCGAGATTGTCAACATGATCGAGTGAACTCGAAAATATGGATCTATATACGGGAAGTCATGTCTGCAAGGTGATTCTCAAAGCAGGAAGTACTTCGGTTTCTCATTATATCCTAGAAAGGAGGAGGCTTTCGAGTTGAAACCACCCGTAGCCAAAGGAGTAACCTTCGGGCTTGGATATGAGCCCACTGAGAAAGATCTACGGGAAAAGAGGGGAAGAACGATCGAAGATCGAGATATTAAAATGGGACCGTATCACCTAACTCTCAATGGTCACTTCGTGAAAGCTGGGGAAGAACTCCCTTGCATGGACTTCCCCGAACCTATCTTTGACCCAAAGAAGAACCTTATGGTCCCCGGAATCGAAGTATTCCAAGATTGCTACTACATCCCTGAAGACATTCTGACCGTGATGCCAGTAGAAACCAAACCGGATCCAATAAATGACGAGAAAGCTATGGGTCTCCTTTTCGGTGAAGAGAAGAAATCACCAATACCAAACGAAGATTTGGTAAGCATGATCCTGAGAAGCGAGCGGTTTGACCCATCTACCCTCATCACCGATGTGGATCCTCTTAGGACCAACACGGGATGGCGGAAAACAATCAAGTGGACTGACAACAAAGGACTTCTTTTCAAGTTGACAACGGGAGAAGGAGAGATGTTCAAGCCGGATGATGTTACCGATTCCGAGTCCGAGTCGGAGTCCGAGTCCGAGTCCGAGTTAGGTCCTAAGATTGAGTCTAAGGAGTCGGTGTTGAAAATACCCCTCCCTAGCTTTCCCTTCCTATGCACCTTTTCCTAATGGTGGTATTCCGGGCCTGTCCCGAATACCCCTATCCACCGAGCTCGATCGGTTGGCTCAAATGTTAGCGCATTTCGCGCAATTTCAAATCAATAATAATATGAACCAGTTTGCTTACGACTTGTCTTACTTACATTGCAATTCAAACTTTGAAAATGATTGTTTTAATAATGACATTGAGGCGAGGTCGAGGATGAACGATTGGTCGAAGAAGAAGAAGAAGAAGAAATGGAACCACCTCTACAGTTTATAAAAGGGTTGGAAGAGTACGAACAGAAAACTTCGATCATCGAAGATACCGAAACTATCAATGTAGGTACAACCTTAGAACCACAGGAGCTTAAAATAGGAACTACTTTAAGTCCCACCGAAAGACAGGGGTTCATTGATTTGTTGCATGAGTTCAAAGATGTTTTTGCATGGTCCTACAAAGACATGCCAGGCATTGATAGGGAAATTGCAGAGCACAGGATCCCAATCAAGCCGGGGTATAAGCGATCAAGCGAAGCTACGCAAAATGCACACAGATTGGTCTTTGAAAGTCAAGGAAGAAATCGACAAGCAACTCAAAGTTGGGTTCATCAAGGTGTCGAATACTCGGATTTGGGTGGCTAACGTCGTTCCAGTGCCTAAGAAAGATGGTAAAGTTCGGGTTTGTGTGGACTTCCGGGATTTAAACAAGGCAAGTCCGAAGGACGATTTCCCATTACCTCACATCGACATCCTGGTTGACAACACGGCAAAGCACGCGTTACTATCCTTCATGGATGGATACGCCGGTTATAATCAGATCAAGATGGCGAAAGAAGATATGCATAAGACTGCGTTCAGAACGCAATGGGGAACCTATTGCTACACAGTAATGCCTTTTGGGTTGATAAACGCAGGGGCCACATATCAGAGGACCGCGACAACATTGTTACATGATTTGATGCACAAGGAGGTCGAGGTTTATGTCGACGACATGATTGTCAAGTCAAAGGAGCGTGATGGCCACCTTGGTACACGACGCAAATTCTTCGAACGATTGCGCAAATATAACATGAGGTTGAATCCACAAAAATGCGCATTCGGAGTCACATCCGGCAAACTGTTGGGTCACATCGTTAGCCACCGTGGCATCGAGGTGGACCCATCGAAAATAAAGGCCATAATGTAAATGCCTCACCCGAAAACCGAGAAGGAAATTCGAGGTTTCCTGGGAAGAATCCAATATATAAGTCGGTTCGTGGCAAGGCTAACTATGATATGCGAGCCAATTTTCAAGAAATTGAAGGTCGGGGAGCACGTCGTATGGCATGATCACTGTCAAGCTGCGTTCGATAAGATCAAAGAAATACTATCTTCCCCTCCCGTTCTCAGCCCACCAACGGCTGGGTTACCACTTTTGTTGTATCTTACGATTTGACGGATCGCAATGGGGGCAATCTTTGGCGCAGAGATAGTCGATAAAGAGGAAAGAGCGGTTTACTACATTAGTAAAAAGTTCTTGGAGTATGAAATCAAGTATACTCAGCTCGAAAAGACATGTTTGGCTTTAGTATGGGCGACAAAGAAGTTACGACACTACATGCTCAGTCACAGTGTCTGCATCCACTCAAAGATGGACCCAATCAAATACTTGTTTGAAAAACCGGTTCTGAACGGCAGGGTGTCAAGATGGACTCTAATGCTTTCCGAGTTCGACCTGAAATATGTACCGCTGAAAGTGATAAAGAGAAGGGCGGTTGCAGACTTCCTGGCAGATAATCCGATAGAAGAAACGGCGGTTGTGGATACATGGTCGTTTCCTGACGAAGATATCGTTCACATAGACAATGAAACGTGGGACCTCTATTTCGATGGAGCATCGAACTATAGGGGATACGGGATAGGAGTTCTACTCATTTCACCGGAAGGTGAACATGTTCCTATTTCAATCAAGTTGGACTTTAACGTCACTAATAACGCGGCCGAATATGAAGCATGCCTACTCGGTTTGCACAGTGCTCTCGAGTTAGGCATCAAAAAGCTTGTAGTACATGGAGACTCGTCATTAGTGATCAATCAAGTGGCCGGAACGTGGAAAACCCGAAGTGATAGCTTGGCTCCGTACCAAGCAAAAATCGAAGAACTAGAAAAGTTGTTCGCTGAGGTCAAGTATGTGCACCTCCCCAGAGACGAAAACCAGTTTGTTGATGCACTATCAAAGCTAGCTGCTCTGATCAACATACCTGATCATATGGATACTATGCCGATATGTGTCGAACGAAGATCATCACCCGCTTATGTTAATGCAATCGGAGACACAGAAGAAACTGAGGCCGAACCTTGGTATCACGCTATTCTGAAATTTAAAGAATCGGGAGAGTATCCACCCGACATGAATAACCGCGGAAAGCGCGCTATTCGAATGCTAGCCGCTCAGTTCGTTAGAACCAATGACGGACAATTGTACAAGAAGACTGCGCAAAATATCCTTCTGCGATGCATAGACTCACCAACTGCGAAAAGAGTCATGGAAGAAGTCCATGACGGAGAGTGTGGCCCACACATGAATGCCCATATCTTTGGTTCGTAAAATCATGAGATTAGGGTATTATTGGACAACGATGGAGACAGATTGTCGCCAATATGTCAAACATTGCCACAATTGCCAAATCTTCGCAAACATACAGCATGTGCCGCCATCACTGTTATATACTTTGACATCACCATGGCCTTTCTCAACATGGGGAATCGACATTATTGGAAAGGTCAACCCATCGGGGGCAAGGTGGGCATTGCTTCATGTTAGTCGCCATCGATTACTTCACGAAGTGGGTAGAAGTGAAATCGTACAAGGTTCTACAAGCAAAGCAGGTAGCAAAGTTCATTCAGAATGAAATCATTTGCAGATATGGGGTGCCGCATGAGCTCATTAGCGATCATGGCACTCACTTCCAGGCTGAAACTGCCGTAATACTTGAAAAGTATAAAATCAAACACCACAAGTCGTCACCGTATCGACCTCAAACAAATGGGGCGGTGGAAGCCGCTAACAAGACAATCACTGTGATTCTCAGGAAGATGACCGACAATTATCGCGAATGGCGGAGAAGATACCGTTCGCACTATGGGGATACGAACGTCTATTCGCACGACCCACGGAGCAACTCCGTTCTATTTAACATATGGGATGGAAGCGGTTCAACCTATCGAATTAGAGGTACCTTCTTTAAGGATCTGTTAGAAAGTCGAGTCCTCAAGCCGATCGGCCGCAAGCCGGTATGATTCCTTGGTCATGCTCGACGAGCGACGGTTAAATGCATTACACCATGTTCAACTCTATCAGAAAAGGATACAAAGGGCATTTAACAAGAAGGTGAAACCTCGAGGAATAAAAGATGGGGATTTAGTCCTAAAGTCCGTCCGCGCTTTACTACCAATTGACCCGAGGGGAAAATTCAAGCCGAACTGGGCCGGTCCTTACAGTAAAGAAGATATTATCGGGAGGCGCGATCAGACCGACAGATCTAGATGGAAATGACTTTGCGAATCCGACGAATTTGGATCAATCAAGAAATACTATCCGTAGAACTCATTCTCAATGTCGTAAAATAAAATTTTGAATTGCGGTGCTCGTGAGCGAGTCTAGGCCGCGGCACTTTTGCTTATTTGCTTTTTGTGCGTTATAAATCGATGATTGTAGCGCGTTTGTTATGTGGAACTACGAGCTCGGTTTGATTCGTTGATAACGAGATACGTAGGCGCTCTTTAAAAGAGTACAACCGACCCTTCCTTGAATAAAATGAAATTTTATGCAGAAACTGGGAATTTTAATAGATAGTAAGTCTTATTAAAGCTCGGGCGATGCCCATTACATCCTTCAAAAGAAAAAAAGAAAACAACTAGCAACAAATAATAAGTAGTAGTATTAAATAATATATTTGGAGTCGAAGGCTCCTACATCTTCTTTTTCCCTTTGCCTTTTGGGTCACGTGACCGAGGCTCCTGCAGAGGAGGGGTAGTTGCGTTACGTCTAGCTAGCGCTTCTTAGGAGGAATCGTCATTTCCTCCCGAGGGCCCAGCCTATCTTTTACACTCAAGCGAGGACCAAGCCTCCCTTCTAAGGCTGAGCCCGAGTGTGCCTTTGAACCCAACCGTTCCCACACACCTGTCGCCTGTGAGTCAGTCTTAGGAGTCTTCTCAGTCTTAGTTTCAGGTCCAGATGCAGACGAAATATCGTTAACAAAGAAGTCGCGACTGCTTCTGCTTTTGTCATAATATTTGATGTCGACAAGCTCATTCTTCCGACACAAGTCCTTACCTGATTCGGTCTTCTCTTTAAGCCATTTAGTATAAGACGGGGATACCCAGGTAGTCTGAGGGCGCGTAGATACGTACCAAAGACGCCTTTGGTGCCACCTCTTGAGCCAATCATCACATATAGAGGAATTCAGCTCTCTTGCTCGTCCCAGAACAGCCTCACACTTGGGAATTATTTGTCTACGGCCCATCTGACGCAGGACGCGGTCAGGGTAAATGTGAATAGACCTCTCTAAACCCAGTAGTTGCAAACGTCTGGTCTTGTCATCTTCCGGAAGGATAGTAAAAGATTTGAGGCGAAGCCAAGGCATGAACCAGCAAAGAGGGCGACCTTCCCCTTCTGTCAGTTTGTTTCGCCAATAGGCAAGGTCATTTTGATGCTCGTCTTCATACCGCTTGGCACGCATAGTCAGCATACGAGCGAGATACGAGCTGGGCTCGCGCGGCGGGGCGAAGAGCCAAAATCTCTCGCAAAGCCACACCTGAAAAAAAAAAAAAAAAAAAAAACAAGAAAAAAAAAAAAAAAAAAAAAAAAAAAAAAAAAAAAAAAAAAAAAAAAAAAAAAAAAAAAGAAAAAAAAAAAAAAGAAGAAAAAAAAAACGTGATAAAAAAAAACGAAAAAAAAAAAAAAGAAAAAGAAAAAAGAAGGAAAAAACGGAATTGTGGCAGGAATCGTGGCAGAATACAGCAGAATCGTGGCAGAATACAGCAAAATCGTGGCAGAATACAGCAAAATCGTGGCAGAATGCAACAAAATCGTGACAAAATCGTGGCAGAATGCAACAAAAGCGTGGCAACAACACAAGAATTGTGGTAAAAGGAAAATTAATCAAGGATGCGAAATCAGGAGAATAGATTTTGTTACCTGCAATAGACGGGAGCATCCCGACCAATCGGCACCAGGGTTCATTTTCTTAGCATCTAAACCCCGGAGGGTTTCAGCGAGAATAATCCAGGAAGGGTTATGTCCCGTCTCCATCTGAGACACAATAGACAAAAGCTTCGCTTGTCCTACACAAGTTGTCTTGTTCATCCTACCTTCGAAGACATAAAGGTGTAGCATGATCAATCCAAAGGCCTGCTGGCGAAGACGCTGTTGCAAAGATAAATCTTGTTTCGCAAGATACAAAATTTCCGATGAATAGCAAGAAGGTTGACTTCGTCACCAGTAACTATCTCCCCAGACTCCGTCCTGGAAAGGCCAAGGCAGTCTAGTTATGTTCCACGCCATCCCGAATGAAATTTTGGTATAGCCGGTATGGCCTCAGCATCCCATCCTCCCAGGGCAGAAAACTCTTCGGGTAGAGGGCAGATCTCCCCCTGAGGAAAAGCAAAAACATGGTTACAAGGATCCCAATAGCTAAGGCGGTATTCCAACAACGCAGGTTGAAGGGGGATCCGCGTAAGGGAAGTAATTGCGCCAGTTGAGCGGTCTTTAATTCTTGTCTCTCTGCGCCAGTGAAGTCTGTCTCCCATGCTCGCATAGCACTCGCTAGATTATTCATAATGATTTATGTTATTTGCACCAGTTTGGGGGAAAGCAGAATAAATTTGGCAATACAGCTCTCCCTTATATATAGAAAGAATAAGGGAAGGAAGCATCTAGGATGACACCCCTAGGGTGCCGTTTTTCTGAGCCGTGTGGGCCTTGGGTCGCGCGCCTCTTAGGCCCGCCCCATTTTACACCAGTCTTTGGCACGATGCATCGGGCTTTCGCACATCTATCGCGTTTTGGGGAGCACCGGAACGGCCGATTTACATTTCTACCCTCGACAAGTCCATATTTGAATTATAGCCCGTGCACACTTACGGTTTTATTTTCCTTTTTTGTTTTACGGTAGCGGGCTACGCCCATGTTGTTTACCGGTCATACAGAGTGTCTGAGTCGTATTTCATGCTCACCCATCAAGGTGATCCGAAAAAAATTTCAAAAGTTCAAAATTCCGAAATTTCAAAAACTTTTTCCAAATTATGGATAGATGATCCAAGTAGTAGAATCTTTTCGGGTCGATGATCCAATCTTTCAAAATCCAAAAATTCAAATTCAATTTTTTGGGTCGATGGCCCAACATACCAAGTAATGTCAAATTCAAAATTCAGGTCGATGACCCAATTTTTCAAAATTTTCAAATTCAATTTTCGGGTCGATGACCCAGTATTTCAAATGATCCAATTTCAAGATCGATGATCCAAATGTGCTTATGTAATGATTATTGCTAGTACGTTTTTGTGTTTCAAATGTAGCAGGATATGCTTCAACTGGGGGCTCTAAAGTCTTCGACTTTAGAGCCATTGCAAACTGGGGGCTCTGAAGCCGTTGGCTTCAGAGACCATTATCAAGATGTAAAGGATGACATCCACCAAGAATTCAATTCAATACAAGAGTATGAAATGGAAGAATTCCATAGCTGAAAGCAAATGATGAAAGTGGCGGCAACCTCCTCGGAAAGTCCCGTCCCATTTTGACACCTGCCAGCAGATGATAAACTTTGGGCAAGTGTCAACAGATGATGAATTTCGGACAAATGCCAGCAGATGATAAACTTTGGGCAAGTGTCAGCAATTGCCGAACTACGACGCGGGTTTGATTCCGTCAGAGACGGATACGTAGGCGCCTAAGGATAAGGCTCAATCCACCATATATGCAATTTATGGGTCGACGACCAATGACGATAATTTGACACAACAGAAGCAAGAGTCAATCTCCAACG
Source organism: Silene latifolia (assembly GCF_048544455.1). NCBI lineage: Eukaryota > Viridiplantae > Streptophyta > Magnoliopsida > Caryophyllales > Caryophyllaceae > Silene > Silene latifolia. The sequence goes on from NW_027413126.1 coordinate 926,702, forward strand.
AAGTTTCAGGTATGGTCTCTTCTTATGGCTGGCGAGCTTATATACGCAAGTCTAATGGACTATAAACGACCCGAAGAATCCTCAGGTCGAAAGGGACCTGGGGTATACTTTGACTTTCGCCTTGTCCAAGCCTCAGTCAAAGTGGGGGCTCTGTAGATACCCGTATCCGTCGATATTGGAATTTATAGAGAACCCGACAAACACCCGATGATGATAGGACACATGTATTCTTTAGTTGTCATTGTCATTATTTGGAGCTCGTTTACGAGGTAGAAAGGGCGTCGTCGATGAAGCATTCTATTAATTTAAATGATATTTAAATTAATGTTTTTTTAAGTGAATTCATTTTTATTATTTTAAATGATATTTAAATTAATGTTTTTTAGTGAGTTCATTTTGTTAATTTAAATGATATTTAAATTATGGTTTTTTAGGTAAATTCAATTTATTTTATTTTATTTTGAATTTATTTTCCCAAGTTTATTTTATTGAAAATAAAATAAATATTTGATTTGAAAAATCATTTTATGAGTATATTTGATTTGAAAAGTCATTTATTTTAATGGGTTAATTGATTTGAAAAATCGATTTGAAAATCGAAGAAAACTCGTTTTTAAGCACTTGTTTTTGAGCTCGATTTTAGCTCGGTTTTTGAGCCCGTTTCCTTTACGAATTGGCACGAATCTCGAGTACACTAACCCACCTAAGTCTCTACCCATCCACCCTTGTTCGAACCCCCCAACCATGGCCCAAATTCCATCCCCAAACAGCCCCAACCAGCCCGCGCATAAACCGAGCAGCCCCTGTTTTGGCAGCTCATTCCCGAGCCCAAACCCGCTCCAAACACTACCAAGACCCGTACCCATTAACCCTAACCCATACCCTAGTATCCTACCCATATTATCCTAGCTTAATCACCAAGAAAACCCCCAAAACGAACCCTAGAAACCCCCCCAAAAGCTGCTGGACAGCAGCTATGTTCAGCAAGCCCGATTGCCTCTCCCTCTCTTTTACCCTACTTTAACTCCTTATAAATACCACCCCTTCACCATACATTCATTCCTCTAAGTTCTCCATACATCCTACCATCACCCACAAGCTTTAAACCTCAGAAACAAACCCTAAACATCCTTCAAAAACCTTAAACAAAACCGACACACAAACTGAACTGTTTGTGTGTCTCCTTCGAAAACCCTTTCGTTCCTCCATCAAACCTTCATAAAACCTCGAGTTTCTTGTTCCTAATTAACCACATAACATCCATCTACACATTCGACAAATATTTACGAGCCAAATTGCCCTTGAGAGTACACGAAATCCCTCGAAAAACAGAGTGAAATAACACTCTGTTTTCGCGGTTTATTCTTGTCTGTCCAGTTCTGTTTGTGCTCGTTTTTCGTGCCCAATAACCCAAAACGAGCAGGGGTTGCTTTAAGATCCCTGTTCTCCTCTCTTTCTAGTTTTCAAAAAATCTTTTAAATCGAATTTTCGTCGTGAAACGAGGGAGATATCATCATTTGAAAATCGCTGTCCAGAAAGTTTCCAAAACGCGTGTTTGCTTTATTCTTCGTCGACGACGGCCTCTCGAGATAAAATCTACCATCGATTACGACCCAAGACGGTGTCAACGATACATGTAGGTTGAGGGTGCATCAAATCCTCCTCTTCTCCCTTTTATTTCGTTTGTTTTATGCTCGTTTTTTATTGTCTTTTTTTGTTTGTTTTTTCGTTTGTTTATCGATTGTTTTAAATTAACTATGAAACTAGTTAGTCCGAGTATGAGTTAAAGTACCACCATGAACACCCGCGTTGACTTGAGATGGGAAAAGAAACCGCTACTTCTGTCGGTCGTACACCCCCGTCTCATTTACATATCCTCGTGTTCAAGGTAGGGCATAAATAAAACAATTGTCTAACTTTCTTCGCTTTTGACCCCCTTATTGTTTCGGCCAAATCGACATGCCCTAGGACCCGTTGTATGTTAGTTTAACCTCTGATTGTTAACCTATGACACATTAGGGTGCATCGACATAGCTTTAAAAACCAACTAACAATTCTGTAAATAATTGAACGCATCTTTCTTATCACTTGATTTCTCGCTAGCATAGGAGTGCGTGATTAGCACCTTCCTATTAACACTCGACGAGTAAGCGTTAATCTTATGATATCTGACCTAATTGGACCCTTAGGCCGTGTAGAATAACACACTTTGCGCGACAATCAATCAACTTTGTTTCTAACTCGTTTTCTAACTTGTTTCCTATCCCTTTTCGCAAACATTCGATCTAACTAATGAACCTAACTTAGGAACTAGGTTGGCCTTGTCTTGGCCGTGAGGGTGGCCATTGGTTTGGGCCGTGAGGTGGCCGTTTTCTTTACCTTTCTCGTTTTGTTTTTATACCGTTTGTTTTCTCGTTGTTTCATTGTTTGTAATTTATCGTTTGTTTATCGAGTTGTAATTTTCGAGTTGGTTTTCTTTTATTGAGTCAAAACCTTTTCAAAAAACCTTAGTCTTGTTTGGTTAGACGGTTGTTCCCCAATGCTTGTAGGAGCGTAGTAAACCGCATGTTGTCTAAAGCAACATGGCCCGATTTATGCTAATGCTTGCTTTGGTGCGTAGCCCTATGTCTAATTCGATGAGATTAAGCGCGAGCACGCATTACGAGGAGTGACCCAAGGCCGTGGGTCATGTGAGCCGTGGGCCACCCCTCATGTGCACGGTTTTCTAGGCCAAACGGCCGTGTGTGTCGTCGTGTATTGTTTTGTATGTAGCATTTGTATTTAGATCGACTTGTATCTTTAATTTGTTGTTGTGTCGGCATGAAATGCCTGGTTTGTAATAGGTAGATCCCAACGGCTCCCCCATTCCCATCAAGCCTTGTGTGTTTCATTTGTATGTTGTTAGATCAATCAACCCACATGCTAAATTACAACTTTGACAATGTTAGTTTAGTTGCATCTAAAACGACATAGAAATTGTTGTCACATGATAGGGTTAAAACAACGTTTGCATATCATACATCGTAGTAGCTATGACCTTGTTTGAAATCCGACACTTGACTTAGTAGAGGCCGTTATCGACGGGCGGGGTTGGGTGTCCTTATGGGCTTCCCAACACATACCCTCACCCCTTACTCAAGATCTATGGTTTGTGGATCCGTCTAAATACCATTGGATTACGAGAGTCATTCAAATCGAGTGATATAGGGTACAAGTCTTTATCTTTAATCACTCGTAGTCGATTGGCTTTATGCTTTTCGATGAAAGGTGTAAAGTTGACTTGAACGGTTCCAAGTTCCCAAAAAACTTGGTGGCGACTCTAATATGTCTTAACTCGATTCGAAAGAACCTCGAGTCGATTATGCCTGGTGTGGATCCCGCGGACGCAGTTCCCGAGGGCCTTGTCCACAGCACCAATCAAAACCAGGCTCAAATAATACATTTCTTATGCATGAAAATTGGATGGGTTTGCGTAAAAGAGAGGTATTATGTGCGGTTGAAGCTCGAGACCCGTACACCCCTTGATGCCGTGTGGGAACAAAAGAAAAATCAAATGGGAACAAGGGGAGAGGGCCGAATGTGGCGGCACCAAGGGAGAAGAATCCTATTTTATTTTTTTGCATTTTTCAACATAGTTTGAATAAGATTTGACAAAAGAGTCTAAGTTGTAAGTTCTATGCATCTAATCATCCTAGAACTTACAAACTAGCATTTAATGTTTTACTTGGAGGCCAAGGCTTTTGTCCTATATAAGGACCTAGCCTCCCTCATTTGTAATCATCCAAGTTGAAGTAAAAACATTTTAGAGAGAGAAACTTGTTGGTTTCAATCTTTTTCAAAGAGTCGATGATTTCGAGTCTTGCCTTAAACTAAGGACGTGCTCCGCAGTTTGAGTTGAATTACTTGACGCGTTTCGAGTAATTCCCCATGTTATCACTATAGGTCTAGTGATACCAAATATCCCATTGTTTTCGATCTCTTCTCAAGGAATCGAAACAAATATCCTTTATCTTTTGCACAACAAAAACCCAAAAACAAAACAATTAAGTCTTCCGCTACGTATACGCATCAAATGGTTAACACAAAGAGTCACAAGGACTAATTAACAAGGACAAATGATTCACAAAACGAGTCAAAGACTAATTAACAAGGACAAATGATTCACACAACGAGTCAACGGGACTAATTAACATGGATAAATGATTCACACAACGAGTTACAAGGACTAATAAAATAGGACAAATGATTCACACAACGAGTCACAAGGACTAATGAACTAGGAAAAATGATTCACACAATGAGTCGCAATGATTAATGAACAAAAACAAATGGTTCACATAACGACTCACAAGGACCAATTAAGAAGGACAAATGATTCACACAACGAGTCACAAGGACTAATTAACAAGGACAAATGATTCATACAATGAGTCACAATGACTAATGAACAAGGACAAATTGTTCACACAACGAGCCACATGGAGTAATTAACAAGGACAAATGATTCACATTACGAGTCACAATGACTAATGTACTAGAACAAGTGATTCACACAACGAGTCACAATGACTAATTAACAAGGACAAATGATTCACACAACGAGTCAAAGGGACTAATTAACAAGGGCAAATGATTCACACAACGAGTCACACGGACTAATGAACTAGGACAAATGATTCACACGACGAGTCACAAGGACTAATTAACAAGGACAAATGATTCATATAACGAGTCACAATGACTAATAAACTGGAACAAGTGATTCACACACTGAGTCGCAATAACTAATGAACAAGGACCAATGGTTCACACAACGAGTCACAAGGACTAATTAACAAGGACAAATGATTCACACAACGAGTAAAAGGGACTAATTGACAAGGACAAATGATTCACACAACGATTTACAAAGACTAATGAACTAGGACAATTGATTTACACAACGAGTCACAAAGAATAATTAACAAGGACAAATGATTCACACAACAAGTTACACTGACTAATGAACTAGGCCTAATTCCCACAACGAGCCGCAATGACTAATGAACAAGGACAAATGGTTCACACAACGAGTCACAATGACTAATTCACAAGGACATATGATTCACACAACGAGTCACAAGGACTAATTAACAAGGACAAATGATTCATACAATGAGTCACAATGACTAATGAACAAGGACAAATTGTTCACACAACGAGCCACATGGAGTAATTAACAATGACATATGATTCACAATACGAGTCACAATGACTAATGAACTAGAACAAGTGATTCACACAACGAGTCACAATGACTAATTAACAAGGACAAATGATTCACACAACGAGTCAAAGGGACTAATTAACAAGGACAAATGATTCACACAACGAGTCACACGGACTAATGAACTAGGACAAATGATTCACACGACGAGTCACAAGGACTAATTAAAAAGGACAAATGATTCACATAACGAGTCACAATGACTAATAAACTGGAACTACTGATTCACACACTAAGTCGCAATAGCTAATGAACAAGGACCAATGGTTCACACAACGAGTCACAAGGACTAATTAACAAGGACAAATGATTCACACAACGATTTACAAAGACTAATGAACTAGGACAATTGATTCACACAACGAGTCACAAAGAATAATTAACAAGGACAAATGATTCACACAACAAGTTACACTAACTAATGAACTAGGCCTAATTCCCACAACGAGTCGCAATGACTAATGAACAAGAACAAATGGTTCACACAACGAGTCACAAGAACCATAATAACAAGGACAAATGATTCACACAATGAGTCACATGAACTAATTAACAAGGACAAATGATTCACACAACGAGTCACAATGATTAATGAACAAGGATAAATGGTTAAGACAACGAGCCACAAAGACTAATTAACAAGGACAAATGATTCACATAACGAGTCACAATGATTAATGAACTAGAACAAGTGATTCACACAACGAATCACAATGACTAATGAACAAGGACCAATGGTTCACAAAACGAGTCCTAATGACTAATTAACAAGGACAAATGATTCACACTACGAGTCAAAGGGACTAATTAACAAGGACAAATGATTCATACAACGAGTCACAATGACTAATGAACAAGGACAAATGATTCATACAACGAGTCACAACGACTAATGAACAAGGACAAATGGTTTACACAACGAGTCACAAGGACTAATTAACAAGGACAAATGATTCACACAATAATTTACAAACACTAATGAACTAGGACAATTGATTCACACAACGAGTCACAAAGAATAATTAACAAGGACAAATCATTCACATAACAAGTTACACTGACTAATGAACTAGGACTAATTCACACAACGAGTCGCAATGACTAATGAACAAGAACAAATGGTTCACACAACGAGTCACAAAGACCAATTAACAAGGACAAATGATTCACAAAATGAGTCACATGGACTAATTAACAAGGACAAATGATTCACACAACGAGTCACAATGACTAATGAACAAGGACAAATGGTCAGCACAACGAGCCACAAAGACTAATTAACAAGGACAAATGATTCGAATAACGAGTCACAATGACTAATGAACTAGAACAAGTGATTCACACAACGAGTCACAATGACTAATGAACAAGGACCAATTTTTCACACAACGAGTCACAATGACTAATTAACAAGGACAAATGGTTAACACAAAGAGTCACAAGGACTAATTAACAAGGACAAATGATTCACAAAACGAGTCAAAGACTAATTAACAAGGACAAATGATTCACACAACGAGTCAACGGGACTAATTAACATGAATAAATGATTCACACAACGAGTTACAAGGACTAATAAAATAGGACAAATGATTCACACAACGAGTCACAAGGACTAATGAACTAGGACAAATGATTCACACAACGAGTCGCAATGATTTATGAACAAAAACAAATGGTTCACACAACGACTCACAAGGACCAATTAAGAAGGACAAATGATTCACACAACGAGTCACAAGGACTAATTAACAAGGACAAATGATTCATACAATGAGTCACAATGACTAATGAACAAGGACAAATTGTTCACACAACGAGCCACATGGAGTAATTAACAAGGACAAATGATTCACATTACGAGTCACAATGACTAATGTACTAGAACAAGTGATTCACACAACGAGTCACAATGACTAATTAACAAGGACAAATGATTCACACAACGAGTCAAAGGGACTAATTAACAAGGACAAATGATTCACACAACGAGTCACACGGACTAATGAACTAGGACAAATGATTCACACGAGGAGTCACAAGGACTAATTAACAAGGACAAATGATTCATATAACGAGTCACAATGACTAATAAACTGGAACAAGTGATTCACACACTGAGTCGCAATAACTAATGAACAAGGACCAATGGTTCACACAACGAGTCACAAGGACTAATTAACAAGGACAAATGATTCACACAACGAGTAAAAGGGACTAATTGACAAGGACAAATGATTCACACAACGATTTACAAAGACTAATGAACTAGGACAATTGATTTACACAACGAGTCACAAAGAATAATTAACAAGGACAAATGATTCACACAACAAGTTACACTGACTAATGAACTAGGCCTAATTCCCACAACGAGCCGCAATGACTAATGAACAAGAACAAATGGTTCACACAACGAGTCACAAGAACCATAATAACAAGGACAAATGATTCACACAATGAGTCACATGAACTCATTAACAAGGACAAATGATTCACACAACGAGTCACAATGATTAATGAACAAGGATAAATGGTTAACACAACGAGCCACAAAGACTAATTAACAAGGACAAATGATTCACATAACGAGTCACAATGACTAATGAACTAGAACAAGTGATTCACACAACGAATCACAATGACTAATGAACAAGGACCAATGGTTCACATAACGAGTCCTAATGACTAATTAACAAGGACAAATGATTCACACTACGAGTCAAAGGGACTAATTAACAAGGACAAATGATTCATACAACGAGTCACAATGAATAATGAACAAGGACAAATGATTCATACAACGAGTCACAACGACTAATGAACAAGGACAAATGGTTCACACAGCGAGTCACAAGGACTAATTAACAAGGACAAATGATTCACACAACGAGTCACAATGACAAATGAACAAGGACAAATGGTCAACACAACGAGCCACAAGGACTAATTAACAAGGACAAATGATTCACATAACGAGTCACAATGACTAATGAACTAGAACAAGTGATTCACACAACGACTCACAATGACTAATTAACAAGGACAAATGGTTAACACAACGAGTCACAAGGACTAATTAACAAGGACAAATGATTCACACAAAAATTTACAAAGACTAATGAACTAGGACAATTGATTCACACAACGAGTCACAAAGAATAATTAACAAGGACAAATGATTCACACAACAAGTTACACTGACTAATGAACTAGGACTAATTCACACAACGAGTCGCAATGATTAATGAACAAGAACAAATGGTTCACACAACGAGTCACAAGGACCAATTAACAAGGACAAATGATTCACACAATGAGTCACATGGACTAATTAACAAGGACAAATGATTCACACAACGAGTCACAATGACTAATGAGCAAGGACAAATGGTCAACACAACGAGCCACAAAGACTAATTAACAAGGACAATCGATTTACATAACGAGTCACAATGACTAATGAACTAGAACAAGTGATTCACACAACGAGTCACAATGACTAATGAACAAGGACCAATGGTTCACACAACGAGTCACAATGACTAATTAACAAGGACAAATGGTTAACACAACGAGTCACACGGACTAATTAACAAGGACAAATGATTCACACAACGAGTCACAAGGACTAATAAAATAGGACAAATGATTCACACAACGAGTCACAAGGACTAATGAACTAGGACAAATGATTCACACAACGAGTCACAATGACTAATGAACAAGGACAAATGGTTCACACAACGAGTCACAAGGACTAATTAACAAGGACAAATGATTCACACAACGAGCCACAAGGACTAATTAACAAGGACAAATGATTCATACAATGAGTCACAATGACTAATGGACAAGGACAAATTGTTCACACAACGAGCCACATGAAATAATTAACAAGGACAAATGATTCACATTACGAGTCACAATGACTAATGAACTAGAACAAGTGATTCACACAACGAGTCACAATGACTAATTAACAAGGACAAATGATTCACACAACGAGTCAAAGGGACTAATTAACAAGGACAAATGATTCACACAACGAGTCAGACGGACTAATGAACTAGGACAAATGATTCACACGACGAGTCACAAGGACTAATTAACAAGGACAAATGATTCACATAACGAGTCACAATGACTAATAAACTGGAACAAGTGATTCACACAACGAGTCGCAATAACTAATGAACAAGGACCAATGGTTCACACAACGAGTCACAAGGACTAATTAACAAGGACAAATGATTCACACAACGAGTAAAAGGGACTGATTGACAAGGACAAATGATTGACACAACAATTTACAAAGACTAATGAACTAGGACAATTGATTCACACAACGAGTCACAAAGAATAATTAACAAGGACAGATGATTCACACAACAAGTTACACTGACTAATGAACTAGGCCTAATTCCCACAACGAGTCGCAATGACTAATTAACAAGAACAAATGGTTCACACAACGAGTCACAAGAACCATAATAACAAGGACAAATGATTCACACAATGAGTCACATGAACTAATTAACAAGGACAAATGATTCACACAACGAGTCACAATGATTAATGAACAAGGATAAATGGTTAACACAACGAGCCACAAAGACTAATTAATAAGGACAAATGATTCACATAACGAGTCACAATGACTAATTAACAAGGACAAATGATTCACACTACAAGTCAAACGGACTTATTAACAAGGACAAATGATTCATACAACGAGTCACAATGACTAATGAACAAGGACAAATGATTCACACTACGAGTCAAACGGACTAATTAACAAGGACAAATGATTCATACAACGAGTCACAATGACTAATGAACAAGGACAAATGATTCAGACAACCAGTCACAACGACTAATGAACAAGGACATATGGTTCACACAACGATTCACAAGGACTAATTAACAAGGACAAATGATTCACACAACGAGTCACAATAACAAATGAACAAGGAGAAATGGTCAACACAACGAGCCACAAGGACTAATTAACAAGGACAAATGATTCACATAACGAGTCACAATGACTAATGAACTAGAACAAGTGATTCACACAACGAGTCACAATGACTAATTAACAAGGACAAATGGTTAACACAACGAGTCACAAGGACTAATTAACAAGGACAATTGATTCACACAACAATTTACAAAGACTAATGAACTAGGACAATTGATTCACACAACGAGTCACAAAGAATAATTAACAAGGACAAATGATTCACACAACAAGTTACACTGACTAATGAACTAGGACTAATTCACACAACGAGTCGCAATGATTAATGAACAAGAACAAATGGTTCACACAACGAGTCACAAGAACCATAATAACAAGGACAAATGATTCACACAATGAGTCACATGAACTAATTAACAAGGACAAATGATTCACACAACGAGTCACAATGATTAATGAACAAGGATAAATGGTTAAGACAACGAGCCACAAAGACTAATTAACAAGGACAAATGATTCACATAACGAGTCACAATGATTAATGAACTAGAACAAGTGATTCACACAACGAATCACAATGACTAATGAACAAGGACCAATGGTTCACAAAACGAGTCCTAATGACTAATTAACAAGGACAAATGATTCACACTACGAGTCAAAGGGACTAATTAACAAGGACAAATGATTCATACAACGAGTCACAATGACTAATGAACAAGGACAAATGATTCATACAACGAGTCACAACGACTAATGAACAAGGACAAATGGTTTACACAACGAGTCACAAGGACTAATTAACAAGGACAAATGATTCACACAATAATTTACAAACACTAATGAACTAGGACAATTGATTCACACAACGAGTCACAAAGAATAATTAACAAGGACAAATGATTCACATAACAAGTTACACTGACTAATGAACTAGGACTAATTCACACAACGAGTCGCAATGACTAATGAACAAGAACAAATGGTTCACACAACGAGTCACAAAGACCAATTAACAAGGACAAATGATTCACAAAATGAGTCACATGGACTAATTAACAAGGACAAATGATTCACACAACGAGTCACAATGACTAATGAACAAGGACAAATGGTCAGGACAACGAGCCACAAAGACTAATTAACAAGGACAAATGATTCGAATAACGAGTCACAATGACTAATGAACTAGAACAAGTGATTCACACAACGAGTCACAATGACTAATGAACAAGGACCAATTTTTCACACAACGAGTCACAATGACTAATTAACAAGGACAAATGGTTAACACAAAGAGTCACAAGGACTAATTAACAAGGACAAATGATTCACAAAACGAGTCAAAGACTAATTAACAAGGACAAATGATTCACACAACGAGTCAACGGGACTAATTAACATGAATAAATGATTCACACAACGAGTTACAAGGACTAATAAAATAGGACAAATGATTCACACAACGAGTCACAAGGACTAATGAACTAGGACAAATGATTCACACAACGAGTCGCAATGATTTATGAACAAAAACAAATGGTTCACACAACGACTCACAAGGACCAATTAAGAAGGACAAATGATTCACACAACGAGTCACAAGGACTAATTAACAAGGACAAATGATTCATACAATGAGTCACAATGACTAATGAACAAGGACAAATTGTTCACACAACGAGCCACATGGAGTAATTAACAAGGACAAATGATTCACATTACGAGTCACAATGACTAATGTACTAGAACAAGTGATTCACACAACGAGTCACAATGACTAATTAACAAGGACAAATGATTCACACAACGAGTCAAAGGGACTAATTAACAAGGACAAATGATTCACACAACGAGTCACACGGACTAATGAACTAGGACAAATGATTCACACGAGGAGTCACAAGGACTAATTAACAAGGACAAATGATTCATATAACGAGTCACAATGACTAATAAACTGGAACAAGTGATTCACACAACGAGTCGCAATAACTAATGAACAAGGACAAATGGTTCACACAACGAGTCACAAGGACTAATTAACAAGGACAAATGATTCACACAACGAGTAAAAGGGACTAATTGACAAGGACAAATGATTCACACAACGATTTACAAAGACTAATGAACTAGGACAATTGATTTACACAACGAGTCACAAAGAATAATTAACAAGGACAAATGATTCACACAACAAGTTACACTGACTAATGAACTAGGCCTAATTCCCACAACGAGCCGCAATGACTAATGAACAAGAACAAATGGTTCACACAACGAGTCACAAGAACCATAATAACAAGGACAAATGATTCACACAATGAGTCACATGAACTCATTAACAAGGACAAATGATTCACACAACGAGTCACAATGATTAATGAACAAGGATAAATGGTTAACACAACGAGCCACAAAGACTAATTAACAAGGACAAATGATTCACATAACGAGTCACAATGACTAATGAACTAGAACAAGTGATTCACACAACGAATCACAATGACTAATGAACAAGGACCAATGGTTCACATAACGAGTCCTAATGACTAATTAACAAGGACAAATGATTCACACTACGAGTCAAAGGGACTAATTAACAAGGACAAATGATTCATACAACGAGTCACAATGAATAATGAACAAGGACAAATGATTCATACAACGAGTCACAACGACTAATGAACAAGGACAAATGGTTCACACAGCGAGTCACAAGGACTAATTAACAAGGACAAATGATTCACACAACGAGTCACAATGACAAATGAACAAGGACAAATGGTCAACACAACGAGCCACAAGGACTAATTAACAAGGACAAATGATTCACATAACGAGTCACAATGACTAATGAACTAGAACAAGTGATTCACACAACGACTCACAATGACTAATTAACAAGGACAAATGGTTAACACAACGAGTCACAAGGACTAATTAACAAGGACAAATGATTCACACAAAAATTTACAAAGACTAATGAACTAGGACAATTGATTCACACAACGAGTCACAAAGAATAATTAACAAGGACAAATGATTCACACAACAAGTTACACTGACTAATGAACTAGGACTAATTCACACAACGAGTCGCAATGATTAATGAACAAGAACAAATGGTTCACACAACGAGTCACAAGGACCAATTAACAAGGACAAATGATTCACACAATGAGTCACATGGACTAATTAACAAGGACAAATGATTCACACAACGAGTCACAATGACTAATGAGCAAGGACAAATGGTCAACACAACGAGCCACAAAGACTAATTAACAAGGACAACTGATTTACATAACGAGTCACAATGACTAATGAACTAGAACAAGTGATTCACACAACGAGTCACAATGACTAATGAACAAGGACCAATGGTTCACACAACGAGTCACAATGACTAATTAACAAGGACAAATGGTTAACACAACGAGTCACACGGACTAATTAACAAGGACAAATGATTCACACAACGAGTCACAAGGACTAATAAAATAGGACAAATGATTCACACAACGAGTCACAAGGACTAATGAACTAGGACAAATGATTCACACAACGAGTCACAATGACTAATGAACAAGGACAAATGGTTCACACAACGAGTCACAAGGACTAATTAACAAGGACAAATGATTCACACAACGAGCCACAAGGACTAATTAACAAGGACAAATGATTCATACAATGAGTCACAATGACTAATGGACAAGGACAAATTGTTCACACAACGAGCCACATGAAATAATTAACAAGGACAAATGATTCACATTACGAGTCACAATGACTAATGAACTAGAACAAGTGATTCACACAACGAGTCACAATGACTAATTAACAAGGACAAATGATTCACACAACGAGTCAAAGGGACTAATTAACAAGGACAAATGATTCACACAACGAGTCAGACGGACTAATGAACTAGGACAAATGATTCACACGACGAGTCACAAGGACTAATTAACAAGGACAAATGATTCACATAACGAGTCACAATGACTAATAAACTGGAACAAGTGATTCACACAACGAGTCGCAATAACTAATGAACAAGGACCAATGGTTCACACAACGAGTCACAAGGACTAATTAACAAGGACAAATGATTCACACAACGAGTAAAAGGGACTGATTGACAAGGACAAATGATTGACACAACAATTTACAAAGACTAATGAACTAGGACAATTGATTCACACAACGAGTCACAAAGAATAATTAACAAGTTGACGAGATGATTCACACAACAAGTTACACCGACTAATGAACTAGGCCTAATTCCCACAACGAGTCGCAATGACTAATTAACAAGAACAAATGGTTCACACAACGAGTCACAAGAACCATAATAACAAGGACAAATGATTCACACAATGAGTCACATGAACTAATTAACAAGGACAAATGATTCACACAACGAGTCACAATGATTAATGAACAAGGATAAATGGTTAACACAACGAGCCACAAAGACTAATTAATAAGGACAAATGATTCACATAACGAGTCACAATGACTAATTAACAAGGACAAATGATTCACACTACAAGTCAAACGGACTTATTAACAAGGACAAATGATTCATACAACGAGTCACAATGACTAATGAACAAGGACAAATGATTCACACTACGAGTCAAACGAACTAATTAACAAGGACAAATGATTCATACAACGAGTCACAATGACTAATGAACAAGGACAAATGATTCAGACAACCAGTCACAACGACTAATGAACAAGGACATATGGTTCACACAACGATTCACAAGGACTAATTAACAAGGACAAATGATTCACACAACGAGTCACAATAACAAATGAACAAGGAGAAATGGTCAACACAACGAGCCACAAGGACTAATTAACAAGGACAAATGATTCACATAACGAGTCACAATGACTAATGAACTAGAACAAGTGATTCACACAACGAGTCACAATGACTAATTAACAAGGACAAATGGTTAACACAACGAGTCACAAGGACTAATTAACAAGGACAATTGATTCACACAACAATTTACAAAGACTAATGAACTAGGACAATTGATTCACACAACGAGTCACAAAGAATAATTAACAAGGACAAATGATTCACACAACAAGTTACACTGACTAATGAACTAGGACTAATTCACACAACGAGTCGCAATGATTAAAGAACAAAACCAAATGGTTCACACAACGACTCACAAGGACCAATTAAGAAGGACAAATGATTCACACAATGAGTCACATGGACTAATTAACAAGGACAAATGATTCACACAACGAGTTACAATGACTAATGAACAAGGACAAATGGTTCACACAACGAGTCACAAGGACTAATTAACAAGGACAAATGATTCACACAACGAATCACAAGGACTAATTGTTGGAATATGTGTCCTCCGACAATAATGCGATCACAACTGTTGATCATGATGATCACATGTTTAAGTCCCATTTTAAAGAATATAATTGGGAAGTATTTTTACTGTCAACTGGTCAACATATATCGGTAATGATTGGCTGACTAGAGTTTGACATTACTGTCGTGCGACGGCGGTGATCAGTTGATCCCCTAGGTCATACCTAAAGGATAATACTTTTAATTGATCATTTAATTAATCGTATAACGTTACGAGTTAATTAAAAATAATTGACGGACAATTTTGGAAGTAAATTTACGTATCTCATTATAATCTGATTAAATAAGATACGGTCTAAGTAATCGAATTGTTTTATTACTTGGATGAAATTATTGTTTAAGGAAACAATTGAAATTGAATGAATAATTTATTATAAATACAAGATGTTGTAATTTATAATTGGTAAAATATTTTGGTACAAGTAATTGTGAATTACCAAGTCGATTTTGTATATGACGTATTTTTATTAATAAGTTGATTTTTAATATGTTAAAAATACATAGCAATTTTACATGTCATGTGACATGTGACAAATTGACACATTGACAAAGATAAAATGGAATCCATTTTATCCTCATATGGACCAAAATATTGGGTGTGATTAACAAATTCATATAATGTTAATTACGTTAGTGGAAGATATAATTATTTTTCTACAACTAAGCATGCATACCTAGTGTCTCTTGTGGAAGAGCACCAAGCTCATGCATTGGCCTTCCTCCACCCTCCTACCCGGTTTCCCCTTGAAAAGAACAAAGGGTCTTTTGCTTAAAGATTGAGCATTCACTACATGCATGAGTGTGTGATTCTTATTATTCATTCTATCATTCAAAAATTATTTTAGAGAGATAAAATAATTCTTCCTTCTTCATCCTCCTCTTGACCGAAATCCAAGAGGACCAAAAATATTTTTGGGTCTTTTATTTAAGTTAATATTATTCTAGTATTAATAATATTAATTTTTATTAAGGGTATATCTTGGGTATTATTCCTTGGGAGGGATACTATACTTGTATCCTCTTTGTTCATCCATTTAAGGAGAGCTCAAGAACAAGAGAGTAGGAGAACTCTCTTGTGCCCTATTGATCCGAAAAACACAATGTAAGATGATAATTTCTTGTTTAAATTGTTTATTGTTTGCATGCATAAGATCACCATTTAATTTTATGATAAATTAAACTAAAACATATATGAATATGTTAGTATATAGATCTACTTTTCCTTCAATCGGTATCAAGAGCCTTGGTTCTTTGCATGCAAACCGGTTAAAAGTTTTTCCGAGTTATACGATTAACATATAAAACTTGTTAAATTTGTGTTATTATGATATATCACGAAAATCATTATGCATGTTAAAATTTCTGGTCCTAAAATGTTTTTAGGATATCTTGGTTAATTTATGGATTTTTTATTGTTCATATTATATAATAATGGCATTAAAATATGATTTTATGAATACAATGTCATTTTCGGACTAAAATTAGCTAAACTTTGAATTTTCCTGTGATTTTTGGATATGTTATCACATATATTATTTTGAGATGACCTGTAAATTTTCATAATTTTTGGACTTCTTATGCTCGAAAATGGATTTTTCATTATTAAAATCGGATTTAGATGAAAAATAGGTTAATATGAGATAAATTTCGAATCTGGTCATAGAAATTTAGTATGTTGTCACATGCAATTTTACAAGATATGTGTAAAATAATAGGCTATATTGAAGTCTTTATGCATGATTTATGATTTTTTGAAGAAAAAAATAGCATAAATAGTGACTTAATTAGTGAAATATTAATAAAACATACTCTATGACTAAGGAAAAATATCACATGTTGCATTTTATTATCTTTTTCAGATCTAAAATTGAAAAGTTGATGAATATAATTTTTCTCATGCTTTTATGATTATTTTGTTAAAACCGATAAACCGCAACATTGTTTTTCCGGATAAATTTCGAAATTCTTACCCTAATTTTTTGAATATTATGAGTGTCATGGTATTTTTCCAAAATGTTCATGAGTTTAAATTTCAAATTTTGTGATTTATTTGAAGTTTATAGCTTATTTTTATAATTTTAGGTCCATTAATGAACAAATTTTAGAAATATGAGTTAATTATGGTCAAATAATTAGTGAAGACTAAATTTTGAATCCTAAGAGGTTAGGGTAATTAACTTATGCATAAATATGAATTTATTTAATTTTTGTAATTATAAAATGTTGAAATCACGCAAATCCGTAAAAGCTGAGTAATATACGATATTGGCTATTTAAAGGCGATTTAGCATAAAATTGGGCATGTTCATACATATTATAATGCTGCATTTTCTTTATGATTGTCATAATTTTATTTATGTAATTTTGAATTATGTAATTTTTACTTAGTATGGCCTTAGTTTTTAATTGGTATTACCCGAAATGTATGGGAATATCGATTCGGTTGTAATTTATTGTGATCTCGTATCACCGTTTTGTAATTAAATAGATTTATTTTATTTTAGTTACAAATGTATAATAGGAAATTATGTAATTTGTTATGTAATTTTATTTATTTCGGAGTTCCCAAAGACGGATTTCTTCAAGATGGCGATACATAAAGACGGTGTTACCTCGAGATGCGTGCCACAACCGAAGTTCAAGGGACCAATGGAGTTGGTTTCCGAATATGTAATAGTTAAATAATTTTTCTATTTTAGGAAGGCCATACTAGGATTTATTTTTATGCTTTGCATTTTATTTATATGTCACATGCATAGCTAAATCGCCATAACTAAAACATGCATCATCTTTCATCGAGTTTATCGACCGTGTCAATTACAATTATCGTAGTTCACCGCTTTAGTTCACTTAAAACGTGATAGATAATTAATTGACATGACCTCTCGCTAAAACAATCAATTGAGACATAGCCTTACCAAAGAGTAGAAACCATGAAAACCTATTTCGTGAGGGAGTGCACTCGGCCACACCGGGGTACAAACCTTGTTACGTAGGGGAAGTGGGTGATAAATGTCTATCCACCGAATTCATGTTGATAAGGGTTTCATCGGCCACACCGTGCCCAAGTTAATGTGGGTTTGGATCATGGACACATTTATTCGAAATTTGGATTGAACTCAACAAAAGTTTTTCGATAAGGGTTTTATCGGCCACACCGTGCCCTTGTTGAATGTGTTTTGGGCTAAAGATAAATGTTAATGTAATATTATCGTCCAAGAGTTCTAAAAGTAGAATCGATTAAAGCGTTAATCCACCGAGTTATATTGATAAGGGTTTTATCGGCCACACCGTGCCCAAGTTAATATGAATTTGGGTCTTGGAATCATTTATAATAGTTGGATAGAGGTCACTATATAAATGCTCATATCTTGTTAATTATTTACAAGTATGATATTAAAAGACAAATGTTAATATTTCCTTTTCCTCCATATTTGTAGTTCATTACAATGAATCCATCAAATGCTACCGCACCGATAACTATTGAGTCTTACCACAATGTTTTTGACGACGTTTGCTCCAACAATGATTTCGACACTACTAGAGAACTTCATTTTGGGATAGGTTCGGATGGAAACCTTAACTTCATCACTTCTCCTAAACCACCTACTACTACTAGATCTCGTGTGAGTCCGTCTCAGGAAGACTACCTTATACAATCTATAGGGTCTTTGTCTCTGGAAGATAAAGATGCCAAAACTAGTGGGAGCTCAAGCAATCAAGTTCTTGCTTCAAAGGGCAAAAAGTTCAAGAAGAAAGGAAAGAAAATCAAAAACTTCAAGCAAGTTAATGATGAGTGCCATTATTGCTATGGCATGGGACATTGGCTTAGGAATTGTCCAGTGTATTTGCGAAATATAAGGGAAGGAATCATCACTCCAAAAGGTAAAATTCCTAAGGAAATTTATGTTATTGATATAAATTATACTTCCACTACGACATGGGTACTAGATACCGGTTGTGGTTCTCACCTTTGTAATCATTTACAGGGTTTAAGAGATGTGGAGAGGCTTAGCAAGGGAGATGTGGATCTACGCCTTGGAAATGGAGCTGGAGTAGCGGCCGAATCCAAAGGAACTTATGTTCTAGCTTTGCCTAATGGATTTGAGTTGTATTTACATAATTGTTTTTATGTGCCTACACTCTCTAAAAACATTATTTCAATCGTCATGCTAGACATGGACGGTTTTTGTTTTGTCATTAAGAACAATCGTTGTACTATTTCAAGGAATGATTTGGTTATAGGCCAAGCTTCTTCCATCAATGGCATTTACATTTTAGAGACCTCAAATCAGACTAATGATATTTATAACATTCAATCAAAGAAACTCAAATCAAGTGACCCAAGTGAAGCGTTCATTTGGCATTGTCTATTAGGTCACATAAACGAGAATCGCATCAAAAGGTTAATTTCGACTAATGTGATTAAACCATTTGATTATCAATCATTTGGTACATGCGAATTTTGCCTACTTGGCAAAATGACTCGTAATCCTTTTAGTAGTAAAGGGACACGAGCTAGTGAACTATTGGGACTCATACACACCGATGTATGTGGACCAATAAGTATCACCGCTCGTGGTAATTATGACTACTTTATAACCTTCATCGATGACTTGACTAGATATGGGTATATCTATTTAATGAAGCATAAGAGTGAAGCGTTTGAGAAATTCAAGGAATTTCAAAACGAAGTAGAGAACCAATTGAACAAAAGGATTAAGGCACTACGATCCGATCGTGGTGGAGAATACCTTAGCCTTGAATTTGATTCACACTTGAAAGGTCGTGGTATTATATCACAACTTACTCCACCCGGAACACCACAACTCAATGGTGTTGCCGAAAGGAGAAATCGAACCCTACTTGATATGGTTCGATCCATGATGAGTCAAACCGAGTTACCAAACTCGTTTTGGGGATTTGCAATTCAAACCGCAATAAGATCTTTGAACAATTCTCCCACTAAAGCCACCGAAAAGACTCCATATGAGAAGTGGACGGAAAAAGTTCCTAATATATCCTACATGAAAATTTGGGGATGTGATGCTTACGTCAAGATAAAGAACGACAACAAGCTTGCCCCAAGATCCGAAAAGTGCATCTTTGTAGGTTACCCCTTAACCTCACGAGGTTACTACTTCTATAAACCTCAAGAAAACAAAGTGTTTGTGTCTTGCGAGGCTGTCTTCTTAGAAAATCAGTTTATTTCTAAGAGACAGAGTGGGAGAAATTTTGAACTTGTTGAAGTTCAAGAGCCACAAACCGAGGTAGAGACGCAAGAAGATGTTCCTTCGTCGTCTAATGCGGTTGTCCCTCCTCCACTTAGAAGAACGGGCCGAGTTATACGCCATCCCGATCGATATGTGGGACTTATCGAAGAAGATAGAACACTCGATGTATTGCTTATAGAAAGTGACGAGCCCGCCACCTACAAGACTGCAATCTCTAGTCCAAATTCCTCCTTATGGCTTGAAGCCATGAAGTCCGAAATGGATTCTATGCATGAAAACCAAGTTTGGGACTTGGTAGATTTGCCTAAAGGGGCAAGACCCCTTCAATGCAAATGGATATTCAAAGTCAAGAATGGCATAGAAGGACATGACGATGTCTACAAAGCTAGGCTGGTGGCAAAAGGATTTACCCAAGTCCAAGGTCTCCATTATGATGAGACCTTCGCCCCCGTAGCCATGCTAAGATCCATACAGATTTTGTTAGCGATTGCCGCATTTCATGATTATGAAATATGGCAAATGGATGTCAAAACCGCTTTTCTAAATGGGCATTTAGAAGATGAGGTGTACATGATACAACCCGAATGTTTTGTTGATTATAAAAATCCTAACAAAGTGTGCAAGCTTAAGAGATCCATTTATGGTCTTAAGCAAGCATCTAGAAGTTGGAATCATCGATTCAATCATGTTATAAAGGAAAATGGTTTCACTCGAAGTGTTGAGGAACCATGTTTATACATGAAATTTAGTGGGAGCAATGTTGTGTTCCTAATCTTGTATGTCGATGACATACTACTCATTGGAAATGATATTCCAATGTTGTCTTCTGTTAAGAAGTTGTAACACCCCGGTTTATGAAGGAGCCTTTGGCAAGACATTCCCTAATAAACCGAACTGTTACCATCTCGGTTTCCCGAGGTAGTGAATAACAAATTAAACTCCAAGGCAATTTATTTAACATTTTAACTTAACTATTACCAAATTCTCCTTTTGAATTAAATTACAAGAAGCGCGTAAATAAAAGTGAAGTCTTCTAGATGATGAACTAGCCACTAGGTCATCCGATCCGATGTCTCACGCCCATCCGGCTCCGTCCTATCTCATAAACCTGTCAAGTCTGCTCCCCATAAAACGGTTCATCACAGGTGTTCACGAATACACGGGGTCAACCACGAGGTTGAGTAGGGAAAACAATAAAACAATAAATATGATATGCATGATACTCCGTCACCTCCATCTCCATCTCAACTCATCACACACAACCCTAAGACGCCTTGACCATACCGATCCCCGGTAGACTATATATATCGACCGTAGTCGATCCGCCCGCTCATATGCGGAGGACACCAGGGCAAGTCTGCAGAACCAGCCTGGGCCTTATCACAACATCACATCATATCTCATCACCGTCACCACCACACCATCCTCCAACTCCAATGCATATGCGATGCTCAACAAAATAATCAATGCAACATAATATGTATATCGAGTGAATGAAATCATGCCGACTATCAAAATAATGAAATAACATAATCAACACGAACAGTTCAGTCAACCACACTCCAGTGTATGAATCATAACATAAATTACAACCACGCACAAGTCATCGATCACAGCTCGGTCACATGTAACACAACAACTCAACACAATTTAACAGCACCGGTAAGTCAAGTGTATTTCCCTACCTCAGATCTGCAGTCAAATAGTCGGGTGCTCAGTAATATTTCCACAACAATTCGCCCTCTGAAAGGTAAATAAATGATAATTGATTACTTAACTATTCTCGTTCCCAAAATAGAAGTTACTAAAAATAGAAACTTTCCCGATATAGAAACTTTTCTCTTTTAACAATCCCGACACAAAACCCGTTTCCAATTATTTAAATGCACTCGGGAATTAATTAATTAAATTAGAATACGACCCATAACGAAATATAACGATTAAATTATGAAAACCCGCTTCAAAACCAAAACAGCCCGCACCCCCCTTCACACGCACTCACCCGCCACCACAGGCCACCGTGAGGCCGTGTCAACCACCAGCCCCAACACCCACTCTGACCCAACCACCAGCAACCACCCCCACTGGGGTCGACTGCCGCCGGCGAGGTGAACCACGGCCGCCATTTGGCCTGGTTCACCACCACGCATCACCAACACCCACTGTTTTCCTTTTTACCACCACCGCAACCAACCACCATAACCTGCCACACCACCACCATCCAACTCGCCGTCATCCCACGCACCTAAACACCGTGGCACCACCATTTCGACCTCCCCCGAGTCCACGGTGGTGCCACCCTAAACCCAGCCGTCTAAACTCGCCTGAAACCGCAACCCAAACCCGTTTTGGTTACCCCTGTCGCTGCCGCCTCTCACAACCACCCCCACCACCCAAAACCTCCCTAACCACCACCAATAGGGGCGACTCAGACCACCCCACACCATTACCCCGACACCAACCACCCTTATCCCCTCCCTAAGACACGCAACCCCAACCAAAAACCCGACATAAAAGATGAAAACAGAGGAGGAATGTGACATGCTTACCTTTCCGCCACCACAACAACCACCAGGGCCACCCTACGTCGTCGACAACCTCCCTTTGACCTTCCTTGCTGCGCCGTCACCACTCCTCGCTCTCTCTCTCCCTCGTTTTGCGTGAAAAGGCGCCAAAAGGGTGATGAAAGAGGGAGGCGGGTTGAGGGTGTTGCTAGGGTAAAATTAGGTTAAAACTTAGGTTAAAAGGTTAAGTTAGATGGTAAATGGGTCATGGGTATGGGTAACGTGATATGGGTCATGGGTATGGGTAAGTTATCATTCGATTAAACCGTCTCACAAGTTTACGAGTAACTTGGTCTTACGATATCAACACGACTATACCATTAACTCGACTCGACTATCATCCCGACATAATTAGTAAAATAATATATATAATAATTAATATATAATAATATCCGTTTAATTAATTATATTATATAAAATACGGGTATTACGAGTCTTCCCCCTTGAAATGAACTTCGTCCGAAGTTCGCTCATCTACCAAACCTCCAAGTACCACCGCGGTTACCAAAACAGATTTCCTAGTACCAGAACTCATGAACTTAAGCGGGTGAAACGGTATGTTACATTCTACCCTCCTAAAAAGAAGTTACGTCCCGAAACTTACTTCATGCAAATCTATCACCACTCATGAACTCGTGCAACTATCAGAGCGCCATAACAGCAGTAGTTTAATTACACAACATAGAGGACACATTTGTGTGGGTACCACGCAACGAAACATCAGCGAAACATCAGCTTGAACAAACTACGATCTACAACTTGATCAACACCACAATCTATACACAAGTGGAACATAAACCTTAAGATTTTACAATCCTACCCAACTAAAAACATGGTTACGTCCTCGTAACCTCTTCTCAACTTCCATATTCCAATGTAACAAAACACTGTCAACGACATGTAATCAGAAAAGAACACATGACCAAAAGATTGCGCAGCAACATTAAAGTTGAAAACAAGGTTTTATTATGAATTTAACTGATTGTCAACAAGTATCATTTATTACTTAGTTCATGCTTGACTTAAAACACAACATCGAACTAAAAGAACAACAAGAAGGAACCAAAGGTTTATACGGTTTCACAACAGACCGATCATGGTGTTACTAGCCCTAACCTAACGGTCCTTAGGTCGCGCTTCCTCTGTTTCTGGTGACTTCTATGTCATTCCCTTTCTGGTTCACCTCTTCCCCGAAGTCTGGCATGGGTGGTTCAGTCGTACTTTCGGCATCAGGTACATTAGCGTAAAATTCGTGTCTCAGGTCGCCTGCTATGAAGTCAAAGGTATGCTCGGGCGGGTATTTGGCCCCGCCGCAGTAATTGGGGTCACGGAATAGCCTCATGCAATGGGTGGTCAACTCTCTCATATAAAATCGTTTGCTGTCCTTTAGTATGCCAGAGTCAGGAATAGAATCGATAAGGGTATACGCTCTTAACTGAGTATTAGTTAAATACTCAGGGTGCCCATTATGGCCATACATGTCCATGGCAGTGCAAAGTCTCTCACAATGCTCATTAAAGTCAGCATCAAGTGACATGTAACAGTCTTGCGGGTGTACGTTGTAGGGATCCATCCTACAAAATGGAAGGTTAACAAATTTAGACACAAGGGTGTTAAGACAAGGGATTCATCCTCGAGGTTTAAGTGTGCGAAAGATATATAACAAGTTTTCAGGGTAACTGTTGTAATACCAGGGTTTTGGTCAACTCAAGATCATCACAATTCGCATTATCTACCAGAGAACAACCACTTTAGGAATATCAACCGCAAGAATACACGTAACCAGCATACAATCTAACATTGACTCCACCTAATTCCTCTCCCAAGTCAAAACCATTACCAATTTCGAACAATTGACCCGCCCTACCACTAATAAATCACCAGGAGTATTAAAACATGCGGTACATAAGTACTACTTAACACCTTGAAACCATAAAAACATAACACGTAATCAAAACCTTTTAACTCGTCAGACATACAACACGAATTAGTCCATTAGTTTGGTATAAATTCTGAAACATACTCGCTAATAAAAGTAACAACATATGATCCCTGACAACAACAACATTAATTCCATATCACACAGGTGTTTGACATTTTAGCAACCATATCGTTCAGTTGTGTCCAAAGAACTTAGTACAACTCATTTTCAGCATAACAACCGATATCGCATAAAGTGTTTAAACATACATTTGCCACCATATATTTGTAGAATGCTAGCTATAGTAAAAGATTAGCAACTTGGAAACTTCACTGATTTGCACGACTTAAATACTTAGGCAACCCGTAGACTCAATTAAATGTAACTATAACTACTATCATTTAAACCAATACATATCATGTGAATCATCAAAAGGGTTATCCTATTATAATTGTCAACATAGTTATCATAACAATCTTCATGTTAATATAATTGATAGTAACGACACAAGAATATAAATATGCCAATTGTCGTGTTATATCAAACAGTTTCCTTTATATCATACCCACGCATTTGCAAGAATCACTTTAGTGCTTTACGACATTGTAATAACGAACATATTCAATAACAAGAATAACAACATTTGTTTGTTATCATGTTGTAGGTTTTAGGTTCAATGAAATAACTTAATACAAGGAAGGCAATAAGTATAACTATAGGCACACAGACTCACATAAAGGACCTTAGGACTCAGATGACATCCTACATGTGGGAACATTTAGACATAACCATTACTACCGTTCATGTGTAAATATTTAACATCATTATTGTAAATATTCATGCGAGTACATCAGGACATTTAACGCCACCAAATTTACCAAGATATGATAATATAGTTTTATATTTATGTATACCCGACCACTATACGAATATGATGAACAACAGAGGTATTACAACATGCCACAAAATATGCAAACAACTGGACTCGTACAAACATTTCACCCTCGATTAATAATCAAGTTACACTACCCAATTTTGCTCATGCTATCATGTCAACAATGTTATCAGCTAAGTTTTAATTTTATCACTTGTTAAGATATATAACTACTGAACATGCGTGCTACTATCATCATATAAAACATTATAAGATCACATTAGTAAGGCTCATGAAATAACCAAACAATTATATGAAAACTCACATAGTACGCACATTTTACCGGTCATGATTCACGTTATAACTTTCGAAAATCACGAATGAACAGCCGTTCGACGAAAACTCAAGTTATATTACTTTTCTTACATACAGAGAGTTAATAATTCGTGATAAAAGAAGGAGGTCGAAAGTTCAAGAATTCAATTTTTAAAGAATTTTACAACTCAGTTGGTTCAAACAAGTATGTGACAGCAATTGGTCCGAAACTTGGGCCAGCTTGCAAAGCTTACCATTTAATATAGAGACATCAAGAATTTTCGTGGCTTATCAATTTGGAAACGTATGCGAAACCTCTAGTCGATGGAGTTGGAATTATGCAAAAATCATTTACACAAATTAAATGAGGATTTTTACAAAACCGTTGGTCAACACATCACTGCACAGGAACTTTCCGACCACAGCCCACTAAAACATTTATTACTCCTAATCCGTATATCCTATAAACATAGAACCAACGCCAAATGAACACTAACTCACGAGGCTATCTCTCATAAAATTTCCATCCGTAGAAAATTAACAGGAAGGAAATGACAGCAAGATCAATTACAGAGTAAAATCAAACAAAACGGATTTCAACACTAAATCCTTCATTTTCCATGTTCCAAGTTCTTACAACCATACTATCGATACTAACTCATCCTAACTTAAATCTCACACTTTTGTATTTACGTAAACATCTATCCCATAGAAGTCCCTTCGCCTCCCGACCTACCCCTTACATCTAATCACGATTGTTACGACTAGAACAAGCAATTCAATGGTGTCTCTCATTACTATCACGATACTATACTAGCATGGCTTTGGGATCACATGACCACATATTACCAGACATAATAGCACTATCAACACGTCATTCACATCCATCCAGATAAATATCATAATTTCAGCACTAGGTCTCAAGGTATACATCAACTCGCTTATATCCAAGGTTTTCCTTCTAACTACCCCATTCACTCGTTTTCTCTTGGGTTGCACAGTTCGAATCGAGAGGGCAAAAGAGCACGCCTTAAGGGCGCCTTCTTAACCGCACTGTGAGCTCCTAGCAGTTCATTCCCAGGGGTTCATTTTATTTAGACACATCCTACGTTCATTGGGTTCATTGGTTTAGGCCTGAGGATCGTTCTCTCTGATACCACTTTGTAACACCCCGGTTTATGAAGGAGCCTTTGGCAAGACATTCCCTAATAAACCGAACTGTTACCATCTCGGTTTCCCGAGGTAGTGAATAACAAATTAAACTCCAAGGCAATTTATTTAACATTTTAACTTAACTATTACCAAATTCTCCTTTTGAATTAAATTACAAGAACTGACGTAAATAAAAGTGAAGTCTTCTAGATGATGAACTAGCCACTAGGTCATCTGATCCAGTGTCTCACGCCCATCCAGCTCCCGTCCTATCTCATAAACCTGTCAAGTCTGCTCCCCATAAAACGGTTCATCACAGGTGTTCACGAATACACAGGGTCAACCACGAGGTTGAGTAGGGAAACAATAAAACAGTAAATATGATATGCATGATACTCCGTCACCTCCATCTCCATCTCAACTCATCACACACAACCCCGGCACGCCCAGCCATACCGATCCCCGGTAGACTATATATATCGACCGTAGTCGATCCGCCGCTTCGCAGCCGGAGGACACCAGGGCAAGTCTGCAGAACCACTGGGCCTTATCACAACATCACATCATATCTCATCACCGTCACCACCACACCATCCTCCAACTCCAATGCATATGCGATGCTCAACAGTAATCAATGCAACATAATATGTATATCAGTGAATGAAATCATGCCAGCTATCAAAATAATGAAATAACATAATCAACACGAACAGTTCAGTCAACCACACTCCAGTGTATGAATCATAACATAAATTACAACCACGCACAAGTCATCGATCACAGCTCGGTCACATGTAACACAACAACTCAACACAATTTAACAAAGACCGTAGTAAGTCAAGTGTATTTCCCTACCTCGAGATCTGCAGTCAAATAGTCGGGTGCTCAAAGTAATATTTCCACAACAATTCGCCCTCACGAAAGGTAAATAAATGATAATTGATTACTTAACTATTCTCGTTCCCAAAATAGAAGTTACTAAAAATAGAAACTTTCCCGATATAGAAACTTTTCTCTTTTAACAATCCCGACACAAAACCCGTTTCCAATTATTTAAATGCACTCGGGAATTAATTAATTAAATTAGAATACGACCCATAACGAAATATAACGATTAAATTATGAAAACCCGCTTCAAAACCAAAACAGCCCGCACCCCCCTTCACACGCACTCACCCGCCACCACAGGCCACCGTGAGGCCGTGTCAACCACCAGCCCCAACACCCACTCTGACCCAACCACCAGCAACCACCCCCACTGGGGTCGACTGCCGCCGGCGAGGTGAACCACGGCCGCCATTTGGCCTGGTTCACCACCACGCATCACCAACACCTTTGTTTTCCTTTTTACCACCACCGCAACCAACCACCATAACCTGCCACACCACCACCATCCAACTCGCCGTCATCCCACGCACCTAAACACCGTGGCACCACCATTTCGACCTCCCCCGAGTCCACGGTGGTGCCACCCTAAACCCAGCCGTCTAAACTCGCCTGAAACCGCAACCCAAACCCGTTTTGGTTACCCCTGTCGCTGCCGCCTCTCACAACCACCCCCACCACCCAAAACCTCCCTAACCACCACCAATAGGGGCGACTCAGACCACCCCACACCATTACCCCGACACCAACCACCCTTATCCCCTCCCTAAGACACGCAACCCCAACCAAAAACCCGACATAAAAGATGAAAACAGAGGAGGAATGTGACATGCTTACCTTTCCGCCACCACAACAACCACCAGGGCCACCCTACGTCGTCGACAACCTCCCTTTGACCTTCCTTGCTGCGCCGTCACCACTCCTGCTCTCTCTCTCTCCCTCGTTTTGCGTGAAAGGCTGCCAAAAGGGCTGATGAAAGAGGGAGGCGGGTTGAGGGTGTTGCTAGGGTAAAATTAGGTTAAAACTTAGGTTAAAAGGTTAAGTTAGATGGTAAATGGGTCATGGGTATGGGTAACGTGATATGGGTCATGGGTATGGGTAAGTTATCATTCAGTTAAACCCGTCTCACAAGTTTACGAGTAACTTGGTCTTACGATATCAACACGACTATACCATTAACTCGACTCGACTATCATCCCGACATAATTAGTAAAATAATATATATAATAATTAATATATAATAATATCCGTTTAATTAATTATATTATATAAAATACGGGGTATTACAGAAGTGGTTAGGTAACCACTTCCAAATGAAGGATTTAGGAGAAGCACAACGCATATTAGGTATCCGGATCCATAGAGATAGATCCAGGAGGATATTGGCACTAAGTCAAGAATCTTATGTTGATAAGATTCTTCGACGGTTCAGCATGGACAAATCTAAAAGGGGTTTAGTACCTATGGTAACTGGGACTATATTGAGCAAGACTCAATCTCCCTCCAAACCCCATGATGTTGAACGCATGAAGATGATCCCTTACGCTTCCGCTGTTGGATCAATCATGTACGCCATGATATGCACACGCCCTGATGTCTCGTATGCCTTGAGCATGACGAGTAGATATCAAGGATATCCAGGTGAGAGTCACTGGATTGCTGTCAAGAACATCCTTAAGTGTTTGGAGGAGACACCGAACTCCGTGTTAATGGATACACGGACTCAAGTTTTCAAACAGATAGAGATGACATGAAGTCACAAGCTGGTTTCGTTTTCATGCTCAATGGTGGTGCCGTTAGCTGGAGAAGCTTCAAGGAAGTTGTGACCGCGGATTCAACAACGGAGGCTGAGTACATTGCAGCATCAGAAGCTGCCAAAGAAGCTGTGTGGATCAGGCAATTCACGGAAGGTCTAAGAGTAGTACCTACCGCCAATGATCCCATCACTCTCTATTGTGATAATAGTGGGACAATCTTCCAAGCTAAGGAGCCAAAGTCTAGTAATAGATCTAGACATGTACTTAGAAAATATCATGTAATAAGAGATTTCATTAAGAGAAAGGAAATTGCGATTTGTAAGGTTGGGACGGATGACAACATAGCCGATCCGCTCACCAAGCCTTTATCGTAGGCTAAGTATGATGGACATGTTGCGTCCATGGGACTTAAACGTGTACCAAGTTTTTGTTAGATTTTGAAATGAAATAAAAGTGTTGTTTTTGTTCATGTTCACAATCACATTTGTCTTTTATCTTTCTTTATATACATTGTTACATCCAAACGGGTTGTGAAGACAATTGAACCCCGTTAAAGTGAACGCGGATTAACATTGTATTTGCCCATAGTCACTTGTATGAGGTGACGTCTCGAAGTGACTAGAGTGTGATGCGATTGATGGTAAGTTCAAATACCATATAGTCATATGAGAATGACTAATCGATCACATCGGCGGACTGTTAGGAACATTTTGTCGGGCCTTATGACCGCTTATAGAGTTCTGGCAAATTTATATAGATTGGTCGTGGCAAGAGCTGCTATAGTATTCTAATGAGTCGATTCTTTTGACTAAAGACAATTCACCTAAAATGGCACAGTTTCAGATTAACTTTGATTTCTGTTACTACGACCTTCGTAAATGGGGTCAAATGGGAATATTTTGGGTTATGATGGCTGTGGCTAGTTGAAGGGAATGAGTGCGATAGGAATTGTCCATCCCTAGTCAGGGTTATAACAATATCTCAGGGCCACTCGAGGAGTAATGAACTGGAAATGCGTGGCCACGCTCGGAAGGTATCTATGATAGATAAATCCGGTCAATCAGTTATTCTCCAGATCGAGGAAACCACTCTCGATATGATCACTTGCAAGTACGACCTGAAAGACACCTTGCATTGAGTGGGAGATAGTAATAGGACAAGAGAATTGGTGACGCACACTTGTCGAGGACAAGTGGGAGATTGTTGGAATATGTGTCCTCCGACAATAATGCGATCACAACTGTTGATCATGATGATCACATGTTTAAGTCTCACTTTAAAGAATACAATTGGGAAGTATTTTTACTGTCAACTGGTCAACATATATCGGTAATGATTGGCTGACTAGAGTTTGACATTACTGTCGTGCGACGGTGGTGATCAGTTGATCCCCTAGGTCATACCTAAAGGATAATACTCTTAATTGGTCATTTAATTAGTCGTATAACGTTACGAGTTAATTAAAAATAATTGACGGACAATTTTGGAAGTAAATTTACGTATCTCATTATAATCTGATTAAATAAGATACGGTCTAAGTAATCTAATTGTTTTATTACTTGGATGAAATTATTGTTTAAGGAAACAATTGAAATTGAATGAATAATTTATTATAAATACAAGATGTTGTAATTTATAATTGGTAAAATATTTTGGTACAAGTAATTGTGAATTACCAAGTCGATTTTGTATATGACGTATTTTTATTAATACGTTGATTTTTAATATGTTAAAAATACATAGCAATTTTACATGTCATGTGACATGTGACAAATTGACACATTGACAAAGATAAAATGGAATCCATTTTATCCTCATATGGACCGAAATATTGGGTGTGATTAACAAATTCATATAATGTTAATTAAGTTAGTGGAAGATATAATTATTTTTCTAGAACTAGGCATGCATACCTAGTGTCTCTTGTGGAAGAGCACCAAACTCATGCATTGGCCTTCCTCCACCCTCCTACCCGGTTTCCCCTTGAAAAGAACAAAGGGTCTTTTGCTTAAAGATTGATCATTCACTACATGCATGAGTGTGTGATTCTTATTATTCATTCTATCATTCAAAAATTATTTTAGAGAGATAAAATAATTCTTCCTTCTTCATCCTCCTCTTGACCGAAATCCAAGAGGACCAAAAATATTTTGGGTCTTTTATTTAAGTTAATATAATTCTAGTATTAATAATATTAATTTTTATTAAGGGTATATCTTGGGTATTATTCCTTGGGAGGTACTATACTTGTATCCTCTTTGTTCATCCATTTAAGGAGAGCTCAAGAACAAGAGAGTAGGAGAACTCTCTTGTGCCCTATTGATCCAAAAAACACAATGTAAGATGATAATTTCTTCTTTAAATTGTTTATTGTTTGCATGCATAAGATCACCATTTAATTTTATGACAAATTAACCTAAAACATATATGAATATGTTAGTATATAGATCTACTTTTCCTTCAATCGGTATCAAGAGCCTTGGTTGTTTGCATGCAAATCGGTTAAAAGTTTTTCCGAGTTATACGATTAACATATAAAACTTGTTAAATTTGTGTTATTATGATATATCACGAAAATCATTATGCATGTTAAAATTTCTGGTCCTAAAATGTTTTTAGGATATCTTGGTTAATTTATGGATTTTTTATTGTTCATATTATATAATAATGGCATTAAAATATGATTTTATGAATAAAATGTCATTTTCGGACTAAAATTAGCTAAACTTTGAATTTTCCAGTGATTTTTGGATATGTTATCACATATATTATTTTGAGATGACCTGTAAATTTTCATAATTTTTGGACTTCTTATGCTCGAAAAATGGATTTTTCATTATTAAAATCGGATTTAGATGAAAAATAGGTTAATATGAGATAAATTTCGAATCTGGTCATAGAAATTTAGTATGTTGTCACATGAAAATTTACAAGATGTGTGTAAAATAATAGGCTATATTGAAGTCTTTATGCATGATTTATAATTTTTTGAAGAAAAAAATAGCATAAATAGTGACTTAATTAGTGAAATATTAATAAAACATATTCTATGACTAAGGACAAATGATTCGCACAACGAGTCACAATGATTAATGAACAAGGATAAATGGTTAACACAACGAGCCACAAAGACTAATTAACAAGGACAAATGATTCACATAACGAGTCACAATGACTAATGAACTAGAACAAGTGATTCACACAACGAATCACATTGACTAATGAACAAGGACCAATGGTTCACATAACGAGTCCTAACGACTAATTAACAAGGACAAATGATTCACACTACGAGTCAAAGGGACTAATTAACAAGGACAAATGATTCATACAACGAGTCACAATGACTAATGAACAAGGACAAATGATTCATACAACGAGTCACAACAACTAATGAACAAGGACAAATGTTTCACACAACGAGTCACAAGGACTAATTAACAAGGACAAATGATTCACACAATAATTTACAAACACTATTGAACTAGGACAATTGATTCACACAACGAGTCACAAAGAATAATTAACAAGGACAAATGATTCACATAACAAGTTACACTGACTAATGAACTAGGACTAATTCACACAACGAGTCGCAATGACTAATGAACAAGAACAAATGGTTCACACAACGAGTCACAAGGACCAATTAACAAGGACAAATGATTCACACAATGAGTCACATGGACTAATTAACAAGGACAAATGATTCATACAACGAGTCACAATGACTAATGAACAAGGACAAATGGTCAACACAACGAGCCACAAAGACTAATTAACAAGGACAAATGAATCGCATAACGAGTAACAATGACAAATGAACTAGAACAAGTGATTCACACAACGAGTCACAATGACTAATGAACAAGGACCAATTTTTCACACAACGAGTCACAATGACTAATTAACAAGGACAAATGGTTAACACAACGAGTCACAAGGACTAATTAACAAGGACAAATGATTCACAAAACGAGTCAAAGACTAATTACCAAGGACAAATGATTCACACAACGAGTCAACGGATCTAATTAACATGGACAAATGATTCACACAACGAGTTACAAGGACTAATAAAATAGGACAAATGATTCACACAGCGAGTCACAAGGACTAATGAACTAGGACAAATGATTCACACAACGAGTCACATTGACTAATGAACAAGGACAAATGGTTCACACAACGAGTCACAAGGACTAATTAACAAGGACAAATGATTCACACAACGAGTCACAAGGACTAATTAACAAGGACAAATGATTCATACAATGAGTCACAATGACTACTGAACAAGGACAAATTGTTCACACAATGAGCCACAAGGACTAATTAACGAGGACAAATGATTCACATAACGAGTCACAAGGACTAATAAAATAGGACAAATGATTCACACAACGAGTCACAAGGACTAATGAACTAGGACAAATGATTCACACAACGAGTCACAATGACTAATGAACAAGGACAAATGGTTCACACAACGAGTCACAAGTACTAATTAACAAGGACAAATGATTCACACAACGAGTCACAAGGACTAATTAACAAGGACAAATGATTCATACAATGAGTCACAATGACTAATGAACAAGGACAAATTGTTCACACAACGAGCCACATGGAGTAATTAACAAGGACAAATGATTCACATTACGAGTCACAATGACTAATGAACTAGAAACAATTGATTCACACAACGAGTCACAATGACTAATTAACAAGGACAAATGATTCACACAACGAGTCAAAGGGACTAATTAACAAGGACAAATTATTCACACAACGAGTCACACAGACTAATGAACTAGGACAAATGATTCACACGACGAGTCACAAGGACTAATTAACAAGGACAAATGATTCACATAACGAGTCACAATGTCTAATAAACTGGAACAAGTGATTCACACAACGAGTCGCAATAACTAATAAACAAGGACCAATGGTTCACACAACGAGTCACAAGGACTAATTAACAAGGACAAATGATTCACACAACGAGTAAAATGGACTAATTGACAAGGACAAATGATTCACACAACAATTTACAAAGACTAATGAACTAGGACAATTGATTCACACAACGAGTCACAAAGAATAATTAACAAGGACAAATGATTCACACAACAAGTTACACTGACTAATGAACTAGGGCTAATTCACACGACGAGTCGCAATGACTAATGAACAAGAAAAAATGGTTCACACAACGAGTCACGAGGACCAATTAACAAGGACAAATGATTCACACAATGAGTCACATGGACTAATTAACAAGGACAAATGATTCACACAATGAGTCACAATGATTAATGAACAAGGAAAAATCGTTAACACAACGAGCCACAAAGACTAATTAACAAGGACAAATGATTCACATAACGAGTCACAATGACTAATGAACTAGAACAAGTGATTCACACAACGAATCACAATGACTAATGAACAAGGACCAATGGTTCACATAACGAGTCCTAATGACTAATTAACAAGGACAAATGATTCATACTACGAGTCAAAGGGACTAATTAACAAGGACAAATGATTCATACAACGAGTCACAATGACTAATGAACAAGGACAAATGATTCATACAACGAGTCACAACGACTAATGAACAAGGACAAATGGTTCACACAACGAGTCATAAGGACTAATTAACAAGGACAAATGATTCACACAATAATTTACAAACACTAATGAACTAGGACAATTGATTCACACAACGAGTCACAAAGAATAATTAACAAGAACAAATGATTCACACAACAAGTTACACTGACTAATGAACTAGGACTAATTCACACAACGAGTCGCAATGACTAATGAACAAGAACAAATGGTTCACACAACGAGTCACAAGGACCAATTAACAAGGACAAATGATTCACACAATGAGTCACATGGACTAATTAACAAGGACAAATGATTCACACAACGAGTCACAATGACTAATGAACAAGGGCAAATGGTCAACACAACGAGCCACAAAGACTAATTAACAAGGACAAGTGATTCACATAACGAGTCATAATGACTAATGAACTAGAACAAGTGATTCACACAAC
The DNA here is from genome assembly GCF_048544455.1 of Silene latifolia. Taxonomy (NCBI): domain Eukaryota; kingdom Viridiplantae; phylum Streptophyta; class Magnoliopsida; order Caryophyllales; family Caryophyllaceae; genus Silene; species Silene latifolia. Next base: position 963,156 of record NW_027413126.1, read on the forward strand.
GAGTCACAATGACTAATGAACAAGGACCAATTTTTCACACAACGAGTCACAATGACTAATTAACTAGGACAAATGGTTAAACCAACGAGTCACAAGGACTAATTAACAAGGACAAATGATTCACAAAACGAGTCAAAGACTAATTAACAAGGACAAATGATTCACACAACGAGTCAACATGACTAATGAACATGGACAAATGATTCACACAACGAGTTACAAGGACTAATAAAATAGGACAAATGATTCACACAACGAGTCACAAGGACTAATGAACAAGGACAAATGGTTCACACAACGAGTCACAAGGACTAATTAACAAGGACAAATGATTCACACAACGAGTCACAAGGACTATTTAACAAGGACAAATGATTCATACAATGAGTCACAATGACTAATGAACAAGGACAAATTGTTCACACAATGAGCCACAAGGACTAATTAACAAGGACAAATGATTCACATAACGAGTCACAATGACTAATGAACTAGAACAAGTGATTCACACAACGAGTCAGAATGACTAATTAACAAGGATAAATGATTCACACAACGAGTCAAAGGGACTAATTAACAAGGACAAATGTTTCACACAATGAGTCACACGGACTAATGAACTAGGACAAATGATTCACACGACGAGTCATAAGGACTAATTAACAAGGACAAATGATTCACATAACGAGTCACAATGACTAATAAACTGGAACAAGTGATTCACACAACGAGTCACAATAACTAATGAACGAGGACCAATGGTTCACACAACAAGTCACAAGGACTAATTAACAAGGACAAATGATTCACACAACGAGTAAAAGGGACTAATTGACAAAGACAAATGATTCACACAACAATTTACAAAGACTAATGAACTAGAACAAATGGTCAACACAACAAGCCACAAAGACTAATTAACAAGGACAAATGATTCACACAACAAGTTACACAGACTAATGAACTAGGACTAATTCACACAACGAGTCGCAATGACTAATGAACAAGAAAAAATGGTTCACACAACGAGTCCCAAGGACCAATTAACAAGGACAAATGATTCACACAATGAGTCACATGGACTAATTAACAAGGACAAATGATTCACACAACGAGTCACAATGACTAATGAACAAGGACAAATGGTCAACACAACGAGCCACAAAGACTAATTAACAAGGACAAATGATTCACATAACGAGTCACAATGACTAATGAACTAGAACAAGTGATTCACACAACTAGTCACAATGACTAATTAACAAGGATAAATGATTCACACAACGAGTCAAAGGGACTAATTAACAAGGACAAATGATTCACACAATGAGTCACACGGACTAATGAACTAGGACAAATGATTCACACGACGAGTCACAAGGACTAATGAACTAGGACAAATGATTCACACGACGAGTCACAAGGACTAATTAACAAGGACAAATGATTCACATAACGAGTCACAATGACTAATAAACTGGAACAAGTGATTCACACAACGAGTCACAATAACTAATGAACGAGGACCAATGGTTCACACAACGAGTCACAAGGACTAATTAACAAGGATAAATGATTCACACAACGAGTAAAAGGGACTAATTGACAAGGACAAATGATTCACACAACAATTTACAAAGACTAATGAACTAGAACAAATGGTCAACACAACGAGCCACAAAGACTAATTAACAAGGACAAATGATTCACACAACAAGTTACACAAACTAATGAACTAGGTCTAATTCACACAACGAGTCGCAATGACTAATGAACAAGAAAAAATGGTTTACACAACGAGTCCCAAGGACCAATTAACAAGGACAAATGATTCACACAATGAGTCACATGGACTAATTAACAAGGACAAATGATTCACACAACGAGTCACAATGGCTAATGAACAAGGACAAATGGTCAACATAACGAGCCACAAAGGCTAATTAACAAGGATAAATGATTCACATAACGAGTCACAATGACTAATGAACTAGAACAAGTGATTCACACAATGAGTCACAATGACTAATGAATATGGACCAATGGTTCACATAACGAGTCACAATGACTAATTAACCGGGACAAATGATTTACATTACGAGTCAAAGGGACTAATTAACAAGGACAAATGATTCATACAACGAGTCACAAGGACTAATTAACAAGGACAAATGATTCATACAACGAGTCACAATGACTAATTGATGCGTATGGCGGGATGATTAATAAACGACCTGATGCGAATATAGACCCCATGATAGAGGTTGTGCTCAATATAGAGGACCAAGCAAAACCACGCCCAAGTAATGCATATTCGCACACAAAAATTGGATGGGCTCAAATAAAAGATAGGAAATATGTGCGATTAAAGCTCAAGACCCGCGAGAACCTTGATGTCGTGTGGGACCAAGAGGAATGCCGTGTGGGAACAAGTGAGAGAGCCGAAATGTGGCGGCACCAAGGGGGGAAAATCCAATTTTATATTTTTGTATTTTCAACCTAGTTTGAATAAAATTTGACAAAAGGGTCTAGGTTGTGAGTTCTATGTGTTCATTCATCCTAGAACTTACAAACTAGCATTAAATGCTTGCTTGGAGGCCAAGGCTTTTGTCCTAAAGGACCTAGCCTCCTCATTTGTAATCCATCAAAGAATTAAGAAAAAACTTTTAGAGAGAGAAACTTGTGTTTCAATCTTTTCAAAGAGTCGATGCTTTCGAGTCTTGCCTTGAACTAAGGACGCGCTCCGCAGTTTAAGTTGAATTACTTGACGCGTTTTCGAGTAATTCCCCATTGTTATCGCTATAGGTCTAGTGATAGCAAATATCCCATTGGTTCGATCTCTTCACAAGAAATCGAAGCAAATATCCTTTTATTCTTGCACCAAAGAAAAACAAAAACAAACAAAAAAGACTTCCGCTTCGCCCAATAACGCATCAAGTGACACGATCTGGTCGGGTTGCACCTAGTGCATTCGGATCTTCCGTCTCACTTGAATCCACAATTAAGTCTTCTGCTCCGCATACGCTCCAAGTGGTATCAGAGCTTCGGCTCTTGATCACCCCAAAAAAATCAAGACGGTCCTAAGGTGGTCCCAATCAATTAGTAGTTGAATATCCAACGCGATTGGTATTCAAAGGTTAAACTCAACGAGGTAGTTGAGGTTTAATCGATTGGATCTTGAAGGCACGGATTGAACAAAAACAAAAAAAAAACACAAAAAATCACTGTTCACGGTACTGTTCACCATCAAAAAAAAAGGAGGAAATTCGAAACTTCAAAGCCACAAAACACCAAACATGAACTTCTACGATCCCAACTTTCTCAAGAATCTTCAAAAGGCCTTAAAGAATTTACAAGAAAACGATTCCAAGTGGCTGCCAAGATGAGAACGAACCGTTGAAGAGTTCAAAGTCAGTGAACTGCCCGAGTTCACGGGAGGCACGGACCCCGAAACTTATCTTGAATGGGAAAGACAAATAGATCGGGTGTTTGATTTCAAGGTTCTGGATGACGCAAAATGCTGCAAGTACGCTACTCGAACACTTAGTGGAGGGGCTTCACTATGGTACAAGAGTTTGAAAGCAAGGCGTGCTCGCGCTGGAAAAGAGAAATTATCATCTTGGGATTCTCTTAAACGCAAATTGCACAAGAGATATGTTCCAGCAACTTATAGGCTCACGACTTATCGTAAGATCGCCAATCTCAACCAAGGGAGGCTTCGTGTCTCTGAATACATCGACGAGTTTGATAATCTCACTCTGATGAGAGAAGTGGAAGAGAGTGAAGAATTAAAGATGGTTGAAGCACAAGGAAAAGCTAAATTGCCAACAATTTACGGTGAGAGTAGTCGGAATTGGAGGAACGAGGGAGGATCGGAAGGGAGTCCGGCGAGTAATGTTGGCGAACCCAAGTCGGCTGCCACCCCTAGTTCCGCGGCAAGAGCGCCCGATTCTAAAGAAACAAGTCTCTCCAAAGTACGATGTTTAAAGTGTCCGGGGTTTGGGCACTATCAAAGCGCGTGTCCAAATGAACGATTGAATACCTTGAGAGACACTGTTGCTTATCGGGATGAGTTGTTTGATGAGGAGGAAAGATTGGGTGATGTGTTCAATTTCGAAGAAAGAGAAAAGGACGAGAGTATAGAGCCATTGAGTGACGATGATCAAATTAAAGATGTGATTGAAGATGACATATTTGCCAACTTGGATGAACCTCATACAAGAGGTACTTCTTTATTTGATCTAAATCTACCAATTGTTTTTGATGAAGAATTGGAAGAAGTTTATGACGAAACTCACATGGAAGAAAGTTATCATACAAGTTATGACGATGCAACTCAAGACAATCCTAATCTTGTGCCAATCTCGGATGAGGAAATCAAGGATGTTTTCTCCGAGGAACTACCCGCTGGTTTACCACCTATTCGAGGGATTGAACACCAAATCGATCTCCTACCCAGAGCTCCCTTACCAAACAAGGCCGCCTATAGATGCAATCCAATGGAGACAAAGGAATTGCAAATCGAGGAATTGATGGAACGAGGTTATGTGCGCGAGAGCATAAGTCCATGTGTTGTCCCTACTCTACTTGTCCCAAAGAAGGATGGGACGTGGCGAATGTGCGTTGATAGTCGAGCCATGAACAACATAACTATCAAGTATCGTTTTCCTATCCCAAGGATTGACGACATGGTTGATGAGTTACATGGATTCGAAACCTTTTCTAAGATCGACTTGAGGAGTGGTTATCACCAAATGCGAATAAGAGAAAGGGATAAGTGGAAAACCGCATTCAAGACTAGACATGGGTTATACGAGTGGGCCGTCATGCCATTCGGATTAACCAATGCTCCGAGTACTTTTATGCGACTCATGAACGAGGTACTCAAACCTTTCTTAAGCAGATTTGTTGTCGTCTATTTGGATGACATTTTGGGGGTACAGTCGAACTGAGGAAGAACATTTCATACACCTTCGAGAGGTGTTCGACATACTTCGAGGGCAGAAACTCTATGGAGAGAAGGAGAAGTGGTCGTTGTGGGTCAAGAGTGTCATCTTTCTCGACTATATGGTATCTAAAGACAGGGTTTCGGTGGAACAAATCAAAATTGAAGCAATCAAGGCATGGCCTACTCCTAAGACCACCACGGAGGTCCGATCATTTCATGGACTCGTATCATTCTATCGGAGGTTCATTCGGGACTTTAGTACCATTACTAGTCCTATCACCAAGTGTACGAAAAGGGGAATCTTCGTATGGACCCCGACTGCTCAAAAAGCGTTCGAGACGATTATTCAAAAACTTTATGAGGCACCTTTATTGGCACTCCCAGATTTCACTCAACCATTCGAGGTGGAATGTGACGCAAGCGGTGTTAGAATTGGAGCCGTACTAATACAAGGAAAGTGACCCATCGCTTATTTCCCCGAGAAATTGAATGGAGCCCGGCTCAATTACTCGACGTACGACAAAGAATTTTATGCTATCGTGAGAGCTCTTCAACATTGGAGTCACTACCTTTGACCGAGTCATTTCATCCTGCACTCGAACCGCGAATCACTAAAGCACATCAATGGACAACAAAAGTTAAACCCACGGCATGCCAAGTGGGTGGAGTTCCTACAATCCTTTCACTTTTCATCAAAGTATAAACGTGGCAAGAGTAATGTGGTGGCCGATGCTCTCTCATGACGGTACTCATTATTAAACGTGCTCGATGTCCGATTACTTGGAGTTGAGGCATTGAAGGATTACTACGAGCATGATCCCGACTTTGGAGAAACCTTCGAGATTTGCAAGTCCGGAACTCATGATGAGTTCATTATTCCAGATGGTTTCCTCTTCAAAGGTAATAGACTTTATGTTCCAAAACTTCCAACTCGGGAACTCCTTATTCGAGAAGCTCATGAAGGTGGACTTGGAGGACATTTCGGGATAAACAAAACTGTAGATATTCTCAAAGAGCATTTTCATTGGCCCCAACTGCAAAGAGTCATGCAGGATGTGATACGAAGGTGGGAACCATATCAAGTCAAAGAACTGTATCAATCACCAATTGACAAATACATTGATGAGAAGCTACATGGTGGGAACTCTAATTTCTTATTGAGGTCAATTTTCATGGTAGCCCATGATGATCTTGTTGTTTCAAGCAACCACTATTTGGATGTTGGTAGAATTGTGCATAAAAGGTGGTGGGAAGGAAATCACAAGAAAGTAAAGGCAAGCAAAGATGGCACAAAATGGTTTTGACTTACAATAATCATTACAATTTCAAATCACTGGAGATGGATAAACATGAAGACTACATTGACGATGATGAGCTGAAGAAGAGATCAACGGGGTGTGCAAATTGCTTCATGTTCTTAATCAAGTTTGAATCTAACTTCCAGATTTGTTTTGATCCCGGCGACATCAAATATGATTCGACTATGTGCTCGGGTTTGTTTGGGTTTATAATATTCATCTTTGATCCCGGCATACTGAGGCAAAGAATTGAGGACAATTCTTTTTTAAGGGAGATAATTTGATGTGTATGGCGGGACGATTAATAAACGACCTGATGCGAATATCGACCCCAAGAAAGAGGTTGTGCTCAATTTAGAGGACCAAGCAAAACCACGCCCAAGTAATGCATATTCGCACACAAAAATTGGATGGGCTCAAATAAAAGATAAGAAATATGTGCGATTAAACCTCAAGACCCGCGAGAACCTTGATGCCGTGTGGGAACAAGAGGAATGCCGTGTGGGAACAAGTGAGAGAGCCGAAATGTGGCGGCACCAAGGGGGGGCAAATCCAATTTTATATTTTTGCATTTTCAACCTAAGTTGAATAAAAGTTGACAAAAGGGTCTTGGTTGTGAGTTCTATGTGTTCATTCATCCTAGAACTTACAAACTAGCATTAAATGCTTGCTTGGAGGCCAAGGCTTTTGTCCTATATAAAGGACCTAGCCTCCTCATTTGTAATCCAACAAAGAATTAAGAAAAACCTTTTAGAGAGAGAAACTTGTGTTTCAATCTTTTCAAAGAGTCGATGCGTTCGAGTCTTGCCTTGAACTAAGGATGCGCTCCGCAGTTTAAGTTGAATTACTTGACGCGTTTTCGAGTAATTCCCCATTGTTATCGATATAGGTCTAATGATAGCAATTATCCTATTGGTTCGATCTCTTCATAAGAAATCGAAGCAAATATCCTTTTATTCTTGCACCAAAGAAAAACAAAAACAAACAAAAAAGACTTCCGCTTCGCCCAATAACGCATCAAGTGACACGATCTGGTCGGGTTGCACCTAGTGCATTCGGATCTTCCGTCTCACTTGAATCAACAATTAAGTCTTCCGCTCCGCATACGCTCCACTAATGAACAAGGAAAAATGATTCATACAACGAGTCACAACGACTAATGAACAAGGACAAATGGTTCACACAACGAGTCACAAGGACTAATTAACAAGGACAAGTGATTTACATAACGAGCCACAATGACTAATAAACAGGAACAAGTGATTCACACAACGAGTCACAATAACTAATTAACAAGGACCAATGGTTCACACAACGAGTCACAAGGACTAATTAATAAGGACAAATGATTCACACAACAAGTTACAATGACTAATGAACTAGGGAAAATGATTCACACAACTAGTCACAATGACTAATGAACAAGAACAAATGGTTCACACAAGGAGTCACAAGGACTAATAAACAAGGACAAATGATTCACACAACGAGTCACAAGGACTAATTAACAAGGACAAATGATTCACACAACGAGACACAATGACTAATAAACAAGGAGAAATGGTCAACACAATGAGACACAAGGACTAATTAACAAGGACAAATGATTCACATAACGAGGCATAATGACTAATGAACTAGAACAAGTGATTCACACAACGAGTCACAATGACTAATGAACAAGGACCAATGGTTCACACAACGAGTCACAATGACTAAATGTTGGAATATGTGTCCTCCGACAATAATGCGATCACAACTGTTGATCATGATGATCACATGTTTAAGTCTCATTATAAAGAATACAATTGGGAAGTAATATTTACAGTCAACTGGTCCACACATATCGGTAATGAATGGCTGACTAGAGTTTGACATTACTGTCGTGCGACGGTGGTGATAAGTTGATCCCCTAGGTCATACCTAAAGGGCAACACTCTTAATTGATCAATTAATTGATCGTATAACGTTACGAGTCAATTAATTTATTTAAAATTGACGGACGATTTTGGAAGTAATATTTACGTGTCTCATTGAAATTTGATTAAATGAGATACGGTCTGAGTAATCGAATTGTTTCATTACTCAGATGAAATTATTGTTTAAAGAAACAATTGAAATTGAATGAATTATTATAAATACAAATTATTGTGATTTATAATTGGTAAAACATTTTGGTACAAGTAATTATGAATTACTAGGTCGATTTTTGTATATGACGTATTTTTTTTAATACGTTGATTTTTAATATGTTAAAAATACATAACAAATTTATGCAACATATGACATGTGACATAAGACAAATTGACATTTTGACAAAGATAATATGGAGTCCATATTATCTATGTGTGCCGAAATTAAGAGGAGAATTAGGCTAATATTGTGTTGATTATATTAGTGGAGAGCATAATGATTACCTAAAGACTAGCCATGCAAAACCTATTTGTCATTGTGAAGAACAACTAGTGCATGCATTGGCTCCCTCTTCTCCCTCTTCCACCCGGTTTTACACAAAGAAAAGCAAAGGGTTTTTGCCTTATATTTATCATATTCAATACATAACATATTATGGTATTGGCATTATTCATTCATTCATCAAAAGATTAAGAATTTTAGAAAGATAAAAAAACTTCATTTTCTCCTCTCTTAAACCGGTTTTTAGGAGACCAAAAACCAATTTATTTTGGGTCATTTTTATGCTAAATTAATATTGTACTAGTATTCATAATATTAATTTTATTAAGAGTGTGCCTTGGGTATTATACTTTGGGAGAGATCCTATACTTGGATCTTAGTTCTTCCATTAAGGAAAGCACAAGAACAAGAGAGAAGAAGATCTCTCTTGTGCCCTTATAAACCGCAATTCCAATGTAAGATAAAGATTACTTCTTTATATTGTTTATAGTTTGCATGCATAAGATCACCAACTAATTTTATGATTAAATTAACATAAAACATATGTGAATATGTTGAGTATATAGATCTACTTTTCCTTCAATCGGTATCTAGAGCCATGGTTGTTTGTATGCAAATCGGTTAAAAGTTTTTCCGAGTTATACGATTAACATATAAAACTTGTTAAATTTGTGTTATTACGATATATCACGAAAATCATTTTGCATGTTAAAATTTCTGGTCCTAAAAAGTTTTTAGGATATTTTGGTTAATTTATGGATTTTTATTGTTCATATTATATAGTAGGAGGGGTATTAGGCCAAGTAGTTGTCAACCCTTCCATTGTGCACTCCAAGATCAACATTTTGCATGAGTGTCATCAATTCACCCATGGATGGGGCTTCCGGATCTTGGAGAGTGAATGGTATATGTGTTGTAAGGTACAGTGGAGTGGGTACATAAGATGGTTGTTGGTGTGGTGCATCACCCCATTCTGGTATCTGAGGAGGTTGTTGGCGTACTTCTTCTCTTGGTGGTGGGGGATCATAGATTTCAATGGGTAGAAGGTAGCTTGGCCTTTGAGAGTATCGGCTCAAGCGGGGATCGGTGGGTGGTATATTCCACCCTAAGTGTAGAAGTGATGAGCAACCCCTATTGAACCATTCTACATTCCCAAAGTCATTGTATTTACACCACCGGTGGTGGTGGTGGAATATGGCATGTTCATCAATCAAAGTACTTCCTTTGAGCTTAGCATATCTCCTATCAAAGTTGAACCCGGGACAAAGTTCATTGGCCAAAATTGTTACTAGGCCTCCCATCACAAAGGTTTTTATTTTAGAAATCACCTTGGCAAAATCATGAAATCTTGTAAGTATCTCAAGGGGTGTGTTGAAGTTGAAGGGCATTGTCCCTTACACATTCAAGTAAGACTCTAAAAAATTCAAGTCGAGAATGGGTGAATTTGTCTTGTTCTACCCTTCCAAGAATAGTCCCGACCACGAATCGTTCGCTAATCCTAATCACCGGATGTTGGATAGCAAAAGTATAGCATTGTTTGAAGGAACTAAATTCTTTCCCGGAAATAGCCCTCCAAAGATGGTTGACAATAAGGTCGGAGGGCTTGTCGGTGTCATTCTTTGGCACCTCAAGACCAAAGATCCCCGGAAAATGGTCTAAGGTCAACCTATGGTCCATATTGGAAATTCCCGAATTCCATACCGACATCTTTTCGTCGATTAGTGACAACACGGAGGCTACATAAAAACTATAGTGTGAGGCTCAAGTAAGTGTCCTCGTGAGCATAAAACATGTTCTCAAGACCCAAAACATTGAAGAACAACTCTGTTTGATGTCGTATACCAAGTATTTCTAACACATCAAGATCAATGAATTGAGTAGGTTCGTAAGCCTTACCTAGAAATTGCTCAAATCGTTGACGGTGTTCATCTTTGCCGAAATGTACTTCCGGAAAATGCTCAAGTTGTCCAACATCCGGTATCATCTCATTTTCTTGGCCCCTTACCTCTTATGAGGCGGTTGAAGTAGCACCTTTTCGGCGTTTGGGTGCCGCCTCATTGGTCTTCTTGCTTTTGCTTCTTAGAAACATTCTTGCTTGACGTGGTTGGTAGGGATTTTGATCAAAAACCTTGGATTGATAATTTTGTGACGGGATTTTTGTGATTGAGATTATAGGGAAGATGATGATATGTGGTTGTAATGGTGATAAGATAAGGGAATAGGGATGGTGGGGGGCAGATATATCAAAGAAACAAGCTGGGATGAGCAGGCTGGGGGTTGGGTTCGGGCGTACAACAATTCAGCCCTACGTTTTCTTCTTGTAACCCGGGCGTCCTGGTATCGGCTCAAGCGTCCCTCTCTTTGGTACGGCTGTCCTGAAGATGAGACGGTCGTTTTTTTGGTCAAGACCATTTCCCTTGTTTCCCTAGCTGCAAGTCAAGCGTCCTCTGAAGGAGATGGGCGGGCTGCCTTTGTTCTTGTCGAATTTAAGGCTTTAAGTCAAGCCTTTTCCTTGCACCCTTTGTGATCCCTTCTTATCATCGTGTCATTTCCTGAAAAATGGCTTAAAGAGTAGATAAGAACTCTCCCTCACAACTCTCATGTAAGGACTAAAGGATATATTAGCTAATCTAAAATGCAACTATTATGATACAATGTAAAGTTTGGAACGAGTATATTACAAATGGTGGTTTGAGATAGGACTCCACCAAACTAAGTTGAAGTGACAAATTCCACTATCCATGGAGCTCAATGCTCTCAATAGTTGGTCAAAAGCTTGTGAATGGTCCTCAAGTAAGCATGAGTAAGTCTTGAACCATTTCAAAATAGAGTAGGGCCAATCCATGAGGGACCTCCCTTTGAACTCCTTCCCCTTCTCCTTTGCTTTGTAATGATGGCCTTCCCGGCTCTTGTAACTAGCAAACTTGAGATTGTTGGCATATGGGGTTTTCCGGTTGCTCCTATTTCTTCCAAAGTTGATGATGAAAACACTTGGATTAATTGACCCTCCAAGGATAGAAGGTGAACTTTCATGGCATTGATGATGGAATGTCTTGGGAGTTGGAGTTATAGGTGCCAATTTCCACATGTAGATTCCTTCTTAGCTTTGTTCTTGAGCTTTTCCACCAAATGATTCTTGTATGACGATTTGACTTTCATGACAAGGTCCATAATGTCATCTCCAACTATCATGGGCTCTATAGTGGGTGTGAGAAGGTCCTTATGTTCAATAAGGAAGATGCATTCTTCTTCTTCATTGAAGTAATATTCAAACTTCTCAAGGATGGGTTCCTCAAGCAAGTTAATCTCACAGCTCCATTCATCATTTGGGTCTATCTTTCCCTTATCACCATCTTCCATAGGTTCGTCATCATTGCTTTCTTCATATGAATCATAAATAGGAGCTTTACTTCTCTTTAATAACTCTTCCTTCACCACCTCAATGTTCACATCAAATGACACACCCTCATACTCACAAAGGCTAAGAGTATTTGGCTTACTCAACCTCATATCTTCCTCAAAGACCACACTTTCATACTCACAAGATGATGCGTATGGCGGGACGATTAATAAACGACCTGATGCGAATATCGACCCCATGAAAGAGGTTGTGCTCAATTTAGAGGACCAAGCAAAACCACGCCCAAGTAATGCATATTCGCACACAAAAATTGGATGGGCTCAAATAAAAGAAAGGAAATATGTGCGATTAAAGCTCAAGACCTGCGAGAACCTTGATGCCGTGTGGGGACATGAGGAATGTCGTGTGGGAACAAGTGAGAGAGCCGAAATGTGGCGGCACTAAGGGGGGGGGGGGGAGAATCCAATTTTATATTTTTGCATTTTCAACCTAGTTTGAATAAAAGTTGACAAAAGGGTCTAGGTTGTGAGTTCTATGTGTTCATTCATCCTAGAACTTACAACCTAGCATTAAATGCTTGCTTGGAGGCCAAGGCTTTTGTCCTATATAAAGGACCTAGCCTCCTCATTTGTAATCCACAAAGAATTAAGAAAAACCTTTTAGAGAGAGAAACTTGTGTTTCAATCTTTTCAAAGAGTCGATGCTTTCGAGTCTTGCCTTGAACTAAGGACGCGCTCCGCAGTTTAAGTTGAATTACTTGACGCGTTTTCGAGTAATTCCCCATTGTTATCGCTGTAGGTTTAGTGATAGCAAATATCCCATTGGTTCGATCTCTTCACAAGAAATCGAAGCAAATATCCTTTTATTCTTGCACCAAAGAAAAACAAAAACAAACAAAAAAGACTTCCGCTTCGCCCAATAACGCATCAAGTGACACGATCTGGTCGGGTTGCACCTAGTGCATTCGGATATCTCGCTTCACTTGAATCCACAATTAAGTCTTCCGCTCCGCATACGCTCCACAAGAGCTCAAGGAGATTGGCTCTTCCCACTCCACATCTTCTTCATTAAAGGTCATTACCTCAAATTCACATTCATGATCCAGCTTAAGAGTCCGTGAGGAGTGGTTGGTTGGGTTACCTTCATTTGGGCAAGTCAAATTACCAACTCTTCACCTTGGGTAACAATGCTTTGGAGAACACTGTTCCTATTTTGGCTCTCTTCTAGCTCTTGTTTGAAGAAGTTTTATTGATCTCCCATTATTTAGAGAACCACATTTTGAATGTCAAAGTTTGGCTCATCTTCTTGTTGTGTGTGGGTGTGAAAGTGGTTATATTATGGCATTTGAAATTGGTTGTAAAGTGAGTCTTGGGTGGGTGGTTGTTGTGGATTTTGGATGTGAGGATTTTGGTAGGAAAAGTCGGGGCAGTAGTTAGGACTTTCATTTTTTGTTGTAAGGTAGGTTTGTGTTGACTTGCTCATCAAACTCCCCATACCTATTATAGTCATACTCAAAAGATCCACTACATACTCCATGTGTAAAGTCTTGAGCCATCATCATAGCTAAGACAAGGAAACGACTACAAGCAAAGAAACTACACAAAAATGGTAAGAACGACCTTGTGGAACAAGTTCCTCAAGGTTAAAGCACAATTAAAATAGACAAACAAGCAAGAAATTAATCACATAACACCGTCCTCGGCAACGACGCCATTTTGATGTTGAGCGAGTCATTGTTCACTTAATCAAACACATTTATATTCTCAACAAACAACTAGATAGTTGTTAAGTCGAGATCGATCCACGGGACGGTGTGCTTTGGGTTTTAAGTCTATCTATTTCAATTTATGCTAGTGTCACAATTGGTTTGGGTTTGTAGTTGTTGGTTCTAAACTAATGAAAGCAATAAATACCAATTAAAGATAAAACAAGCAACAAAGGAAAGGATGCAAACAAATGATTAAAAATACTAGGGTATCATGGGATCATAGGGGAATCATGGTGGAATAACATACATGAATCATATAGATACAAGCAATTATTATTGTTGGAATCAAATTATTGTATATCTTACAATTCCTAGGGAAACTTAGGTTTCAGAGTCGAGTCGGTCAAGACTTTACAACACCTACAAGTCGACTTGGTTTTCCCTATTCATGGTGAGACAACATAAATGAGTCCGAGGAAGGTTTGGGTTCCGAAACAGAGTCGGTCAAGACTTTACAACACCTACAATCGACTTAACTCTTCCTACTCAACTATATGCATGGTCTAACAAGCCTTGAGTTGGTTTATATCTTACAAGTCTTGTTGAAAAGATAAGAGAATCAAGCTAGGTTGTCAATCAAGCAATTCATCAAACATGACATGTGCATAAGTTGAAAATACAATAAGCAAGCATTCATATGACTTCATTAAGCATAAATATACCCCATGATTAACTCCCCTAATCCCCCACTAATCCCTAGTTAGGAAACTACTCACTCATTATCATGGAAAACATGTTAACAATGGTGTCAATCATCTTAACAAGTATAAACATGATAGAAGAGTAAAACAATAAACAATAAAGTAACGAGTAAAGGAATTATACCAATCTTAAGATGAACAAATGGAAAGGAAAGAATAATAGAAGAGAACTTGATTGATTGATGAAGAGTTGTCAATTCTCCAAATAATAACCCAATAATCTTCAATTATCCAATAAGAAATCTTGAACAATAATTAAGGAAAGATTAAAGTGCAATTTGTGGAATGATTAAAGATTAATCTATTCTAATCTACTCCTAATCTTATCTGAGAAAGCATTGCCTACACTAAGAGGACCTATTTTCCACTTAGAGGACTTATCCTTCAATTTATTACAAAGGGAGCATATATAGTACTACAAGAATTAGGTTAACTAAGGATTTAAATGACGATTAGATCCCTAAGATGAAGATTAGTACCTTGCAAGTCCTTAAAGATCCCCACGACCCATCCATGTTGTACGCTCATACTGCATAGGGAAACGCCCGTCCTTCTTGTGGGACGCCCGGTCTGAGCTCGGGACGCCCGGATCATGGGTCAGCATGGCTTCCTCATCTCGTGACTGCCTCAAGATCCGTGGGGATCATTGAGGGGTCGTGGGGGTCTTCATCATTGCCCATTCTACTTGATTTATTGACTTAGGCCTTTAGTGTTAGTCCTCTCTTTGGTGCTTGGTCGTTATATGCTATCAATTTAGCTCCGCTTCACTCCATCTAGTCAAGTTAGTGCTCTTCTCCTACGAAGGACACTAAATGTAACAACCCGGATTATAAAACAAAGGGAAAACTTATATAATGGAAATATCAGTGTATATTACTGATAAAAGGGTCAAGGTGGCGGAAACACCTGACCAATCCGGTTCGCTACTAAAACCAAAACAAACTAATACATTATTCAAAGGTTCTTAAAACATAAAGCAAACTCCTATTTTATTATTAAGCTCGCTTCACACATTCCCCAAGCAAGCATCAACTAGTCAGCAACAATCTGAACAACCTGAGAAGGGGGTCGACAATCAGTCGGGAGTAACTAGATGCTCTCCCAGTCATGTTTACAACAATTGAATATAATCAACAATCATTAACAACTGAAATGCAAAACCAGTAAACATGTGGGACCATCTATACTCATGAAAACCCAATACAGCTTACCATGACTTAATCAATCTTAAACAGACGAAATCATGCAAACCTAGATCATATGCAACCACTAGACTATGTATACTTTCAACCAAGGTAGCACACGACCCATAACAACTAAGGCATAATGCTAGCATTAAAGCATAGCGAATATGGTGACACACAATCCACAGCACCAGAAGGCACAAAGCTAGCAATCAAGCATAGCGAATAGAGCGAACACCCCTTAGAGCGTATAACCACTGCCTCTAACTTGCCTGAGCGTATAACCACTGCCTCTAGCTGACGGAGCATATAACCACTGCCTCCATCGGTGTGGAGCATATAACCACTACCTCCACGGTACTATGTATAGCGTATAACCACTGCCTATATGTCTAAGACCTGGCCAGACTCTCGGTAAACCGAACGACACTCGGGACCCAGAGCGTATAACCACTGCCTCTGGCCACCCCCGAACATAGACCAAAATAAATCCCGCATCAGCGGGTAGCGTTGGTTCATTCCGATAGTATATAACTGATACTACCGTCATCTATTCAAACTAGCAAACAAATCAATGCACATTATAACTGACTGTACTAACATGCGTGAACAACATCACGACTCAACTCGTAAGATAGTATAATTGACCATCCTACTTATCATATGAACAAGAGTAACCAAAGATATATGCAACATAATGTCAAATAATAACTGAACACAACACAACTTGTGAACAAGTATAAGCAACAATGTTATAGTAACTTCAGTTATAACTTTAACATCAACCATTCAATGTTATAGTAACCCTAACCATAACATAAACTCTGGATGCGAGGTTATAGCAACCTCGACTATAACTTTAACATATACGACTTGACGTTATACTTACCTCAACTATAACCTTGACACGAAACTCAAAGTTATACTAGTTCCAACCATAACCTTGAGCCATAATCTCAGGATACGTTAGTTCCAGCTATAACCTTAACTCGTACTTCAATGTTATAGTAGCTTCAGCTATAACCTTGAATTCATATTTCCAAGGTTATACCTCAAACAGCCATAACTTGAGTAACATCCCAAAGTTGTACTAACTTCAGCTATAACACTTGAATCATCATCAATGTTATACTAGCCTAAGCTATAACTTTGGAGAGCACTCTTGGCCGCCTATCATGCCGCCACAAAGGTTTATTCGTAAACCCTAATTGCGCTCATGACACCCATAATAAACATATAAACAACATACGATATATAATTAAAGCATTAAAACACGTACAAACACGCGAAAACATAATTAATCATGACAATAAATAATTAAACATGTACCAATCATACAAATCAATCATTAAATCGCATTAATTATATCAATTGACATAAACACAATTAAAAGAGAAACACGTAGTTACCTTATTAGCAATTAATGAAAACATCCATGAAAAACACGTCCAACAAATCCTTGTCTCCAACACATGTCAACGTCCCCAAAAATCAACATTAAGAATACGCATAAATCGAACCCTTGAAAATGTCATGAAAGACTCTTTCTTCTTTACCCATTAAAATAAGAGACCCAAAACGTAGGTTTAAAGGTCCATACCGATAATCCCCATAAAAATATTTGGAGATAAATATATTGTAGACGTAAGAGCAAGGATTATAAAAATCTAATTTGTGTATGAGTTTGGAAGAAGAAAAGATATTCAACAATGGAGTCAAAGGGAGAAAAGAGAACAAAAGAGAGAAAAAGGAGGAAGAGGCGTCGCAGACTTCATGCGTGAAACAAATAGGTTGACCTAGTTGCTTGCTAGGTTAATTTTATTTATAAGGAGATTAACTAATGGGCTTTGGGTCCATTAGCTCATACAATGGATTATCTGATTTTAAATTCGATTAGACCATATTAAAACGCAAGGAGAGCTTATTATAGAAAAGTAATTATCAAATTAAAATAGTAAAATCGTGCACGAACAATTTAACCCTTCCAAATGTAGATTAAAATGAGAAATAATAAAATAGAGAACGAAGACGATAAATATAAATATTTCCAAAATACATCCATACACTTCGAAATAATTAATTTAATAAAATACTTTTATAATAAAATATTATTATAAAATACGGGGTGTTACAATCCAACCTCCTAAAAAGAAGTTTCGTCCTCGAAACTTGAAATTCAAAGATAAGATCAAAAGAAGGTACAAGTGATCATCAACAAAAGTTATCTCGGAATCCTAACCGCTGCGCACTCTGATCCTTATCCAAGCTCAAACCAAATAAAAACATCTCACATCCTCAATGTTATTATCATCTTTACACACTCTACAGTCCCAAAAGATCACGCTAACTCATACCATCGCAACCCAAAATGATCATTAAGCCAACATCTAGTCCTCATATTCAAACACTCATCCAACTACCATTAACCATCATTAAACAACACATATGACCTCTCAAAATTGTGAACTCGTTACTATTACTCCAAATCCACATAACCTTTAACAAATACTCCAATTATAGCTTACTATTCACCACAAGATCTGACATCAGTCAAAGCCCTAAATAGAAAATCTCCAAACATAAGGTATCATTTGAACGAGAAAACTGTTTCACTCATGAGTGCCATTAGAATTATCACTATCTTAACATCCTCAAAATCGGTAGTGCTCACTACTATTTACAACTCTTAAGCTCAAAAGACTTAAACAAATCTCGATGATTCTCGATATATATCTACTTTCTAAAGTCGTCAATCTCAAACCTCAAACTCTGTCTAAACTATCAAAATCCTATTCAACCTGAAACTCATGGCAACATCATCAGTCACACTCGCAAGACTTAATCATTCCCTTTCCATACTTATGACCACGACTTTCCTAATCACCCAAAAACCACATACCTTTAGTTAAGCTAGTACGTATTGTACCACAACACACTTATCCACTGATAACGCAATTCCATCATCGCTCTTAATAATATCACCGTACCACTCTCATCGCCTGTGCTCATATAATCACAAAACTTATAACCTTAGTTTCCAATCACAGTTTACAATCACTGAATATTATCGTGACATCACAAAACTACAACAGGGCTGTAAAAATCTATGTCCTTTAATAACACTCATAATCTTAATGAAACATCTTTTACCTCAGATACAACAAACAAACATCTATGTACCCTCAGAGTAATAACATCCTCAAAATTTTCAAAGCTCATAGAAAACCTTTAATACTCCTTCTCCAAACTTTATACGTTGTCCCACTTCATACTCACATATAACTATGTCATTAAGTTCTCAACCTCAAATAGCCAAACATCAAACTCAAAGTATCTAACATCGCTCGCAAAAGTATTCAAGCTTCCACTACGAGATGATCACAAGTAGCTCTAAAGAAATTTCAAACATTTTCAAGTTGCCATAAAAGAACAAACAACTTGCAAACCAAAACAAAACATTTTCGTGTAATGCCACAAAGCAAAAGAACACATAGCTTTATGATGTATAAGCTCAGAGAGAAATCAATGTGAAAAGGGTAATTTCTAAAGTTCAAAGAAGAAGGATCTGGAGTTGAAATAAAGAACAAATCGAGAGTAACGATAGATAAAATAGATAGAGGACCAAAGATAAAAGAAACCTTTGGTCCGAAGGTTTAAATAGAAGAGGTAT